>NC_073724.1:40399727-40716289 GCF_023634155.1 Falco peregrinus | reverse complement strand
TGTAAGTGGTTGGCATAGCCCGGAAAGGAAGTATGTAACTCACAACCATAATTCCAGCTAGATCTTGGAAAAGCATCCCAAACAAGTTTCCTATTTCTTTCCTACCAGGTTAAACAATAAACGTACCAAGGAGGAAGCAACAACACAGAAGTTAAAACCATAGAATCATAGAATCGTTTAGGTTGGAAAACACCTTTCAAATCATCAAGTCTGACTGTCAACCCAGCACTGCCAAGTCCACCACTAAACCATGTCCCTAAGCACCACATCTACACTTCTAAATACCTCCAGGGATGGTGACTCAACCACTCCCCTGGGCAGCCTGTTCCAGTGCATGACAACCCTTTCAGTGAAGATATTTTTCCTAATATCCAGTCTAAACGTCTCCTGGTGCAGCTTGAGGCCATTTCTTCTTGTCCTGTCACTTGTTACTTGGGAGAAGAGACTGACATCCACTTTGCTACAACTTCCTTTCAGGCAGTTGTAGAGCGAGAAGCTGTCCCCCTAAGCGTCCTTTTCTCCAGGCTGAACAACCCCAGTTCCCTCAGATGCTCCTTGTAAGCCTTGTGCTCCAGACCCTTCACCAGCTGCGTTGCCCTTCTCTGGACATGCTCCAGCACCTCCATGTCTTTCTTGCAGTGAGGGGCCCAAAACTGAACAAAGTACAGGGGGACAATCACTCCCTTAGTCCTGCTGGACACACTATTTCTGGTACAAGCCAGGATGCTGTTGGTCTTCTTGGCCACCGGGGCACACTGCTGGCTCATGTTCATCTGGCTGTTGACCAACACCCCCAGGCCCTTTCCCACCAGGCAGCTTTCCAGCCACTCTGCACCAAGCCTGTAGCGTTGTGTGGCATTGTTGGGACCCAAGTGTAGGACCCGGCACTTAGCTTTGTTGAACCTCATATAACTGGCCTTGGCCCATCGATCCAGCCTGTCCAGATCCCTCTGCAGAGTCTTCCTACCCTCAAGCAGATCCATACTCCCCCAGCATCTTGTTGTGGTCTGCAAACTTACTGTGTGCACTTGATCCCCTTGTCCAGATCATTGATAAAGATATTAAACAGAACTGCCCCCAGTACTGAGCCCTGGAGAGCACCACTTGTGACCACCAACTGGTCTTAACTCCATTCCCTACCACACTTTGGGCTTGGCCAAAGCTTTTCACTCAGTGAACAGTAAGCCTGTCCAAGCCATGAGCAGCCAGTTTCTCCAGGAAAATGCTGTGGAAGACAGTGTCAAAGGCTTTACTAAGGTCTAGGTAGACAACATCCAGAGCCTTTCCCTCAACCGCTAGGCAGGTCAGCTTTGTCATAAAAGGAGATCACGTTCGTCAAGCAGGACCTGCCTTTCATAAACCCACACTGGTGGGCCTGATCACCTGGTCATCCTGTACATGTCACATGATGGCATTCAAAGTGGTCTGCTCCATAACCTTCCACAGTACCAAGGTCAGACTGACAGGCCATATAGACAATGTAGTACTAATCAGTGGTGCCTGCTGAGCCTCTGAAGAACCTTTCATTGTTGAGTGAAGATCCTGGCTTTGCCTGAGATGTCTGACCTCAGTGCCATGGTGCTGTTAGGAAGCAGCAAGCCCACTGGCTGTCTTGAGCTCTGGAGCTCAGCCCCAGACTGCTGCAATGGGACAAACTGGGTAGGGGCTTACAAGGATGGCTGGTTGCATTTCCAAACCCATACCTCAGGGTCTGACTTGTCCCTAGGAGTCTATGCCCTTGTCAGATATTCTTACATCAGGTACAACGTCTGTGGCAAACAACAAATCTTTCCACTTATTTTCCAAGGGCTTTCAATTAATGTTCCTGAGTCCCAGACCCAAGGCCGCAGGCTCATAGCAACATTGGTAAGTCCCATTTCCTTCTCTGGGGGGTCTGTCTTGGAGGCAGCCAGCTGGGGTGGCCTGCAAGAGAGCCAAGGAGTGGGCTAGAACTGTGTCCTTCAATCTTTAAAGATTTATTTTAGGACTGAAAATGTTCCCTTTAATGCTTGCTATGCAGTGGGGAAACCCGGTCCCTTCATCCTGGCCAACAGTTTGAAATGTGGGGTGAGAGCCTGGGCAGAGCCTTTGGCAGTCACAGTCCATGCTCTATGCGGTGACATCCGGGTGTCCCTTTTCCTTTGCTCTCCGTGCTGTGGACTGGTGCTTTGTGCATGATGCACAAAATGATGATCTCCAGGCAGGGGACTCACTCATCCTCTGCTTGGAGGTGTCTATGAGAAATTTAGTTTTAAGCTTACCTTCACAGCGGTGCAGGGTCAAGGATCCTTTAAAAGTCTCTTCCTCTTTCACAGTCTTTATTGAAATATATACATGGGCGCTGGCTAGAGCTGCCCCTGAGCCTGGTCAGGTTGCTGGTGCTGCGAGTAGTTTCCCCATACAGGTCACCATCCCAAGGATACTTTGCATCCTTTCCTTGTCTGTTGGGATAGATGTATCAGTAACAATTTCAGCCCTACCAGGATCTGCCTGCACCCGCACTGTGCTATTCCCCCTGCCAGGCACCAGATTCCTCTTGCATGGAATTGGCAGTCATTGTTAGCTTGGCTGCAGCCCGGGGAGGCTGTGCCATTTCCTGAGCGCAGGTCTGTAGATTTCCTTCCCTTTAGACAGCAAGACGATGTATGGAGACCAGGAAGCTTTATGCAGTCAAAAGGTGGCTTTTCTTGAGAGGTTTCTTTTCCTCAGAAACACTCCCAGTTTGCCTCACCGGGCAGTGAGGCAAGGACATCCCTGAAACGAGGATGCTGAATGCACTCTGTGTTTCAGTACTGGCTCCTGGCTGAGAGCACTGCCTGGTGTGTCAGGTGTAGTGTGTGGTTATCAACAATCTCCTAAAAGCATTCCCCTCTGGGAGGAGAGGGAAATGTGCTCTGTTCACATAGTGACTTCATTTTCCTTATTTGTTAAGGAAGCAGTATTTCCTCCTGTGGACGGGTGTGGAGTGCCCCCAGGGCTGCGTTTCTCCCTGGTCTGCTGATTCCCAGAGCAGTGTGCTGGCAGCCCTCACCCCAGGCGGCGGGTGAAAGGCTCCAGCCACCCGCCCTGGAGCAGAGATGGGGAGGATGAGGTGCTTTCGTGCTCTTCAGCACTTTGCAGAGGCCACCTCTACTCCCCGGAGTCCCTCAGCCTTTTCCACTATTGTTCTGACCCCAGTGCATTCACTCTGGACATGAGATCAAGGATGTGACATTTTAGAAATCCCTGACACTGTTATGAGCTCTCTCTTTCATTTGCATATGCCTTTATCTCCTTCAGTGGGGAATAACCCTTATGAGCCCTTTCTTCTCTTACCTTATGCTGCCTGTAGCATTTTTTTTCAGTGCTTGTAACCTTGTCAGACACCTTATCAGCTTGTGCAGCTCTGTCCAGCTGAAAATCGATTATTGCCATTTGCCTACAGGCTGGTTGTCCTCTTATCTTCTGCCACAGCATTTTTGATGGTTCCTGTGAATAAGCCCTTTCCCTGTAATGGTGTTGTCACCATCCTCCTCACCCATGCTGTGCACCCTAGGTTCAGATTGATTCTTTCTCGGACAACCTAATCTGTTGCAATTCTTGCATCTTCTCCCAAATGCTGGGTGTAGCTGCAGCTTGCCAAGGCACGTGCATCATATGTGCTCTTTCAGTGTCTCCTGGCACAGTAGACTCGACTCGTCCTGCCATTTCAGGGCTCTTTCAGAGTTTCTTCTCATCCTCACATCAGCCTCAATCTGTTCTGGTTGTCTTCCTGTGCTTGGCAAATCCTAATTCCTTTCTCCAGAGTTATTTCTGCTCCCTGCAGTAGTCTCCAGGCTCTGCCCCAGGCAGCAATTGCAAGGAAGGCTCTTGCCAGGGTGCACTCCTGAAGTTCCTGAAGATGTAGTGCTGGCCCTGCCACTTGAGGGCAAACTTTCCTTTTTGTACCCTCTATTTGAAAACCTATTCAACTTTTTAGCTTTTTTAATACAGAACTTGCATTTCTACAATGGTTTCTTTACCTGGCAGAACTGAAGAGTATTTGGAAACACCAAGGAATGGCTTTTTCTTCTGCCTCTTCTGCCTTTTACTGGCAACTTCTCTTACCCTTGCTGTGCTCACTCTCAGCACACCACAGTTTATACCCTCTTCTGGTGTCCTCTTCAGCTCCAGTGTGTTTCAGCTCTGCCAGGTCTTTCACCACATCTGGTCTTACATAAAGAATGTTTTCTTATTTTTTTTGCTCCCAAGGTTGTGTGCTGCTGTCCTTGCTTCCCAAAAAGTCCCTCAAAGGTACTGCTTATCATAGCCCAAACTGGGGCTAAGGAGGATGGTGAACCCCTTGGCTTTCTGTGACCTGTCACCCCTCTGTGCCCTGAGCATCCCCTGCATCAGCACAGCCCCAGGAGCCTGACCAGCTGTGGGAAGTGGTTGGCTTTTCTTAGGAGGTCCTTGGTCACACACAGTATCTGGCCTGCGGAGCTCCTCTCCTGGTATAGAGAAATCCAAATCACTCTTTTCTAAAGGTAATGCTGAGGCAGTGGTTTAAAGTGCTTTTCTCAAGTTCAGTGGTGCTTAAATTTATAACTGTATGAGTATTTACTCTCTTTCGGTATCTGAAGTCTGCCTCTGATTTACATCTGCAGTTTGAGGCATATTCTATAGCAGAAAGATGTTCTAGCTTTTATTTGGCGGGAAAAAGTCATAAAAAATTGTGTAAGATGCCAAAACTTCACTAACATCAAAATCCATAATAATATCTATTTACTTCTGTATTCTAGGCTTACAGTATGGTGGACTAATTAAGTTCATATGTTCATTTGAACTGAATAAACTGCAGTACTCTGAGGAAGTTCAGTGAACTTCACTTCTGCTGTGGAGACCAGAAGGCAAAGCATCCAGCTGCCAAGGACCAGGCAGTGGTAGCATCAAATTTGCACCTAGTGTGAGGTCACAGGTTACACCAAAAGCCACAGAACATTGCTGCTCTCATTAGGTGAGGATCCCATCCCTCGGCTGCCTCCTGGTGCAGTCTGAATTGCAGCAAGCTGCCTTCTGGGATTTTGGCACCTGCCAGTATATGTTGCATTGAAGCTGGGGTCTGCATGCAACTGTGCACGGACGTGTCCTTGTGGCTTTGCTCCCAACTGCTGGGGCTCCAAGAGTTCATCTGAGTTCAAAGGGACTTGTGTGTGTAAAACTGGAGACTATCACGGATTTCAGTGCAATTAGAAAGCAGCCCACAGGGAGTGCCAAAAAAGGATTTGTTTCTGGCCCTGTTTAGGAGGTGGGAGTTTTGACTGGGGATATTTGTGAAGCTGGGATTTCAGTGAATTGGTCAAAATGATCCTATGTCTGAAGAGCTACCTGCAAAGAGGTATCAAAATGCACAGGTTTTGCAGCTGAGGGTGCAGTCTGAGCATCCGACCATTCCACTGTAATGACTTTTGTCCTAATAATAACTTAAATGGTTTCCTAAACATTAACTTGAACTTGCTCAAGGGAATGGCCTTTCTTTGCTTATAATAATTTCACATGAAGTACAGCATGCACATTGGAGGGTAACTGGAGTTAATGTCAATTATGAATCACCAATTTCCTGCTCTAAATAGCATTTCTTCTCAGCAACTTCACATACGGCAAGCTGCCCTGCAGTTTTAACCCAAATTGTTTAGCTGGGGCTGAATTTCATTTTAAACATGAGGTTTTGCACAGGGAGTGTGCACACAAATCTGGGTGGCAGACAAATTTTTTGCTTTAATTTTTTATAGTAAATAACATAGAAAAATGTCTCCTCCACTTTGCATATTACATTTTTACTGCAAGAAAATCACATCATGTGGGTATTGGCAGGAGACTGCAACAAAATAAGGTTGCCATTATTAGTATCTGGCTGTATCTTGCCAGGTCATTTTTGCAGCTCTAAGTGAATTTATGGGAATGTTTTTGTCATTATGGATATGTTCAAATCACAAACCTGATACTATACTGATGAAGGCAACGATGACCTTCTCAACTAAGTGGAAATACTCCTGCCACCTTAGTGTTTTCTCTCTCTTGTGCAAACCATCCTGAGGAAGCCCTCAGGATCTGACCCTTGCTGAGGGAAGCTACTTTAAACCACATTTAGAAACATTAACCCACAGTTTGTACTCTGGCAAAACTGCCAGTTGTGCCACTGAATGCTGTTTAGAACTTTCTGACAAACTCTGACCTCTTGAGGAACATGGGGGGCAGGAAACAGCAGAAATATTGTTTGTGGTTTGGGATGCTGGGGTAGAGAGACCCACTGTGGCGCCCAGTGTGCACCATGTATCACCCACAGGGGGAGGTGGAGAAGGAAATGATGGAGAAGCATGGGAGAAATTGCCAGAGACACCACATGTAAGCTGTATCCCAAGGTCCCAAGCTCCACATTGGAAACCTGGGAAGTGTGATCGTAACTCCTTCCTACAAGAGACTGGAGTTAATACAGCCTGTTTTTATGATGTAGTTTGGGAGTCCTGTAGGACACATCATAACTGTTCTTTGACACTTGGATAAACGTTTGACCGACTACAAGTCATTACAGAGAGACTCTTTCTGTTTCTATCAGATAGAAGAAACACTGCAAATTGCACACTGCACATCAAGTGTCATTATCCCACGCTCTTTGACACAAAACTTTCCCTGTAGCCTTGACAAAAAGGCGAAATATTTAGCATCGACCTATGTACAGGTATATATATCTATCTGGTACGCCATGTATCTACCACATATTCTAATTTGAAACAACCTTGAAGGTGGAATTCTTCTACCCTCACCAAGGCATCAAACAGCTGGATGACTAAACCTAAACTAGTCACTTTCAGCTCCCTTTGTTATTAATAGAGATAAATAGATATTGTCAAAAGGCTATTCCACCTCATCCTATCAACAGCAAGCGAACAGCCTTTTGGGCAGTACCTGTTTGTGGTTTCCACTGACAATAAGAGGAGCCTAGCTTGGGACAGAGATGTCTGACTTCAGGAAGGGTGGGTAAATCCCACAGGTGTCTACAGAACTGTTGATCGGTATTGCTGAGATTCAGAGAAACATGGTAGCTTTCTTCTTTCTCTGTTAGATATAAAGTAGTGGCAAAGGACACCAGACAGCAGTCTGGAGGTAGAAAAAAAGACATCTTTACTCTCTTATGATTTTCTCATAGGATCAATTTGCCTTTTTGTCTGCCTGCTCTGACGTTAGTCTCTCCCATTGGCTTTTCAATCAGCTGCCCAATTTCAACCGATGTTAATAGCAAGGCAGAGAAAACTAAGTTTCTAGACAATTTCTTGGACATGTAAGGAGCTGTGGTGCTTAGGCACGGGTGTTGCATCCTGTTGCTGTCCTGCAGAAAGAAGCTAAAGCATCCACCGTTTGGCAGCCTGAGGAGGTGAGAAGCCACAGATTGCTGGATGATGAGCATGTCTTTGCCAGCCAGTGAGGGCACACTGCCCCTTGCTCAGCCAGCAGTCTCATAGGGGTTTAAAAGCAGTTGAAAATTTTGTTGGAGAGAGCAAAGGGCAAGGTGTGGCATTAGACATCATCAAGAGGTGCAGGGGTCAGAGAGCTGAAGGTAACGCAGAGGCAAAACCTGAGTGAGTAACCATGAGGGGCATAGGCTTAAAACTGTGTAGGAATCCAGGTTTCTTCACTTGTCCTATACAAACTGTTCGTCATGGCTCTGTGGTGAGTGCAGAGGAACTCAAGTGTGACAGACAGCAGGCAGCAGCTTTTGTTAGGCAGGCAGAGCAGCAGCTTCGTGCACTTGGATCACTCACACCAGCCTTCCCCCACCTGACTGCCACCCGCCTCTCTCCCACAGATGTTCAAGCCACTGTTCATCCAAGATATCTCCTTCGTATATTGTTTTCCTTGTCAGGCTCTTCAGCTTGCTTTTTTTAAGCATTGATAGTCCAACACCATTTGTGCCTTGTAGGCAGCCCGCCGCGGGGGAGCCCTTCCTGACTGACTACTCCTTGCTGAAGGAACCAGGGGGACACCAACTCCTGATCCTGCTGCAAACAAGTTTTCAGGTCAATCTAAAGGCCAAGTATGGTCTACAGGTAATGCGTCTTTCTGACTTCTGTTGCAAAATGAATAAGACGACAGTTCAGACCCAATTTTCAGTTTTCTCCGAGGCAGCCTTATGCCCTAGATGAAGGGAGCCTTGCTGTAATAATAGTGTATGTGTAAGGCACTGAATAAACATTTCCAGGTACTGTGTCTTAACAACACGTATTCATGGATACATAGAAATATTGAATGAAGAGGCCTGTTTAGGTTACAGAATAATATATGTGTTTAGGTATTTTAATATCCTTGCGAAATGAATCTGAGATAATGCATAATGGGGAGAAGGAAGAGATGAAAAACACTGAGTGCCTGAACAGACTTCTGCGCCACCTGCTCCTGCATTGATAATTTTATTTAGTGACAATATTATTTTTCTAATACTTATTTTGATTATTAAAATGATAAAAAAATACTTCCTCTAAGAATTTTGGGTACCTCTTGTTTGCACAGAATATATATTAATTCTATAAGTAGTATGTGGCTTGTTACTGTAGACCACCATTACAATACTTTCAGTTGCTCCTACATTCTCACCTATGAAAAGAATACTGATAGCCAAGCCCCAAATATAAGCCACCCTTTATCAGTTCAATAATGGAACAAAGCATCGTCCTTTCCTGAACCGTATTCCTATGCATCCTACTCCCTCTAACTGCTTGCAGCAATAGTGTGCCTGTTTATGTCCATGTGTGAATATACATCTACACTTTAAAATATCCTTGCATGTGTACTCCATTCATGGTCTTCGGAGACACAGCCAGCACAGATACCAAGTAGTGCCTGTTCTGACAGTACTTTTGACGATATGGAGGTCTGTTATCCACTGTCTCAGAATGTCAAAATTGCCTGGGAAGACTACAAAATGGCAGCACTGGAAAATCCTTCAGAAGAAAATGAAAGATTGATTTTGCTGCAGAAGCCTGAATGCATTTTACAACACGAGCATGATGGAGAGGTGAAAACCTGCTCTTCTGAGGAAACAATGTGGTGCTTGATGATGCCGATGGGGTAAACAGTTCAGTTCCACTGAATTGCAGGTAATAGTAGTACAATGCTTTTCTGAGGCCAAAGATAAGTCTTGTAGGTCATACAGTGGTGGAATAAGGAAACTTGCAAATTAGGGTTTCAGGTCTGCAATGCATTTCATGGGGATGCAACCAGGGAGGTTGGTAGAACTCCATACAAATGCGGATCTCCATGTCTTCAAAACTACACTTGAGCCACTGAGGGTGGGAATTTATCTCACTGGTTTTATCTGTTTAAACTCCCAGACATTTAGTCCAACTGAGTCAGCAGAATATCTTTGATTGTTCACAAAAAGAAAAACTGTTACAGATGCTGACCTGAATCTGTCCTGAACTGAAAATAATTCAGGGTGGAAACTCTCCATTTGCTGCTGGGAGAGCCTAAACTTAGTTTTCAGACAATTACTGTTAAGTGAGATAAACTTCCTCTGAAGGGAACTCAGATCAGAACTGATGGGAGCAGGATACCTTAGATCTTCTGGAAATCTTATCTCATATCTGGGGTCATCTCAGATGTCTAATCATCTTTGAAAACTGAGCTCTGAGCTCCTGTGCTTTCCACTTTTATTTGTTTCTTTCAAATGACTGGTTTTATGGGTGGGATTAAGTCACAGTGGTTGAGAGAGGCTGAAGATTTATGAACAGCTATGAAAAAGTTATGGCTCATAGTGTTCTTGAGGTGGGGGGAGGCTACATTTGATGCTTCTACTTTTGTGCTTGTGATCATGTGCAAGTTCACTCAGAAGGCCACAAATGAGACCATCAGTTTACAAGCCACAACCTGTGAGGTTGATTAACTGCCGATTAACTTCCACTTGCAGCCAAACAGAGTCTTGAAGATGAAGATAAAAAATTGAAAGCCACTTTTAGTTTTTAAAAAAAATTTTAGTCCAATATATGCAGAATTTCCTGTATTAGGAATCTGTAGCTGTGGCAGCAAACCGCTGAGCACTGCTCCTCAAAAATACCACTGATTGAGGTATTACTGATAATTGTTGAGTATTTAAAGTATGCTTAGCACCCAACAAACAATCAACACAGCTACTGTCACCTGTAGATGATGCAAAGATAAGAAACCTAAGCTGCACCAGTAAAAAATGTAAGCATTATTTTCAGTAAGGACTTTAAGTAGGGTATCTACTGTCTCCTGGGGGATTTCATCCAGGAGCTACTTAGCCAGGCCTTTGTCTTGCAATGGCAGGTCCTTAGCGCAAGCAACCGGAGTATGTAAGCCACTTTCTTGCCCATGGAAAAAGAAAGAAAACTCGGCAGCACAACGACCAAAGGGACAATAGCCTTAATTTTAAAAGAAGGTGTTGGCTAAACTAAAAAAAAAAAAATGTTCTGTGTAGTATATCAACCAACAATGTAGTGCCAGAGCTTCAGTGATATTTCAGTCCCCAGTTACAGTGAGGCAAAGATGCTGGTGAGCTCTGCCACCCCCCTC
This sequence comes from Falco peregrinus, assembly GCF_023634155.1. NCBI lineage: Eukaryota > Metazoa > Chordata > Aves > Falconiformes > Falconidae > Falco > Falco peregrinus. Next base: position 40,705,744 of record NC_073724.1, on the reverse strand, counting down.
ATCCACCCTGGGTGACTGTGGTGGCATTTGCGAGGGAGGGAGTGAGCTGGTACATATATGGTCGGTGAGAGAAACCTGGGGTTGACTTAAGAGACAAAACAATGTAAACACTGAATGTGAGGGAAAAAATGTGCAGCAAAACTCACATCCTGAGGATCTCGGTCCTAAGCGGATCATTTGTTTATCCCACCAGCCAAACCTGGCTCTGCAGCAAAGCAAGCCAAAGAATGTCTCCTTTATTGTTTCCATGATGCTTACTCATCTACAAGCCATTCCCCTTTTAGATTATTCTATTTTTAAGGCATAATTTCCATCTGTTCTTTGATCTTATACCACATAAGACATTTAGCTAATAACATCATCCATCAAATACCAACTTTCTTTTAGAGTTCAAACACAATCGACACAGGACCCCGTCCATCTGCTGGCCAGTGCCTCTGAACAGATCCAGCTTGTCAATGGCCAGCTATGTCGCCTATTTTTTAATTAACCAGCTAAGGTCTGTGCTTCCCGTAACACCGCAGGACGACTAGGGGGCATTCCAAAGGGAAGCGAGACACGGTCCTCTCTGGAAGCGGAAGGTAGGGTTTGGTGCATCCAGATCTGCGATGTGCATGATGTAAGTGGGATTTTCCAGTGGATGGAGTCTGCCTTCAGCCCCTCAGGGAATTATTTTTTTTTTTCTGCATAAAACCACAGTACTTACATAAAAGGTTTGAAGGATAGCTGTTTTCAAACTTGGCATTCTTCAGAGGAAGGTGGGTAAAGCAGAAAGACGATGTTTGCTTCTGTAAGCAAACTTCTGAGTTCTTTTGAGAGAAACTTCAGAATTTCGGGGCAGGTTATCTGCAGCACTGGAATTGCAAATTTGCAGACAAGTATTTATACAGAAAAGGCTTGTCTGCTTACCCAACTGGAGAGGCAGGGAATGTCAGATGATTTAGGTGACCAATTGTAGTGAAGCAGCACAGCTTGAATTAAGGATATCTAAGATCAATCACAGTTAAAAAAATTTTAAGAAAAACCTGTCAGCAAAAAGGACATTAATGAGTAATCCAGGGAAAAGGTAGGTTTTCTATGGATATTTTCCAAATGCAAACAGATATCAAATTTTTAAATCATTACTTTCAGATTCTTCAGTTAGCTCTGTTACCTTGCTTCTCAGTGGTTTGCTTTATGTTGCACGCAATGCATTTGTTTAGGAAGGAATTTGATTCAGAATTTATATTCCACTGGCTTACATATGCCACAGCGTACGTATCTTCAGATCCGAAACAATAACAACAACAAAAAAAGCGCCTACATTTCCTTCTATTTCCTGGCTTGCCAATAATAAGAAGTCCCTGCTGAGGGAGCTTGGCTGGTGGTGTTTTGTGATTTCTCAGATAACAAGAGCTTCACATTTCTGTGGAATTCCCATTTGCCAGCGAGCTGCTGCTGCCGCTGCCCTGATTGATATATGACTGCAATGGCACTTTTCCATTTGACATTCCCTCTCTCTCTCTCCCTCTCCCTCTTAAACAACAGCCCTAACTTTTGTGTGTTGCAAATATAAAAGGCAAGCCATGTGACAGAGGGACAGAAGAACAAAAGCATTTGGAAGTAACAGGACCTCTTTTTAGCTCTCCGAAGAGTTAGAGGGGAGGAAGGAGCAGTGCATTTTCCAAAGGTAAGCACACAAATAAGAGATCCTTCAGATTTTGCATACTACATGGACTTAAACTGAGTGCTTGATCTCTCTATCTGACAAACACATGTTGTCCTTGTACCATTTTTAAAAATTAAAATATATTGATACGGAGTTGACACAGCTCTAGTACCTGTGTCTCCTTCTTACCCTTGCATATTTAACAACATGTCCTGCCTGAAGGATGCCTGTATGCAATCAGATAGGCAGCCCAGTGCGCTTCTGAGTGATTTGGTTAAACACCTATTCTTGTGCATGTGCCGGGCTCATGTCTGCAGCTCTGTGCTGGTCCTAGCGGTATGGCTTTGGAGTGAATGGGCATGCTGGACTCTGCCCTGAATTCACCGAGAGTGCGCCGGTATCGGCAGCACCCTCTTTGTCCCATTACAATAGGGCTGTATGAACACAGGCAAGCCTGCTAGTTTAAAGCTGGACTGTTTACTTTTATCACTACTTATGCATGCTGTTCTCTTGCCAGTCATCTGCCAGAGTGCTTAGAATAATTTGAAACAACAGGCAATATTTATTTCTAGCTTTGTGTGTCATGCTTCGCAGGAGCACTCTGAATTTGCACATTATTATTTATCCAAACTTCTGGAAAGCTTTCTTATGGATTGGGCAGCACTGATTATGGATTAGGACAGATTTAACATACATTCTTGATTGGCTGAAACCTGTGAGGAAAGCCACGGTGTTTGCCTTTGCTGAAACGCCGAGCGGTATATTTAGTAGGTAGCCGACCCCGTCAGCACGACACGTAATGCAGCGTGGCTGTGCAGTCGGTAGCTGACACGGGAGGATGCTGCAGAACCCCAGACTGCCTGCCGAAGGAGAGAGGGAGGCTCTCCTTGTTTGCTGGCAGATCATTCCACTGTGTATCAGCGTCAGAGGCACGAGCATAACTATTCTCTGTGTCTTTGGCACAAAAGAAGAGTTTCACTGTTATGAGCCCAGTGATAAAGCGTCGGTGTAGTGTAGCTGCAAGGCGCGGGAACGGACACTGCTCCGAGAGAGCCTGGCTGAGGAAGAAAGCCCCGTCTCCCTGCTAGGATTCAGGTGAGTAAATTAATCCTATAAAAGTTCACAGGAATGGGTCTGCAGCAAAAACCAGAGGAACAAAGGTGATCCATGTGAAGACCAATCTGCTGCTGTAGTGTCAGTAAAGCAGGCTCGCCCAGAGTTTGTGATGGGGGAGGGGGGTAATTTTCTTGTGGCAAATCTGAATTTGCAAGATGCTGTGTGTGGACCGACTTGTGGGACTGACAGGCAGATTTCTTATCCTACCCTTCAAGTTCATTTACATTTCTCCCATAACCTCCCCATAAGACATCTTACTTGTTTCTGCCTGGGACAGATGGCATGACAAGTAACTTGTTAAGGTTTCTGCAGCTCTTTAAAGATGAAAAATTGTTTCCTATATGTCAAATGTTACTATCAGTTCCTAAAGCTTTGTAACTGTCCCCGTGGCTGAGAGGTGAGAACTCTGCACATTGGAAAAGGACAGGCAAATGACTATTTAAAACCAGCAGTGGGGACAAATTGATTTCAAATCAGTTCCTCATTGCAAAGTTAGTTTCTAATAGAAGCAGCTCAGCTGCCTGGTGGTGTCAATAAATGCGGATGTAATAATCACAGTGCTGTTATTTGTCCCTCAGCAAAAGAACATCTTCATTTTAGGACTTCTGTGATTGTTTTTTTTTCTTTTGAATTACTAAAGATGCTCACTTTTGCTCAGGCTGTGCGTCCTTACTCATATCTGTGTGCAGTTTTACATATCAATAATTCCCTTGACCTAAATACAACTATTTGGTGAGTAATTACCAGCCTGAATCAGGGCGTTCCAATAAGACTCATATATACATCGACATGCTTTTGTTGGAATAATGAAATCTTATTTTCAATATGGTATTAGAAGAAGATGCTTTCAGCTTTTCCAGTTAAAAGCAAACGTGGAAGGAATAGATGTTTTAAGCTTACAAAATAAAATGCAATTTGATTTACTGAAGGGGTATAATTAGGGGCTGATGCTGATTACTCTAGTTACATGCTCTGATCTCTACCTGAAAGTGTCCCATGTAGGTTTCCTGGGTTTGTACAGCACCTGGTTTTGATCAGATGTATGTACACTGATGATTCCTCGATGCAGAGCAGGATACTTGTTAAGGATAGTCTTGTGTACGGTTTGCAGTAGCAATACCCCAGGTAGCTACCTATGCATGGCTGATCTCCACAAAAGCCATCTACCCCACTGGAACAGTCACTCACATGTCACTGAGGCTTGTGATAACATCTGTATGCTCTTGCTTGCTTGAGTTGCCAGGATTGAAAACTCTTTTGCCCAGGTGGGAATGAAGCGAAACACCTCCTTGAGGGCTCGCATTGGTGCCCACTGTGACTCATTTGACAGGGAGTCCCCCTGGAGTTGTCTTCATTCCCCACTTCCCCTGGGGCTGATTGTGTCCTCTTTCTAGCTTGTCTGCTCTCAGATGCGCTAGGAAGTGCTCCAGGTTGCTTTTGGACCTTGAAGGGAGCTGACTCTATGAAAAGCTTGCATGAAACCAGGGAGACATTTGTTTTTGCATCAAGTCTGGCAGATTATTTCTTTAACTGAAAGAAGAAAAAAAAAAAAGCTCTTTCTCCCCCCCCCCCCCTTTGCTATCATTGTAATTACAATTATAAATATTAGATAGTCGCATTATGAATACTGCAAATTCCTCTGCCTCTAATAACCTGCTGAGTATGAGGAAAGGCTTGTTTCTATGAGTTTTAGAAAAGTTTTGCTACACAAGACTGTGCTCCAGTCCCATGTTATTTGAGCAATCCACCTCTTCAGTGTGGCTGGAAGTGGCCACATCAAAGACAGGCATACAGACCCCGTGGCAGGCAGCTACAGGGTAACTTGCTGTGGTGAAGGATTTTTCCCTAACCCCATCTACTGAACTCTCAGAGTCCTGAGAGTTTATAACCCTTCCAAAAACTCTTTAAAAATAAAACCCTTGCAACTGTAACCCTCCCATACAGAACAGGTCCTTTTGCTGAGCCCAGCTAAACTTTTGCCCTCTGTGATATCTGGTTCCACCGGATCATTGTCGGTTGTGTAAACATGTGTTTCTTTTCATCAGTGTTAAATCAGTGCAGCCTTTCAGCTCCCCTGCCCTTCTCCATGTCCTGGTATACTGGTATATCGGGATGGGGTGAGTAGCCATGCCCAGATCACCGTTTTTTTCTGCTGTCTTGCTTTCCACTCAACAGCCCTTTCACTGAAACTTAGCTCAATGGCAGGAGAAAGGTTTAGCTGGGTCAGGTTAGCTCGAGTGCCTGAGTCTTCCTGGCCAAGAGCACCCCACTTTGCCCATGCTTCTGTGCATACATATGAAGAGATGCTGCAGCCTCCACTGCCTATGATCAGCTGTTATTTCCTTTTTATATGTGTCAGTGTGGAACATATTAAAATTTCTCAGTAGTGGTATGCCAGGAATCCCTCTGATGCCCCACCTCTAACTTAGCAGAACAATAAAAGCAAGGTTGTAGTAAGCCTTTGAGCAGCTGGCTGTCTATATATTCCTTCTTTTTTCACATAATCTAATTCAGACTATTATCTGGGTGGCAGTGGCACTACCACTTCCAGACACCATCAGTCCTTGTCCCGTTTGCTGGAATTCCATTGCGTGGCATGGAGATCCTTTCTGCCACGGATGAGTGTAGCCTTTCTGCTGGTGTCAGGGTAGCAGGCTGCTGGTGCCATGGAGGCACTGGTCCTAGGAATTCCACCACATTGCTATTTTTTGATTTCTCTTTTTTTATTTTTCTGTTTGCATCAATCATTGTTATGGCTTACACTTATCACATTTATGTGCTTATTATTACTGAGCTGCAAACTGCATCGGTCCAGCAGTGCGGAGGCAGCACAGGTTATGTTGCCCTTTAAGACATGTGAGTTGAGGATCTGAGTTAATGCCTCAGCTCTGGTTTGGCAAAGGTTAAGCATACCACGGCAGTGACAATCGCATTACTGTCATAGCAGCACTGCTCAGAGAGAGTGGGACCTAGGGGAACGCTGTTCCCCTTGTTAAAAGACAGAAAATTGCTACCATGAGCCAAATATTTACGTTCTCCAATTATCAGAGGCTGAGGTATATGGATGGTGGTCTGAATTTTGCCCTTAGGGTCAGAAAAGAGGACACATCCCCTTCAATAATGTGCTGTCTCCAGCCTTCTTTGCTGGTCCCTGTGGCAGGGATGTCTTTGCTTAGTATTAAAGACTAAGAAACCCACTCCGACCCCTATATTTATTGATAACTGCCGTCCTTTGGGTTCTCTAGAAAATATATAAAAGACAGAATAAAACCTGCCCACCTGCTTGGAACACACTCCAACAGGTAGAGGACACATGCCCGAATGCCCTAGACCTCTTAGCAACTTGTAATCTGGCCAAGAGTCGTTTTGCCTTATGTTGGGTCATAAGACTACAGTAGAGGTAATTACTGAAGCAAATCCTATAGCTAATGCTTGGCTGGGATTATTTGCACTTTAGCCAGCAGCCACCCTTGCTGGTTTGCCTCCTGAGAGGGGTGGGCAGCCTTATCTAGACAGCTCAGCTCTGAGCCTGGTGCTTCACTGAGGAGTGATCCTATACAGCACCCTCTGGATGAGCAAGTGGAAAACTATATTCCTCTCAGTTCCTGTCCCAGACTCAAAACCATGACTACGCTGATATTCAGGGAGACACAAGAATAAAGAAAGAATCCAAGGCTGGCATCACCTCACCATTAAATGGCTCTACTAGCTCATTAGAGAGAGATCCCATGCATGCCCCTAATCAATCTATTTAAAGTTTCCTGGAAGCAGGAAAAGGAAAGAATAAAAATACAAGTGCTCTTTTGTCCACCAGTAGTTATTCTTTGCGAGGGTATTAAAACCCTTTTCTCCATGTTGGCCTGTGCCTGTCTGCTGGCAGGGCTCCAACTTGCAGTACCCACTAGTCTGTTATTTCAAGTGCCTAGCAGGAAGGCGCTGCTAGCTCCCCCTCTCCTAGCTACCTGAAGGACTGGAAATATTCTTTGAAACTTCAAAAGGAAAGGGAAGCTCAGCCAGCTCAAGTGCTGTTCAGCTTAATTTGTTCCACCTCATGCACCGGGTCCCTGCCGCATGAACACTTATGGGGGCCTTACTCAAGCTGCCCCAGCAAAGCCGGGGGAGCCAGTCCCATGTGTGCTCATCCCGTGTGTGCCGATGCTCCCAGGGGTGCTTGCAGTGGTGCACTCTTCCCTTACATGTGCTGCAATTACTGTGTTGTTTCTTATGCCTCACATACCGCGGTCTTCCTACTTTTTTCACTCTATTTACAGTCACAGCATCTCCTGAAATATTAAAAGACTTAGTGAAGCCCCACAGCAGAAAATGATGTGCAGGAGTTTCTCTCAACTACCATCAGCATGTTTGACATTTCTGACTGCGCAGAGGTAGCGTCTGTTTTATCTTCTTGGTTTTTATGGGACAATGCTCTGCAGCTGCTGGCTCGCAGGTGGTAGGACAGTGCAGCCTCATAGGACCAGAAGATGTGCTTCCCTCCTGTGGACACCCAGATGAAGAGGCTTAAGTCCCTTCTTTTGAGCCTGTTTTCCTTTCTACTGCCTTTTTCCTTCCCCTCTTCTCGTGTCCACCAGCTTCCACCAGCTCTGGCTGGGAGCGCATGTTATTTGTGTACTCCCTTGCAGACGCTGCCCTGCAACCTGCTGTGTGATGGGTGGATGGAGCTCCCGTAGGGTGCGTGAGAACATTCCCTTTGGTGTCAAAAGGGATATGCTTCAGCACAGCTGGATGTCAGCAGGGCAAACCCTCATTTGGCACAATGAGGCCTCGGGGAAGCATTTCACTTATTTAGACCTGTAAGGATCTCACTCAAAATATTTAGTTTGGTATTTGCCCTGTCTCGGGAGGGGAAGAAACCTGTTCAAATGCTGCATGGAGGCATTTCACAAACAACTGGTGTTCCCTGTGTTCACCTGCTGCTTCCCGGCTGCCACATGGCCGCTCGGTGACTTTGTCAGGTGTTTTGAAAGGCGGTTGCAGAGCCGAGCGAGGGTTTTGGTAGCATATATAGGAGGCCAGCTATTTCACTGCTGGAACAGAAATGGCCACAGTGAAAGAACTAGATGAGAAGATGATTACATTTATTTGCAGAGCTAAGACATGCACTGGAGCTGATAAAGCCTCTGAGCTGATTCAAGAGAAAGCATGATCAGGCACAGCTTCTTAGGTTGTCTCTCCTACTAGATAAACTGTTCTCTCTAAATTGCTAAGACAGTCACCAGTACAATTTTGTTGCATAGCACACAGTGCTTCCAAAGAGGATCCCGGGCATGCCGTGGGTGGTTGCATGGCTGGAAACCATCTGAGTGCTGTGGAGGCTGGAGGAGGTCTGGGAACAGACCACACCATGCCATGTGGCCACAGGGCTGGAGAGCCACTCCAGGGAGGGGTTTAATGTCTCAGCCGAGATGTGGCCTTGGAGCAAGACTTGAGCTGTGGACGTGCAGAACAATGCAGGGCTTTGGGAGAGGGATACCCCTTGACAAGGGTAGCCCTGGCCAAAGGACAGTCCATCTGCTGCTGTCATCTGGGAGCTGTGGCCAAGCATGGGGCAGCTCTGCACACAGGGGCTCCCCAGCCGACCACCCAGCTGAGGTCTTGGCAACTCACTGCAGGAGCAGAAACAATGGCTCCCCAAGTTCCCTGAAAGCAGATCTGTTTTTCAGAAATCCTGGCAATGAGTTGCCATGGGTCACATCTAGCATGGTGGCCAGGCAGCAGCAGTGGGGATAGTGCTACACCATGACCAAGGCTGAAGATATCTCCGGCAGAGATTGCTCCTCCCTGCCTTCCCATGCCCAGTCCCTTTCATGACCCTTCTCATGGCAGTGGGGAGTTTAACCCTGCAGAACAAACCCTGGGGTAACCTGACAGTGTAGTTTACCCAACACAGGTATTTCCACTACACTCCAGATCCTGGAGCAGAACAACACCACCCCCCCACCCCCCCTACCCCCCAAACTGTCATCTTTCTGGCCTTGATAAAGTCCTTGAGAAATCTATTTTGGTCTCATGAAGACCTCTGTGGCTTTTTTGTTAGAATAGCAGTGGTGAAATACAGACACATACATACATATATATATATATATATATATACACACACACATATATGGTTAGTAACACTTTTTTTAGGGCTGGAGTTTGGAGAAACTGAGTAGTCTTGCAACTCTTCTGTTTACATAACAAAATCAGAATGAGGGAACCACACGGTAGGATCCAAGTAATTGTGTTTACTAAATATGCACAGCATGCAAGGCCAGGCTTAGTTATATATACACACTGCTGCTCCAACGGGATTTTGGCAGCCTCCAAAACATAAAAGGCATTGAGTGGCTTGAATTGTACCCTCATCATCAAGCAGGAGTCTCAAACATAGAAAATGCATCAGCAAACAAAGGCCAAGCTGAACATACGTGCATGCCTAATTCCGGGGGCTCAGAAGCAGGGAACAGCTAAGTAGAAGTACACCATAAATGAGCTTTTCCATTGCTCCCTTCCTACCTTCCAGGGTAAAAGCGGTGCAGATCCAATAGACCTTTGGAGAATTGCTCAGCTCTTTATTTTTTCCAAGATACATAGCAAAAAGGGAATTTCTGTTTACGTTCTCACAAAGTGACTGGCTAAATAATTCCAGATGATGGAATTTTCTTCTGTCCTTAAAGCAAAACAAAATCTTAACCTTCACCACGCTCTAAATGATATTAAGACTATGATAAGAAATCTTTATTTCAGTATTCAAAAAGCAGTGAATGACAACATAAGGTTGGAAAAATAACCCTAACTCTGCCCCTGTGTTCGTGTACAATACAGTCTTGGATTGCATGCTCATATGGCCTTTCTCTGGGACATCTTCTATTTTTTCCTGAAGTTTTTAGGTAACAGCTGTAGCAGTTTTAGATAACAGCTGTAACAGCTTTTAGCATGTTATGTCTCTATGAATTCCTGAAAACTAGTTATATGGAAAGGACACTATAAGTCTATTACTAAAAACATGTACTGACCACATCAGTGAATTCTGAAAAAATGGCCAGTAGTGATATTCATCCACTGTTAGGCCAAATACTTTTGTAGCAAATTTTCAGCCTGAGCATGTGAAGTTACGTTTGCATCTTTTTCTTTATAGGATGCTGTAAAAAGGAAGCATTTTAACTTCCTTTTTGCTAGCTTGGCAGATGAGCTGTTTACTGCAGGTTTTCACATGAAAATAAACTGAGGAAAAAAACAGCTTAAACAAAAGAAAAAAAATATATGTTAAATTTTTAATTTTGATTTTAAAAGGTGCATTTTCCAAATGAAACAAAATGGCATCAGAATTACAGCTATAATGATAAATCATTACAGGTGTACTTGCTTCTGGATATGGACAGAAGGATAGACTGGAAGCTACATATGTCACTCCTGATATCATGTACTTTCTAGGATTTTATAATTTCAATTGGAATTTCAAAAGGAATACAACCTTAAAAAACAAAACAAAACTATGCGAGTGTAAAGTGAAATGCCATTGCACAATATCAGCTGGAAATAGAAAATGTCATGTCAACATATCTCATCATAGTGATGCACCTGAGATTTAGACCTTTTTTACATGATCAAAAATCTACACAGTAACTTCTGTATGTTTAAATGTCCCTGTGAGATTTTTTTCCACATATCTCAATTATATATGGTATATGTACTTAATTTATATACATAAATGTATATGTATACTCCACATAGGTATGTCAGGAGAAACTGGCATGTGCAACCAGTCCAGTGTTGCCTGCAGTCCTGCTCCCCATACCTACACACTCGTTTTGCCTATCAACAACTGTACAGTTTGTTCCCAAAAGATGGGCCACATATACATCCATGGTCTCTCTTTTTACTAACAAATACATGATAACAGTACTTTCTTCTTCTTTCAAAGTTTTTTTTTTACCAAAGCTTGCTACATTTCTTTGCCACAGAAGTATCAGGGTAGTTTTAAAAGTCTGTGAAAGTGTTAATACTTTTTGTATTGTGCTGTGCTTATCCTGAAGAAGGTACAGAAGTCTTTCTTTTCTCACATTTTTCCCTGCTTCTTTCCAGCTTTCTCAGAGTGTTTTCATGAGGCAGAGTCTATGTCATCCAATTATTTCCTGAAGAAAGCTAAAGAGATAAGCCTTTGAAAACCGAGCCAGGACTCCAGATTTCTCTCACTGTATTAAATCATACTGATCAAAACCATAGGAAGATATAGAAGCACAATATTAACAGTGGGACAGAGAGAGTGGGAAATGGGGATCCCTGGACGTAATATTTCATGAGATGAGACCGTCCAATATCAAATAAATTTATTTGGACAGAGAGGGAATTACTGGGTGTGTAATACTGATTAACTATGTTGGCGAAAGAGCTTGCCAAGCAGCATGTTTTGGTCAGCCTCTTTAAAAAGAATAAGAATGTAGGTAAAAGGTTAAATGTTTTTTAAAAAGTGCATCACTCCTTCTGTTAGCTAATCCTTGGGCATCATCTGTATGAACCAGAGCACTACAGTTCACTTCTGGGAAGGAGTCTGTCCCAGCCCCCATGACTGAGAGATTTCTCTCTCACCCTGATAAAATGTTTGGAGGGATATTTATTAACATGAATGAGACTGTGCCTAAAAGTATCTGAGATCTTAAGTGTTTTGTGTTGTTTAAGCTTTTTATACTGCAAAGACATAGTATATTTTAATGCCATATCCACTGAAAAACATTGCTTCAGGCAAATATACCAAGTCATAAGTCAGATTCTGGGAAAAAAAACAAATATATTGTCTATTAAATCCACAGTCACATCATTTTTCCTTTCCTACTTAGACAATAGCTTGAAATCAAAAAAAGGCTTTAAAAAATGTCTAATACACAGAGCATCCCTAATTACATTTCTTCCCAGCGTGAGACTTTGTATGCCACTTCAGACCAACAAGTCCCGACTCCCAACTTGGATGAACTGTGGAAATGTTTCTCACTGCTATGCACTCCTCTCACAAAAGTGTTTGAGCAAGCTATAAAGCAATGCACAAATCATCAAGCACTCTGGTGGGGAGGCCTCATAATGTCAGGCTGTTTGGGAGATGTGTTTCTGTCGGTTTAGAGGATCGCCAGCAAAGCAGAAAACAGTTTTGAAGCAGCTTGTATAAGGCAATAAAGGCACACATCAGCTCTTTAGATAGGCGAAAGGCTGTGGGGGAGCGTTTCTGTGTGACCAGGAAACTGTTCTATCATAAGTTTCTTCAGAAAGTCCTTGCACTTTTAACTTTACTTGTGACTATCCTCTGCTTCATCAAGTTTCGTTTAGATGGCTAATTCACAGCTCTTTCAGGCTATAGCTGTTTGTAGTAAAAGCCAACTTAAATCACCCATTTGAGACTATGGGCTTTACGAGAAGGAACAAGGGGCTGTGATGAAGCAGCTGAGGGAGATGCCCTCCTTTCCCTGCTGGCGCAGAGCTCTGGGCAGCATTTCAGGGGCTGTCCTCTGCCTGTTTTCTGGGGTATCTCCTGATCTCCAACAAGCATCAGAAATCCAGATGCCTGGGTGGAGATCCCCATGACTCCAACTGCACCTATTTTTTTCCCAGTTGATAGCTGGGATGTACTTGGATATTGTGGAATATAATGTATATTTCAGATGCTGCTTTTTAATTAACAGGGAAGAGACAGACAAATGCAGCCTGACAAGTAAGAAAGTAAAGCGTGCCCACCTGTGTGCATGTGAGTTTGGTAATCAGGAGAAGGGCAGGACAGCCAGAGACCTATGCAGTCCTCCATGCAGTGCAGGTTGGTGTTCAGGCAAGCTCCCTGGGGGACCACTCTGCTTATACCTGGGCTTAGAACTTCAGCATCCCTCCATCCTGGGGGGTACCTCTTGTGCCTGCACCAGAGCAGCTGCAGGAGACCGACATGTAGCCCCTAGAGGTAGGGCTCAACCTGTCCCTAGCCTTTCTGTGTGCTACCTAAGCCAGAAATTGCCATTTGTAATGCAGGAGGCAGCCTAGCTTTGCCTGCCTTTGACACCTCAAGTGGATACACAGTACTTTCAATTTGCAGAAATCTCTGATGTGTTACTAATGACCAGTGTTCAGCTGAACCCATTAGGGACATCACCAAATGAAAAAGATTGGCATTGCACAATTTATGATGTTAAAAGTCAAAAGGTTCTCCCCAGCAAAATAATAAAAGCAATGCTTAAAGTAACAAGGCCTTGACATCTCTTTCCTAATGCCATATACTCTATCTACTGTGAGAATGATGCTTACTCAGAGCATATATTTGGCTAGCAAAAATCCTGTGTGCCTTAATATTATTCATGTCTGTATTTCTCCAGAGGTCCCTTAGGTCAGGCTCATGATTTATGTTGTTTTTATTCCAGCTACGCAGGAGATTCTTTGACGGATTACAATCTCAGCAAACTTCAACTTGAGAATGACAGCTAAGACACTTAAACCAGACTTTTCACCATCCTGGAAAGGAACTGGCTGCCAGTATTTGGAATTTTTTTAATGCTCTACCTCCCTCTGCTGTTATCGGCGAGAAGTTCCTTGACAATGGGAAATCATGTACTTGCAGCTTCGATTTCCATGCTCTCGCTCCTGGCGATGATGGGAGATGCGGATAGTAAAACAGACAGTTCCTTCATGATCGACTCCGACCCCAGCCGCTGTATGAGGCACCACTACGTTGACTCCATCAGCCACCCACTCTACAAGTGTAGCTCAAAGGTAAGGGCTTCCCTCACCTTCTTGCAGAAGGATGCTGCATTGGCAGAGTTATTAGAATGAGCCATTTTGTATTATTTGCTTTGCACAGATTCCTTACTACAAAATCTAGTTGCAAAGACGAACAGATGTAGAGACAGCTGAGTGTGTGCATCAGAACTGGGACTGGAGAGAAAGGATCTTGACTCTCTTTTGACCTTTTCAAAAGGAGAAACACATCACAATGGTATAATTAACATGCAGTAAATGAAAGGAATCAAAGGACCACATTGGGGTCTCAACTGCCAAGGAGATGGGTTAGTCTGGAAGTTTAGATCATCTCAGTCACCCCCTCCTTCAAGGCAGTCTTTAATCCAGACGTAAACTTAAAACTTTTGGGGCGAAGTACTGAGGTAAAGAATCAAGCTGTAAAACGGTAATGAAAAAAGCATGTGAAAAACATTGCTAATATCTTTTCTCTCTGTTTAGTTTCAAGGCCTTTGTTTTCATGCAGAATGACAATTTAATGTTTACTATAGGGCTTAGAAGCAGAAGGAAATACAAGATTGCCTTTCATTTGAGATTTCAAGCCTGAAAAATTTTGTGTCAAAATGGTTTAGCAGCCTGCACATGTAGCCTACAGTCATTTATTTCATTGCATGGAGAATAAGAACAGGGATAAACAATGGGGAGATACTTGCTGGTCCCTTTCGTCTTGTCCTAATTTATTTCAGCTGAGTTAACCCAGCGTGCATTCAGATGTACAGTCTCTGCCTGGACCATCCCTCTGTCTTGCAGAAAGTGGCTTTGCCTTATGCACCCACATCCCTGGACTAACAAAAGGGAACAAATGCCAGTGTCAATGTTTTTGCCAGCCCTGCATTGGGTAGAAGAGTGTTGGGAGGCTGGTACATGCTGGGGTTTAGGACAAGAGGGCTGCCTGTGATGTTGCCTAATGGCAGACCCCAGCAGTGGTGATCCTGGGAGCATTTCCAAGGTGAGAGGATCCACACAGTTCAGATGGATGCAGCACTGGCTGTGGAGACCACCAGATGCCTTTGTGTGCAGGACGAGTTACTGGTTTCCCATGATCAGTGCAGGGGTGGGGGTCATACCACAGGTAGAAGCAGGTCATAAAATTTAAAATAAAGCACAGAGAGAACCATCAACAGAAAATAAGACCCACTCGGTGCTCTGTGCATCCCCTGTGCACCAGGACGTCTGATGTCCTGGCTGTATGCCTGTTGCAGGGCTTGCCCTGAGCCTGCTCACCAGAGCGGGGCTGGCAGCCTTGGAACTGGGCACAGGGGAAAGCCCCACTCTGGGCTGCCTTACATCAGTCTCACAGCAGTGCCATCTGCCCAGCTTGGCATGACCATGCCTGATCCACAGGAGTGGGGCATCAGAGACTTTTGCCCTACTGCTTCTGAGTTCAAACAGTAAATCATGCATTACTTATGATTCGGGAGAGATCTTTTAGTTTGCTTTTAGCCTAGACTAGACCCTTCTACCATCTGAAAAACATCTAGCATTAACATACCGAACTGCAGAGATGCATCTGTTTGTGCAATATTGATTTTATTGCAGTTGACTCCAGTAAGAGGCAAAAGTGAAAAGTGTAGGTGTGGGGGGGGGTTTTACTTACTGGTATGGAGTGCTAGCAGCCCTCCCCTCTCAGGGTACTTCAGATCACCTACTAAACCTGAGAAGCATAGCTACCGTGAGGGTTTGGTCCAGGAGGGCAATGCTCCACCCAGCTGGCTCTCGCTCTCAGCTCGCTGCTTTGCCAGAGAGCAGGAGGAGCTACGGTACGTAGCATAGGCAATATGGTAGGTAGCCTCCAGAAGCCCTTTGGTCTCCAGCTTTGGGTAGAATCCTCCTCTGGCCTTCTACACCCAGAAGAGCAAATGAGTAACAAGTGGCAACCTCACTAGGGCATTGAGAAATGCAGAGTATGACTGACCTGGGCACACTGCCTCAGACACAAGAGATTAAACACAACAGGTCCCATCTCAGCCCCTCAGGTAAATCTGTCCTGGAGCATGAAGGACAGGGATTCTCCATCCTAGGGCAGAGGACTGCCATATCCGGGGCTCTCCTCTCCCCAGGCCATCACCCACCTGCCCCTATTCCCCAGAGGTAGCAGGTACCCACAGAAGGATGTCTTTGCTTCTGCTTGGGCCCGCATTACCACCAGCTCCCCAGCAGCCACTGCCACGGCAAAGCTCTCCTGTCCCTGGGCCATCTGGGCACTCGCGCTGAGGCTGCTGCCCCAGCGGGCATCCCCCTCCCGTAGCTCCGCACATTCCTGCCTGCCCTGCAGTCAGTCTGTGCCTCACCTCTGGCCCTGATTTTCTTACATGCTTAAGGCATTGCTTCCTATACAGCCCAAGGGATTTTGGTCCTCAGCTGGTTCTCCTGGTGGAGACTTTTAGGATAATTGTATTAGATGTGGGCTGCTCCCTGGTCCGTGTGACCCCGGAGCTGCAATTGCGCCTGCCCAGGGCTCTGTTGGTTTGTTGCCCAATGGCTGGGATGTGCCGCTGGGTCTGGCACACTTCTGCAAACCCCAGCAAAGCCCTTTCACTGTGTGGCTGTCTGTCTTGCTCCACCATCACCATCACCATCCTCTGGATTTTTCTTAAAACTCACCGCCACAGACATTGGATAGGGGGCTACTTTTCTGAAGAAAAGAGGAAGGAAGGGAGGAAGGGAGGGAGGGAGGGAGGGAGGGAGGAAGGAAGGAAGGAAGGAAGGAAGGAAGGAAGGAAGGAAGGAAGGAAGGAAGGAAGGAAACCCAGCAACAGCACAATTTCTTGACACCCCTAATGGCACAGAAAGGCAATCAGGCCTTTAGGAGAGTGGAACGGATTGAAATGAGAACACAGAATGCATTGTAATGAAAACCATATTGAGAAAAAAAGCTGTTGACATAAACATTTGTAACTGACTGCAAAAATGTCAGTGACTTTTTTTAAATCAAGCCTTTAATGGAAATCATGTTTGAAATTATTATCACGTCTCTTGGCTTTCCAAATTCCACAATGGTTTCAAGAACAGTTTTTTAACAATACCGCGAGTTGTATGGACTTCCTCATGAACTGGAAAATGAAAACAGTTTCCATACAAAGCAAAGTAATTTTGACATTTCCTAGAAAACTTCTCTCTGATGGTTAAATCAAGCTCTTTTTTTTTTTAGGTCTCAGAGTTCTGAATCATCCTGGTAGACATATGGCTTCTGTTCTGGATCTAGCATATAAACACAGAACAATATTAGACTTGCTAATGAAAATTAGATGCAATGTCTGTTCCTATATATATTGTGTTAAAATATAAACAAGTCAAAAAAAAGAAGGTTCTGTGGGAGTAGCTGTGGGAATTGTGGTACCTCTTGTTTCCACTGAGTTTCCATTGTGAAGCTTGGACTGACAATTGATGTCAAGCAGAAACTCTGCCCTTTTTTGGCGTGATATATTGGTTCCACTGAGCCATCCTTTTTCACGCTGTATGTTTTCCCTTTTAGTGCAGCATAGAATTACAGAAGTTAAAAATGGCTTCAGAAATCGCAAGACATATTATGTTTGCTGTCTGTCTTGGTTAAAAAAGGATTATGTCCACCATGCTTCTCTGTGGAGGCTGCCAATTGTACCCACATGGGAAGTAGTTTTGTTACATTTGGAAACATCCACCCAGTGTAATTTAATCATTAAAATCCCTCTTGCTTGTGACCTCACACAGATGTTGAAAACAGGTTTCCAAAACCTTTGGAAATATAGTCTGTTATAGTAAAAGAATGTATGAAAGAGACACAAAAGAGGGATGGAAGGAGGTCATTTGTTCCTGGAAAATAGTGTTTGACTTCAAGGAAATGTCTGTATCAGCTCATGAGGTATTGCCTTTCCTGACCATATTGGATTCTGCCTGACCCGGTCCTCATCGATGTGCTGGATTGCCTCGCTGCTGCAACCAGTGTCTCCTAAATACTGGCTGTCACAAGTGTTTCCTCTAGATGTGCCAGAAATGTGCTACCACTGACAGCCTCACACTAAAGAATCCATCCCAGAGAGACAGTGACCAGGTAAAGAAAGATTTAGCAAATGTCTGAAGATATTTACTCATGAAGTTGCTCAGGAGATCTTCAGTAATGCCTGTTTGCAGCCAGGCCATGGATACTGTGTGAAAGTCTGTTCTCATGCATCTCAGCCCATCTGCTTTTGGGCCTCAGATTGTTGCTGAAGTGCAGAAAAAGAGGACTACAAACACCATTACTAACAAACCAGTTTACAACTTCTGAATTTCCAGAATATAGCTTGAATGATCAGAGTCAAATACTGCCTCATACTCAGGTTACCCTCTTTCGTGCCCTTCCAGATACCTATGAGACTGTGGACTCTAAGTAAGAAAACCTGTTCTTCCCCAGCTGCTCACACACTCAAGCCCCCTGTGGTTCCCACGTTGTAGCACTCCGTGCTTCTGAACCCAGCATCGCAAGGTGACACACACAAGCTCACATGTGCAGGGGGTGAGGGGAGCCAAGAGGCACACGTATCAGATTATAAAATTCCCACACGTTTTTACTATATATACACCCCCTGTATTACTGTGCTATGCCATCATAGCATTACTAATTATTTAGGCGATAATCTCTATTGTGCTATAGTATACGATGCAATAAGCAGCTGGTGCTATTGATTAAATGGCAAAGCAAAGCTTTTAAAGTACAAGCTATTTCCAGCTCATTTGCACACCTGCCAGAATCCACTGGTGCTGTTCCAGCTTTATGAGGAGGAGGAGGTTAAATTTTGCTGAGGACTTCAGGTTAGCCCAGAAGTTTAGAGAGCTATCAAAATGGGAAGTCTGAAAATTTTTTATCCTGCAAATGTAACTTGATACCCATGGTGCTGTGCCATTTGTAAAAGTTTACACTGTCATCCAAAAACAGGGCATAAAATCAACACTGTGTAGTTTTACTTGATATGAATACTGACCATACTCTTATGAAAGCCTATATAGCCTGCAAAATTTGAAATTAAAGGGATTCTCCACAGACTAAAACATGCTTTTAAAGACAAGGTTTGCTAAGCAATTATAAATGCAGTTGCACACTGAAGAAATACTGACTGGTTTTGCATTAGAAAGCTTGCTATTCATAAGAAATGTATTGAGACACAGATATTGGCACACCAGATAATTCTACCCTATAATTACACTGCTGCAACTCTTGTGTAGTCCTTAATCCTGTTTCTTGGATGTTTGGGGTTTTTTTTCCTGGCATTTCTGAAAGTACCTGCAAATACAGGAGCAGATGTGTGCCATAAAACGTGCTTAGGGTAACAGTACCAGAAGTGACTAACTGTTCCAGCTCCAGAAGGAACAGAAATTGTTAGAAATCATATGCAATCATGACTCACTAGAAATCACCTCCACCATACAGTAGTGTGTGCTGTCATATTTGGGCTGAAATCACAGAATCAATGAAATGGTGGTTGAAGAGACTCTGGAGGTCTCTGAACCTCCCAAAAAGCAACTTGTGGTTGTTGGACAGCCCGCTTTTGCTACCCCTGAGGAGAGTTTAGCTCCGTTGTCTTTGCAACCTTCAAGCAGTTGCCACTTGCTGTTGGATTGCTCTTCACCCTCTCCTTCAGCTTGGGAATAGCCTGTGACGAAGTTTGGTGAACTGGTTAACGTGGGGGACCTAACAAGAGCTGTTGAGATGCTGGGAAGGAAACTAACTGTTTTAAATGTCCCAGTCTGCTGTCTTTCCTTTGCAATACATGCAGGATATGATACCTGTGTAGCCCTTCACCAGCTGCCTGCCTGCCACTGTGGGAAGTGTTTTTCCAAGGGGAAAAAAATGGATCTTTATTTGTCAGTAATGGAGTGCTAACTCTGTAACGACTGTTCCTTTACCTGTGCTCGTATACACTAAAGACACTGGTATTAAGGAGCTTGATGTAGCTGATATGTCTAAAGCCAGGGTGTGGCTCAACAGTACACAGAAATTTCCTTCCCACCATATTAGTACTAACAGCTGATGTGAATTTGCTTATGAATCTGCTGCATCACAGCAAGGGGACCATACATTTATGCTACAGATCATGAAGGATGGCAAATTTGTCGGAGAGTAACATAAACCTAGAAACAAGATGGTACCAACCCCAGATCATCAGCTCGTGAAGACATCTTCCTTGTGATCTGTCTGTGTTGAATGGAAGTGTAGTTGTTAATGTATTAATACAGTATATTAATGCATTTGCAAGCAAACTATTTAGCATGCAAGTACTCCTGGAAGAGTGATTTTTAAGCACTGTACAATGGATGATCTGTGCCTTTCCCATGGGCAAAGGCAGTGCTGGTATTTCCTACTTGATACCAGGAATACTCTCTCTCTTTCTCGTCTTTCCTCATGACTGACTAGAGAAAATTAAACATTTGACATGTCTGCTTGCAAGACATGGAGATTTGCAGCTGGTTGAACATTTGTAGCCAAAGAAGCTCAAAAAGGTTTAATGTAAAATATTTGCTGTCACATCTGTAGTTATCCTTTGAGATTGTCTGGAAAAAACCATAAGATATGTGCAGCATGGTTAAAAGGTACTTTTCTTCCTTGGTTATAGGATAGTCTTAGGACTGTTTTACTGCCTTCTTTCTCACCTCTGCCACATTTTGCACTTGTTTGGATGATACAATAAGTTGGTTTGAAATTTGTGTTGGCTCAGCAGAATTAGCTGATATGGGCTTAATATTTCATTCTCCATGGAGGTATAAGAGTTTGTCCAAACTTGTCCAACACTCACCTGTTACCAAGGTGGTAACAGCTATTTCTAACCACATAATTTCCTGAGCTTTAAAAGATCCTTTCCATGCTTTATATAGAGCTTAGGAGATTCTGCCCAGCTCCTTTGCTCAAAAAGGGGTTGTTGGGGAGGGGATTAGGTGACTTCCCATGGGCTTTCCTTTCATAGTGCCTCCTGTTGTGCAAGTTACCTTGTTTTTGTCACAGCTTAAACAGTGAACTCAGGAGGAGAACAACCATGGAGCCTGCATTGCTTTTGGAAAATCTCACTAGTGAACCCTCATGTCTAGCAATGAGTTCATCTTCTTCACATTTTCACTGCCTTACGCTATGCAGTGCATTTTATACAGATATAACTGATGCAATTATATATATACACACGCATGTATATAAATGTAAATACAAATTCAAGGTGATCTTTGTAAAAGGAGGGAGCTAAGGACTTAGTTCTTTAGAAGCAATAAACTGAGCATCATCTTTATATTTCTGCTTTATATGTTTATGTATCTAAAACATTTGAGACATTCAGGACCAGTTCTGCTGATCACTAGTATATACAGTCAAAACACTGGAAAATATCCAACCGAAATATCAGTCTAGCTGATGATTTAAGGGTCCAGCTGCCACAAATCTGGGGTCAGCAAATCAGAGTTGTATTCACCATGCCTGCAAAGCAGGGCTTGCTGGGATCATTTGGAGCCCCGAGGTCAGCATTCAGAAAACCAGGCCCTGTAGTCCTTGCTGGTGTTGGTGCTTGGGACTCCAGGAGAAGCCTTGCTTTTCCTCCTGCCCATATCACCTTCTCTGCTCTCTCATACACAGCTCAGGGGCAATGCACTGTGTGGGGCTGGGTGCCCTTGCCAAGGTGGGGAGATGTAGCAAGTGAAGAAAGACCAGCCAGACTGGAAGGAGGTACCCATCTGCTGGTGTTAGCTGCATGCTGGCAGCCATGGGAGCGTGTTTCCTAATCCATCTCTTTTCCCTCGCAGATGGTGCTGCTGGCTCGCTGTGAAGGGCGCTGCAGCCAGACGTCGCGCTCAGAGCCAATGGTTTCTTTCAGCACCGTCCTGAAGCAGCCTTTCCGCTCCACCTGCCACTGCTGCCGGCCCCAGACCTCCAAGCTGAAGGCCATGCGGTTGCGATGCTCGGGGGGCATGCGGCTCACTGCTACCTACCGCTACATCCTCTCCTGCCACTGTGAGGAGTGCAACTCCTAGGGATGTACCTACCACAGCTGAGAGGGGACTGGGGTGCTGGTGTTGGGGAAGGCTCCCAAGAAGTAATCCAAGGTGAGGCCGATTCTCCCAGCGTACGATTGCAGCGAGGACAGGACTAAGCAGGCTGGATTGGATCTGAGAGCTAGTGTAAAGTATCCCAGGGCCCTGGATGGTGCCAGTACCAAAGTGTGGGCTGCGACAAAGGCAAAAGCACGAGGACTTGTTTTTAAGAAGCCTTTCTTTTTTTCTGAAAGGGTATTTTTGTCAGTTTCTTCTTTTTCAGGCTCAGCTCTGACTACAGAGAGGTGCTTTTACTTTAGGCCACGGGCAGCAGGGGAAACGAGAGGAAGGCCAGAGGGACGACAGCACTGTGCTCTGGAAGCTGGCGTTCGGACAGAGGATGGGCATCAGTTCCCACATACAACCTCTTAACCTATCAACTTATACTCAGTCTCCTAGTTATATTGGCCTTCAAAACAAACTGTGTTGTTGGCAAGGGTTATCTGTTACTGATCTAGCAGCCAAGCGCTGGATAACTTTAACTGTGGTTTAGCAGAAATTACAAATAAATCATTAAAAAGTGAACTGGATATAAAATGTCATGCTGGGATTACCCAGCCCTA
Organism: Falco peregrinus; assembly: GCF_023634155.1. Classification (NCBI taxonomy): domain Eukaryota; kingdom Metazoa; phylum Chordata; class Aves; order Falconiformes; family Falconidae; genus Falco; species Falco peregrinus. Next base: position 40,683,628 of record NC_073724.1, on the reverse strand, counting down.
GCCAGCTGAAATTATTATTTGCAGTGTGCGGCATCAGAGTTCAGTGGCTGAGCAACTCTTGAGAAGTGAAAGGTCATGAAACTCATTATTCCCCTCTAAAGGCCTGGAAATGTGACACATCACATCTGTCACAAAAGTCATTATTCAAATGATAAAGACTAATCAAAGATTAAAATGACACGTGCTAAATGGAGTCTTTTCTTAACTTGAGTAGACCTGTTGATGTACAGAGCCAGAGCCACCAAAACAATGACCAAGCCTAGGACTTATTTTCATCTACACCTCTTAGGCCATGGAGTGAGTACCACTTTGCCTTTTAAAGACAGGCAATCCCCAAAACAGGGGAATCATGCTGAGGTGCCCATAGGAAGTTTAAGGCAGAGCCTGAGTCCCAGCATCACTCAGTCAATCACAAAGACTGTATCTCGATTTACCTAGTGACCTGCTACCTGGAGTCCTGGTGGACTCACCATCCAGTTTGGCAGCTGCTCAGGAAATGGCACAGCTCTTGGCTGGTCCATACACCCATGCATCCTTTGTGCATACACAAGGACGTCGGAGGCTGTGGTGGGGTTAGTGCAAGACCAGACCTCACCTGTAGGTGAAGGTGTCCCACAGTCAGGGCATCAGAGCTATGGAGTCCTGCAGAAGAGAGTAGCCAGCACTTCTCTGTAAGAAGCAAGCAAGGCCATGAACTGCTTTCACGTGTAGGATCGTTGCAGAAATAAATGCCTTGAGGAGCTGAATGAATTATAGTGATTGCTAGGGTGAAAGGATCTCAAAATAATAAAGGATCCCAAGTTTTGGAATGGTATTTGGTATTTGCAGAGAAAATCTGTCCCTCCTCCATTAACATGAGGTTTTAGGAAAGTTCAGTCATAGTCTCTTTTGACTGCAAGAAAACAACCTGACAGTTTTTATATTACATTTCTTGTCTCTTTAAATGGCAGTATACCCAGTCAGTCAGCAATATGTCTGTGATGTTCATAAGCCATTTTTTTGATAGAAGTCATCTTCATGGCTTCATGTGCTCAGCAGCACCCACATGCATAGCACCATGGTTATTCTCTGGGACAGGCTGGAGATGCTCCCCTGCACACCGATGTCTGCTAGGGCTCCATAGCAAAGAGGGGAAGTTCTATCCAAGCGCAGTGTTCGGTCCATCTGTTCAGCACCATCCAGTCTGTCTGCAGCAAATGCCATGCACAGCAGCTCGAGGCAGGGGATCCTCAGGGTCTGCCAGGGACAGCAGTCGTGCTGTGGTCTGTGCAGTGGCTACTGTGGCTGCTTGGGCCAAGCCAAATTCCTTTGCCACTGCCTCCTCATGGCGAGTACGTATGGGATGTGAAGGTGGGCAGGTGACAGGCACTGGCCTTGCAAGCCAAATTCTGGAGCAGGACGGCAGTCAGTAGTAGAAAGCAATGGGGGACAGGTATACCCACAGACACCAGTTAGAGAGGTTTGTGATACACGGGAAGGACTGTCTGTCTTTCGGAGATGACTTGGAGGTGGCCAGTTTTTAACAACACAGAGCAGTGGGCAAACAAAAGGATGAATTAAACTGTTAGAAACTGAGGGATTTAGACTAAAATGTCAAAACTGGGAGTAATGAGCCCCACTGAGCTCATTAGATACCACACACTGTTTCAGCACTGTCAGTCATTCTTCTCACATTTGATGCATGGTCTGAACATCAAAAGGCAAGTGAAGGGAGGGTGAGCCAGGCATTATCACCAGACTACTTTATAAGAAAGTTCATATGTGCATCTCTTTTCTACTCTCTTTCAACCTCCAGCATCTAAAAATCCCAGTATCCAAAAAAGCACCACTCCCTACTGTTAATTATATATGGAAAATTCCAGTCCTTACCCAAAACACCAACAATACCTATGATAACCAAATAACTATACTGCGAAATACGCGTGACCTGTAAGTGTGAGTATAGAGATTGCTGCGCACAAACAATGCTATGCAGTTATCTAAGGAATGGGGAATGTTTGAAGGGTAATTGCTATATCCAGTATCACATCCCCCCCAGTCGTGCTACTAGCCTCCTTTGCTGGTGAAAAATGGGATGCTGGGGGCTGTGATGTGAAATTCAGGTGACGATTGGTGGCACTTCTGTATGGCTGCAAGTGGCTCTGCTGGCTGGACAGAATGTGGCAGAGCAGCATGGCCCCAATCACAGTCCTCTGGTAAGGAGAGAGGAGGGGTTTAAGCAGAGACCACGCCTGAGCTGAATTAGCAAAAAAGAAAATATTTATAGCAAGACAAGAGCTTGGCTGGTATTTATTCCCACATCCCCTTGCTATCACGGTGCCAGAGCTATAATTGCTCAAATCAGTCTCACAGGAGATATTTGTGTTTCAACAAAACCTTTTTTTCCCCTCTCACACCCCACATTCCTTCCACATTTGCTTGGTTCCTCTAATGAAATCATCGCCTTGTGACCGCAAAGGCTGTTGCCAGGCATAAATGTTGAGGTGAATTCAACATTAATTTAACTGTTGAGTTGAATAAATGCATGGAAGGAATATAACAGAAATTATGAATGACAAGACAAAACATACTTGTAAACAGCTAGAACTGGATATTAAGCAATGAATCACTTTAAAATTCTCATTTTGGCTTTGTTAGACAATCTTCATATTAACATTTAAGAAAAGGAGGAGCTATTCTTCAAAACCAAATGCCCCAACGTTGGTTATAAATCCATATTTTGAAACTTTTTTATCAGTATATTATGCAACTAAGTGCTGAATGAAGAACACAAGTGCCACCCTTGTTAAAATTCAGGCAGTGTATTGAAGCAAAAGAAAATGAGGCTTCAGGTGAAAACTACATGATATGCCTCATGCTGAGAAAGAGTCTAAATGGTGTTCAGAGATGAAATGCTTCCTGATTTCTTAGCTTGACACCCCTCTGGATACTTAAGCTCTGTTTTTCAAGTCAGACTACTGTGTAAGGCTTTCTTGAACTAAACAACAGTGAAGGCAATGTCTAGTTGTCCAGATAATGTTGTGGGGCTTATTTTTTTCCTAAAGCATTCTCTCGCTGGGACTTGAATAAGAAAGCTTTGTCCTTTTCTCCTGTCAGTGCATCTCACCCTTGATGCACCATCTTCCCTTGCAGAAAGGTTGGTTCAGCTGTGATCATCCTGTGGTTTGCTGAGACTTTCGGCTGTCACTACCCTATGCCCTCTTTTCTTTTGATTAACTGAGTCCAGCTTGGCTTACTTCTGAAAGCCAGCTGTCCCTGCAGTGGTGGTGTTCTGTGTCAGGTGGATTGCCTGTACTCAGAGACCAGAGGGAAACACTAAACCTTTGCTGGTACCCTTTGATTGTAAGAAAAGCCTTATAATGCCACTGCATTTTGTGCCTATCAGAAATAATCAGTGTTTTTCCGGAATAAAAGAGCCCATGACCTAGCAAATTTTAGTTATTCTGCTCCCAGCTTCAGTGGGTCTGTTAAGCACTTAAAGCTGTAGAGATACAAAAACAGTTTGCTGGTTCAAGCTTTATATGAATCTTAAACTGAAGAACTCGCTGCTTTCTTGGGTATGTCCCCACTGACCTCCCCTATACTTCATCTTGCCATCTGAGCTTGGAGGACTTCTACCATACCAGAGATGCCAAGCCTGGCTGTCTCTCAGTGGCCTTTGTCAGGGCTTTTGTAAGCTGCTGACAAAATGCTTATGGCAATGACGGAGAAGTGAAGCTTGCTGATGTCCACGGTACACGACAGCCTGTGCTGGGCCTTCACATGAGCCTTAGCTGAGACCCGTTCATCAAGTCCTTGCAGACCTACCATGAAGCCCTGAAACTCAGGCAGGACTGTGTAGCTTTCAAACAGAATATCTTTGTGAAAGAGAAGAGAAATAAAAGGGGAGAGGTTACTGTCTCATAGGAACAATCTGATGCTCTGCTGCTCTGTGTGTCCAGCCTCGGTTCTTAGCACCTCATGTGAGAAAAGAGATGCCTCTGAGCTCCCTTCTGTGGGTGAGTGGTTTTCCAGTGCATAGTCCTACATGTCTAAAGACAGTGGTTTCTTACTGAATTTGTCTGAAACAGGATTAAACCCTCTAGGAAACACAGTTCTGTTTAGCAAGGAATTTTTCCTCTAACTTGGGCCATAAGTATTTTTTAAAAATCCAAATGCCATTAAAAAGATCATCATAAGGGGTCGGGGGTGAGAGTGTGTGTATTATTTTCTTTGACTCTGTAGTTTCAAATATAAGGGCTTTCGAAAAAATAAAAAAGATTCTATCCAGGGTAAAAGTGGCTGACAGCCTTCTGAGATAGATCGCATTATTGCTAACGGGTATTGAGACAGATACTCTTACAAAAGTGCAGCAATGTGGGAAAGTAGCAACCCAGTTAAGTTTGCTGTGTTGCAGGTATACAAGGAAGCTAGTTGGAAATCCAGATAGTGAGTCTATCCCTTTTAATTTGCAAGCAAGGGGTCACCATCTTTATTTATGGTTCAAAAGAGAGAGGACACGTAATCCCTAGTCTGCAAACTATGTCTGTAAGCAGGCTAATGCACAGAAAATGGTTCTTGGTGGTTCTATGATATGAAGAAGATGCTTTATGTACATCAAGATACAAAATATCAGAGTTCACTAATGAGATTAAGTAATCTTGTTTGGCCTGCACCAAGAATGCATATTTCAAAATTGTTTGGTTAGCCTTTTTAATTTTTTTTTTTAATATACCATTTGGGAGCAGTCTAGGAATCAAAAATATGTATGAAAAGACAAAATAACATCATTTATCTCAGTCAGAATTAATACTTCCTTTAGATGCTAACCAATGGTACATCCCATGAAAATGAAATAATAAAATCAGGTAATCACATTCCCAAGTAATCTACATATATTAATCTGATCTTCTTTCTAGGAAGAATTAAGGAGCAAATCCTGAGTTAGAGCTGTTTTCATTTGGATGCACAACTGCTATTCCAAGCTCTACAAGAATCACAAGACCTCATAATTTTCTGTTCCTTTGCGTCTTTCCAGGCACAAAAACTAATGAAGGTTAGCACTGATGTTGTGTAGTGCAGACAATCACCGTGTAAAAAAGAGGATTAATCTGGGCAGCAGCAGGGAGTGATGTGCCAGGATTCATCTTTCCCAGCTCCCTACCCTAAGCACTAGAGACTCTGCTTTGTTGGGTCTGGTTCTGCCTCCAGAATGATTGATACTCTGCAAGAGAGGTGGAAGGTCCTCTCCCCTGAAAGCATCAGTCCCCAGCTCTGTAACCGGTGGGGATCAAACCACCTGTTCTAGTGAAAAAAGGCCTGGAATCAGTCTCCACTGTCTTGGGTGAGCATGTTTTCTTGTGGGAGCTGTGCAAAAATGAGATGGTAAAATCACCAAAGCAGTTGTCCGTAAATGCAGTGGAGTTTGATTGAGCTGAGCATGTTCTCAGCATTGGCAGAAAAATGAAGCTCCTCTTTGGACTTGAGTTTTCTGTATGCCAAATGGTTTTATGAAGATGCGAGTTTCCAGGTAGCCCCTGTAGGAAAGGCAGAGTCTCTGCTGGTCAGAGAGATTTCTGTTTGAAATTCTGAGGCCAAAAATGTTCCAGGTAGGTATCTGAGTGTATTGGAAATTAGATTTGCAGAATTCACACAAACAGTATTGAAAATGCACTGAAACTATTTCAAGTATTGAAATGATGTACTTGAAAATGACGTAAACATGCTTTTGCAGAAGTCAAACATTCACAACAGCAATCAGCCACATAGCTTTAGTAAGAAGCAGTTTGGTACTATTAGAAATAACTCTCCATCTTTTTGTTATACTCCTGTGTACATGTATATGTACATATGTGCACAAAACAAGGCTCTATTTCACAGGCATGTCTCTTCAGTTTCCCAGCCTTCTACCACTCCCTGAGAGCCTGGTAGCTGCAGAGGAGCAAAGACCTCTCCTAGACCCTCTCTGCTGCTCTTGGAAAGCAGCTGTCTTTCACCACTGTTTGCAAGAGGGACAAAATTTATCAAGTAGGTGGCCTGCATCACTCATCATTCTCCTGATCACAGCAGGCACCCAAATCCACCTAAGTCCCTCAGCTGACTGCTCAGATACAGCTCTCTGTAGTCACACCAGTGGTCACTTGTTGGAGCCAAATAAATATTCCAGACATAAAGTTCTGTTGCTCCTTGTATAAAAGGGATCAGGGTGACTCCATATGAAGCTGCATGTCTACATTTACTCTTTCATCTGTGCTTGTTATGGGTCTCATTTTTTAAATAGCAGGCCTTCCCAACCCTTGTTTTGATACTTTTAGAGTACTGATAAAGAGATTATTGGCACTTTCACAAAATTCTTGTATGGTGTTTAGAAATTGTGCCATTCTTGATCTCTGGAACTATATTTGAAAATGTAGTTCTTTTCTACAGGCTGTAACTGTAGGAAAAATACATCAGAAGATGAACTACAGAGGACAATGCTTGGGGGAGCTAAGACACCATACTCCAAACTTTGCTAAAATAACAGTAAGGGATCTTCTTCTTCTAAAGAGATCCCATAATTAATACTTAATTGAATAAACACTAAATTAATTCTGAGTGGGATTTTTCAAAGGTGCTCGGTATTGGCTTAACTCCACTTTCATTCACACAGAACGCAATCTAACTTCAGTAAGAACAAACCCCAGCCAGCGCCACAAAGCCTCCTGCCTGAGAGTGATGGAGGAGGGAAGAGAAGGGGAAGAATCCAGTTCTGCGGTACACCTGGTCAGGATATTGGCAGTCCTCAGCATCAGATCACAAGTCTGCTGCCCTTAACTAAGGAAAATTCAGAATTACACTCATTTAAGTTTTCTTCATGCCTTTCACCTGCCCTAGTCCTCTTCACCCACTCCACGCCTCTAACTTGTGCTGCTGTGATGCCACTGCTAATGTCAGATATATCTCCACATTGTCACATACAGAGCTTGTCCAAACGTTCACTGTAACTGGGAATGGGATGCTGGAAGAAGAAACCTGTGACCTGCTGAGCAAGACTGTGCAGACTTAAAAGCAATTCTAATTTTATATGAGCTAGATATGTTCAAATATTACCACTTCAGGGACTAGAGTTACTACTGCCTCACATATCTCATTCCCTTTGAAGTACAAGAGAGTCCCTGCACTGGGACAACTCATCCCCGTGCTTCCTAATTTCTCCCATGTTGTTTCTTTGTTTGTATTTGCTGTTGCCTTTAAGGCCTTGGTTAATGAGGAGCCAGTAGTCCACCTCCCTTCCTCTGTACTCTACAATTTGGAAACAGCATCGGGGGGAAATATATGCATCCTCTTCCTCTATAACTGAAGACTTCTCTCCTCTCTTGCATCTTGTTTCAAAGACTGAATGATGTGCTAATTGTGGCTTTTCATCTGCAGGCACGATAAACTCCAGAACACTGGGGCTATTTTGTGACCTGGTGCTGGAAACTCACTACTGACTACTTTGTGATTTTTTCCCCTTAAACTGTAATAGTAGATACAGGTGTATGTTTATGTGCACATAGACATACACACAGAGATGGAGAGATAAAGAGGGTGAGACTGTGCTTATTACAGGATGGGAAAAGCTGTGGTTTCTAGACTTGGATAATCACAGCTTTGTGGGACATTATATTATAGTCTTTCAATGAGATATAAAGAAGAAACAGAGAGAGACACACATAAATCTACTTTTTTATATTCACAAATATATTTTTATGCATTTGAACCCAAACAGTGACATTGCTGTCAGACAAAATAGCTGCATGAATGACCTTGAACACAATAAAATAAAAGGTGGTAAATGATGCTAGGTCAGCAGCACACCTGGCTGCAATGGAGGCAAAGGGCATTAATGGCTGCTCCTACATTTGTCCCTGGAGCTTGAGCACAGCGTGAGGCTCATATATGATGAAATACCTGCAGGTCCCTCTTCCCTTCCTGGGAGAGAGCTGGGTCTGAACCTTTAGGTGGCACTCACTTACTACTGCTCCTGGGAAGAGCAGCACTGTAGCTTCTGCTGACCTGGCTCAGCCCTGCAAGGAGAAAACCAGGAAAGCAGAGCCACTGTCTTGATTTTTCATAGCTCAGGTTAATGGCCAGGCTCCTCACAAGCTGAAAAATGATGTATTTCAAAAGCTGTTTGAAGGTGACTTTTGTCCTGCGGAGACAGTGTTGACTAGTGCATACAGGACATAAAGCTGTTGGTGGATCCACCTTGTCTAGGCTATGTTACTGGGGCTGGAGGTTATGTGTGCACCTGGCTACCACCATTGCAGGATGAGTATGGTCTCAAAGACTCTTTGTGTAGGTCCACACAGCCAGGGAAGCTCCCTTCAGGTCTACCTTGCATCCCAATCTAAAAGGATCCCATTGACCTACAGCTCCAGAACGGGACATAGTATCACCCAGGAGCAAAGGGCAGTGGATGCATCTGGCACATTTTGCTGCATGGCCGCAGAAGGCTGTGTTGGGTTGTGGGAAAGTAGTGCGGAGGCTGTGTGACTGGGAGGAGGGCTGTTGCAGAAGCAGTGGGAAACACAAAGAAGCAGGCTTCTGTGCAAGTTTTGTGCTCAGCAAGGGCAATTTGGAAGGCTTGCATCAACAGCAAAGTGTGTGGTTCCCAGTCCTTGCCATACCTTCTGTGAGATCTGGCAGGCTGGAGAACAGGCAGAAAAAAGTGGAAGAAAGCTTTGTGCTAGCAGCAAACCCCAAACCAATTAAGTCACATGTGAGGGCTTACAATTTTGTCTAACAAAGCCAGACTTGTAACGTAGAGGAATTATAGAGGGATGAAGCTGGGTTAATTAACATTGATAATATACAGCTGTGGGTTGGCTTCAGGGGCAATGGGTTGGCTGACTTGGATAAGGTGCAGCTGTGGCTGGTTCTGTTAAGTAGTTAAATAGCTCTAAGGGGTATGAGAGGGATGGACTGTATGAAGAGGGACCTGGAAGAGGTAGAGGGAGGAGAGCGAGTACCCCAGATACAGGAGAGGCCCCAGGAGAAAAAGGGGGTCCAGATGAGGAGAGGCTGGCTGGAAAAGGAGCCTGGAGAGGGAAGATTTCAGACACAGTGGAGGTAAGAAGCAGGGTGGACTGGCCTGAAGAGGATGAAGAAACAGCACGGACGGTAAATGGGTTTTTTGAAACCTTGTGGGGGATTGGTGGCTGTGCAGGGGCAAGGTGCGTGAACTATTTATTGAAGTTAACCTGGTATGTGATGGTAAAGACCTTGTTGAAGCCAGCTAGTTTTGATAGTGCTATGACATTGTAAAAGCTGTGTTCATTTCACACTGTGAAATTGATACCAGGCATCACAAGCAGCGCCTGTGTCAGTTCAGGAGGATGAAGAATGAAAACAGTACTGGAGGATAGCTCTAAACAGCAGAAGGGGACAGGAATGGTCCTTAAACCTGCATACATGAAGCTGCGAACAATATCACACCACAATCGTAGAAGAGCCTGACATAACCCTAAACATTTCCCATCATGTTTTTACATTCCAAAGCCTCCTGGGATGAACAGATGTTTGGGATGGCAAACTTTTACAAAAGCAACTTTACACTGAGGGTGCCAGCTGTGGGGTGGTGAGAGTCTTACATGGATATCAAAGATAGATCAGGAGGTGTCAAATGCCCCATTGAAGCCCTGGCAGTGAATAGAAAAGTTAGATTAATAACAACTGCCCCTAATTTGCTGTTGAACTAAAAAGCTTGGTGGTTAGAGAAAGCCTGGGCTGCAGGGTTAATGTGCAGGTGGCCTCTCCCAACCCTGCTGCTAGAGTGGTGACATGTTAACAACAGAATTGCTCTAATGCTCTTGTCATTTCATGACATATCATGAAATACCATGACTATCCTTCCCCCCCCCCCCCCCCCCCCCCAGGATAAAGCCAGATTACTATAAATGCAAGCAACATTAGTAATTTAAGATGATCTCATAGGTTAGGGCTAGGAAGACTCACTTTCTCTTTCACATGACAGACCTACTACCCAGTAGTAGTTACTGAGATCAGCAATAACAAATTCCAGCGTTATAGCATTACACCCGTTTGCACGGTAAATACTACCCTTCTTGTTTTCTTCTGCAATGTAAAAATGTGTACCAAAACCATGACTAGAATATACTAAATACATATCATCCTGTGAGTTATACAGAACTTAACAGGCAGGATTTGGCTCGTAGACCAAGGCACCCAGAATCAGGCCTATGTCCAACATCCTGCTGCAGTCAGAGATTCAGTTGACACAACTGAGTCTAGATTCAGTTCACCTGACTAGGCATTAGTGTATATGTCTAGGTGAGCTGAGTAGCCTTCTAGACTGAACTGTCTGTCCAGACTAGATGCCTGTGGCTTATAACAGGAGGTTAAACACCTGTTGCACAGGTAGACATGTCCTCAATCTCAATTTGTCACAGGTAGACATAGTCTCAATCTGCAAGCTGAATCAACTTGCTACTTCTTTCCTCCAAAAAAAAAAAAAAAGCAATTCCTTTACTAAACTTATTATGTTTACTGTCATTCTTATTGCAGCAAGTCACAGATACAGATCAATATAATGTACACACAAAAAAAGGATAATTTTAACTTTAAGAACCACATAGCAGCTGTGGAGATCAATAGGAGTTACAGGAATTTTCTTAACTTAGTCTTTCTAGTGATATCCTCACAAATAAAATGAGGAAACGTGGTCTGGATAGAAATTCTGAAAGGTGAGTATGCAACTACTCTCAGAGTAGCTACTACTAAATGCTATCAAAATGGGGGGTTACATCATTTGGGGGCCTTCAAATTTTCCCTGATGACCAAAGTGATGGAATAGAGAGGATGCTTACTACATTAGCATGCGGCATTAAGCAGGAGGGATTGCAAATATAAATTAGTATTCAAATCAATCGTGACAAATTGAAGCTACTACTTAAACAGAGGTGAAACCTGAAAAAACACAGTGGACAAGAAAGAATAATCAGCTGTACAAATATAAACCTTCACTAGAAGAAGATGGGGGGGGTATGGTGGGTCACAGCAGTGCATAAGCCAGTAACATCATGTTGTTATGAGAAAAATAGATGCAATACTGGCTGGCATCATAAGGTATCTGAAGCAATCCTTCCACTTTATTCAGTATTAGTGAAGCCTCAGCTGGAACAGTGTGATTAGTTTTGAGCTCAAGAAAGAAGTTCACTAACCAAAGAAAGTATAGAGGAGAGAAATTCAAATAATCAAAGGGCATGAAAACACAGCCTGTAAGAAAGAATTGAAGGAAGTGGGTTGTATAACCTAGAGAAGAGAAGGCTGAGGGAAAATCTGCTGAAAATACTAAAATATGCAAAAAAAACAGCTGCAGGGATTAAATTTCTAGTATCTGTAATGGAAAAAAAAACCAAACAAAAAAACATTCTTACACAGAAGACAATGAAGGACTGGAAATAATTTAAAAAGGTGGCTGTTAAGACATATCCTTAGGTGCCTTTAAGAGCAGTTCAGATAAATGTTTAGGTATAGCCAATCCTACCTCTGGATGGTGCAAGGAATTAGATGGTTTCCTCAGGTCTCCTTCCATGGCCCTGTGTGTAACAGCACGTCACAACCGTTTAGGTATAGTATCTTTCACTTGGGTAAGTTAATGATGCTTGACCCCTGAGGAAAGGGGTAAAAAATTTGTGCCACTAAACTAACCAGAGGAGGTCAAGGCATGCATCCTCATTGCAGGGTCTGCTGCAGAAAAATTATATCAAAGTGATTCTCTGATTGGGAAGCAGAAAAGGAAAGTCACTTGCAAGCTGCCATTGAAACTGAGCTAAAAAGGCAGCAGAGCTGCAACACTTAGAGAAAGTAAATACACCATGAATTTGTTTCACATAACAGGGCAGCCTGCACAGGCCTCTCAACATTTGGCTCGTTAACGTGTAGGTTAAAGTAGCCTAGTTGTTCGGACTGTTCTTTGGCAAGAGGAAATCTAGCTTTAGCTTGCAGCTGTGACCATGAGCTCTCACTGCCTGCTACAGATGCCTGTAGAGCTGAGGCAGATTTAACCCAGTCTTGAACATACCTCTCTCTGCATCTGCTTTTACCCTTTTTTTTTCCCCCACTTTCTCTCTCCAAAAGTGACTTCATCCTTTTCTTCCTGTTTTACATTTTGTACTCCTGTGCTGGTTTATACTCAGTACTTTCCAAAGACCTTAAAATGCTTGTCATGTAGCCAGGAGGCTTAGAAATCTCTTGAGGCTTGAAGTCAGGTCCTTGACACAGCCAGTATCAATGTTAATCCTTCCTTACTATAATGCTCCAGCAATAAACAGATATGCTGCTGGTCTAAAGCATAGTGTCAAGACTAAGAAATAAAATACCTTGGTTTTGAATAAAGGAACAGGAAGGCTTAGGCTTTATAATCATGAAGGCATATGGGAAAGGGGATGGCCAAAAGGCAGGGAAAAAGATGTTTCGAAGCCTCAGAACGCAGCTCAAGAGAAAATATTTTGAGGAGAAGGTAGTAGTAGCGAGGCACAGAGATATGACTTGTAACTACAGTGAAAAAAAAAAAAATAATGCTGGTACCATAGAGAATAGGCACATGGAGTTACACTGTAAGGGCAGTCATCTCCTAGGAGATTGCTGTTGCCAAGAGCAAAGGTTAAGTGAGGATGTGTGAGGAACCTCAGCCTTTCCCTGAGTGACTTTTGCTGTGTGTATGCCTCTGCTAAAGAACTATAGCTCCGAGATCCCAGTTCAGGAGGTTCCTGGGCAGTTTCACTGACTCCTTGTAACGCAGTATCACCTTCTACCAACCCTGTTTTTCACTAGAACTGATCAAAGCAAATACTTCCACTTTGAAAAAGAGCTGATTATTCTTTCCTCTCCACCTCTTTTTGTTGTCCACCTCCCCATGCCCACAGTCCCGGCTGAAGAGGGAGTTCTGTTTGTCTTCCCTGTTTTTCTACCTACTTTTCTGTGCTCCTGGAACAACTGACTTTCAAGAAAAGCAGCATTAAAATGCCCTCTCCTGAATTCAAAGATAAGGTAGTGGGGGGGAAAAAAAAAAACAGCACAAAAACCACCAGGAAGGAGTGAGGCCCAATTCTTCATCCTCTGGATTCAGCAGAGTACTTCATCATACAATATAAAGGTGTGCCACACCGTGCTTTGTCTGGTTTTAAGGTTTGTGATGTTTCTTTCCCCTGTCTGCACTGACAGACAGCAGCAAGAGCCTGCTGGGCACTGGCTCCTCTGCTACCTTTTGACATCTGAGGCAATGAGCATCTTCATGTTGCCTGGTGTTTAGTACCACCCAGCTGTATTATACAAGTTGGTTGGAGTGTGAGAGGCAGCATGGCAACAGGATGATTGTGGGGAGTTCTCTTTTTTGTATCAAGTGTAAATCGTTTGGTCACAAAGAGACCTCAGTTACATACTCTGCTGGGGAACACAAATGCCCCTTACAGCTTATGAATATGTATGAGCTATGGACAGACTATTTTGGACAATAACTATGATCTGGAACATGACCAATGTTGAAAGGTGACATTATCATGGTTTATTTGAAGGTTACATAATCTGTAATTTGTCTTGAAATCAGTAAGGTTATGAACCTTTTGGAGAAGTACACACCAACCAGCAGAATGTTTTGCTTCTATCTCATTTAATTGCCATGGCCTTTTCAAATGCCACCTTTGAAAATTTTTCTGTACTAAGATCTAAGTACAGGACATGTGTTCAGGCTCTGAGGCTTCATAGGACTACAGTAATAACCAGAACATAATTTTTAATTGTATTCTGAGATGGTGTTCTGATTTTGCTGGATTATGAATCATTGTTGAGTATCAGACAAATTGACCAAAGCTAGACTCGTAGAGGAAAAAATAACTTCATTGCTGATAAAACTTGAGATTTTCCATTTTGCTGCTTCATACATTTAAACCAGGTTATTCTATCACTTTCATTATAAATAAAACCAGCTTCTCTGTCTCCTGGCGGGCAACATATGTACTTCTCCCCTCCTGCCTTCTCCCTTAGGGACTGATACTTTGATGGGAGCATGATTAGATATTGGAAAAAGAAAAGGAATCTTGCTAGAACAGAAGCAATGCCAAAAGAATGCAATAAAAGACCACACTGTTCATGTGAAAAACAGGTATTTCATAACACAGCTGAGACATATCACCTTTTTGCTTGCCTGTTCAAAAGCAAGTAGTGACAATACAGTTTGTTTTACACTGAACACAGATAAGAATGCTAACAAGATTAAATAACTATCAAATAATGAGGTCTGTGATACAAACTGTTAATCTTATGATATTTCTTTTCAGTATTTATTTCTGTTACCAGTATTTACCAAGAATTCCTCTTGCAGAGCACCAATAATGTTGAAATTAAAGTTGCTACAGCCTGTGACTAATACCAGTGCAGGATAGGGCAAGACTAATCCTAACTGCAGAATATATGCAGTGACAGCTCTTTTGAAACGAACTATGTGATGCTGTGTGCGACATATAAAATTTTAAGCTCTATCTTGCATCTAGAAGTGCTGGAAGTATTACTTCACAGTAAGACACTCAAGTTCTATGCTATTTCTGTTGGATAGAACTGAGATATGACCTTCACATCAGCCAAAGACAGACATACATTTATGAACAGAAAAGCCTTCTTTTTTTTTAAACATTTCTAATCATAATCAGAACAATTCCCCTCAGAAAGAATGTTGTTCCTTACTTAGGAATTAATGACATAATCTAAATCTTATGCTGTATCATTAAGCTGTCCCCAGACATTAATATTCATTTATATTTTGTCTTCACCCCTCCATAACACTCAGAGGTTATGGCGTCTGGCATTCTTTGCTTGGTGATTTCCCCATTTTATGTCCCTCAGGCTCACGTCACCACTTAGAACTTTTGTAGGCAAGCATGCATCTACAGCTCTGTTTTAATTGGAAATACTATGAAGGTGATGTTAGCTCCATGATCATCTGTACATCACTTGCCACAGTCTCACAGAACACTAGGCTTTGAAGACAAACAGTTCCTCCAGTTTCACTTAAAGGGTATGAAGAATAATTGCCTTTAAAATTCAGGATTACATTATTTGGTGGCTCATATGCAACACCACTATCTCTGGAACAGGTCCTTGTTCAGGGTGCATTTCACAGTTGGCGGAATGAAGACCAGCAGGCTATGAATGTAGGAAAATGCTTTAAAGGAATTATGCAGTTACTGCCCATCACATCATATTTAACCTTGGTAATTTGGGAAAAGATTATTCTGAATGCACAGTGTCATCTTAAGATCTAAATCTGAGCCACGTTCTGAAATCCCCAAGTTTAAAAAGGTCCTCAAATCCAACAGTGAGTACCCCGGCCACATAAGGCTTACTGTATGCCTGTAAGATTAGCCACAGAGGAACTGTGCTCTGGGTCTGCAGAATCCCTGTGCTTACTTTTATTAGAGCATGTCTCATTCACAGGTGCCATACTTGTTTCTGTGGTCATTGGTGAACATGCATCTGGAACTCAGGACACCTTGCACAGGCTGTTACCATGAATACTCTTCAGAGGATAGTGAAAACAAATTACAGCTATTCCCAGTGAAGAAATCAATCAACATCAGACAGCTGTCATGACAATATTTCATGTCTGGTTCAACTAAATGTCATTACATGCACTCCTCTAGAGTACCTGTGCCAATATTTGTGCTATCTTCACCTCCTATCATGGTAATGTCATTCATCTAAGCTTTACCTGTACTTTCCCATGTACTGTTCATTGACAAAGTCTTGTATATCTGCAACCCCTTTTCCAAGCATAGCAAACCACTGTGAAAGTAGGTATAGCAACACTGCCATATCACAAGATGAGAAGTAGACACAAAATTTCACAACTCAGTTTAAAAAGTTTGAACACTGTTTACTTTACAAAGGCTTATGCAAAGGAAAACATGTCATGGAAAATTCTACTTATGATCTTGGGAGAGATAAATCAAACTTTTAGAAAGAGCAGAGTTCTCTGGAAGGAGTCTATTGTGGTTTAAGGCATGACTGCCGCCTCCCTTCCCATTCAGAGTGGCCAGAAAGACAGTTCAAGTGAACAAAGCACTGATTATTTTGCTGGGTTCCTCTACACCTTCTTAGGCCAATGTCTCACTATTTCCTCACATGGATTACCAATGTGTTCAGTATCAGCACTGCATGAAACAGTGTGCATGCAGCTGCCATCCTGGCTTCAGGAGACCTTCCCCAGCCCTCCCTCAATGCAGGGCTCAGGTGAAACCTGCAAGCCTACCTCTCACCTTTTGATCAACCAGGGTAAACATAGGCACTACTGGCCAGACAAGCTCTGCAACAGTTTGCAATAGCACTGAACCTAGAAGACAATTTTATCTCCTAGGGGCATGAAAATGGTGCTGGCTTTCCTGAAGAGGCAGATCAAGGGCAGAACAGAGGGTTTTAAGAGTTTGACTCCCAGGTATATAATTCAGTGGCTACTGGCTAGGTTCTGCAAGATCTTTCGCCACTTGCCATAGGACTGAGCCTACGAAGCCCAGACCCCAGCAGTTGTGCAACAGAGTGCTAATGCATGCTGTGCAACACCTTCTTCAGAGGAAAACATATACCTGGTTCTCAAGGGAATGCTATTTTATAATGCAGTAAAAGCCAGTGTTCAAGGAGATACGACTACTGTGTGCCAGTTTAAATGATACAGGTACGTGAAAGAATCTCATTTCAGAATACATTCCTTCATTAAACAAGCCTCATGGTTATATGGTGTTTCCAACCCCAGAGTCTCCTATGAAAATGTCAGGATTTTTTCCAGAAATACCACACAGATTTGCTAATTAATCATAGTGTGTTTACTTTGCTTCTTTCTACTATTTTGATTCATCAATCAGTGCCAGACAAAATGCTGACTATTCTAATGAACTCGGGGTATTTGAAATCACTAACTAATATTCAAAAGGCCATTTCTTTCTGGTATTGTCAATACATATTCTCCCAAGTATGAAAGTATGTTAATATACTCGGTTTATTAAATTTTTACATCAGTACTAAGGCATTTATGACTGTGAATTCATAAGATCTGACTGACAGAATTGCTTCACTTGCTTCACTTGACTGACATGACTTTAAAAGTCACGTTTGTTTGCCAGAAGAATTACAAGATGAGATATTTATTGTACCTTTGTCCAAGTATCTCTGGACAAGTATCAGTTCCAGAAACCTGTGTGGCTTAGACAACAGTTTGTCTAACTTCAGTGAACTGCTTGCACACGCTGATGTTCTTTCCATCTAAAATCATGCATGAAAAGCAAACCACTTTTTTCAAACCCAGGAATTCTAGAACAGCAATGAAAAACATAACACAGGCTCTCAAAAATCAGTCCCTGACACCAGTATGAATCTCTCCACTGACTCCACTAGTCAGCAGAACACGATCACAAAATACCTTGGTGATTAGCAATAGGTCAAGCAAAAAAAAAAAGTGGCAGAAGTTGCAGATGGCTCTAAACAAGCCCCTCACATCACAGTCTGCAATATTAAAAAAATCCAAACAATGAAACTTATTTTGTGACCTGTCTCCAAACTGGTGGAGAGACATAGAGGATGAACAAGCCCACAACTGAACTAGCCACATGCTAGTTCATAACTAAGCAAGAGCAATAAGCAACGCTACTGTATTCAGAAAGATATCATAGCAGTTTCCTTGACCACTATGCTTATATTGCAGACTCATCCAGGTAATGCCAATGAAGACTATCAGGCCCACTCAGCAATGGTAGAGAATGCCAACAATGGTGAACCAGAAGAAAATAATGCAAAAAAAAGATAGACCAAAAGGATGTTAGGGAAGCAGGCAAGACTTCAAAGAGCACAGACTCAAATCCCTGTGTGGCTGATTCCAGGGCATCATTTGAACTTCTAATAGAACATTTAAAACAAAAGGATGTCGGTCTGAACAAGCAAAGCAGATGAAAATAGCCTTGCACAGTTCTCTACTGCAGGTGCTTGCATATAATGAGTTACAAAGGTCTACACATCACCATAAGGTATCAATCATTCCCCAGAAGGACATGAGAGAAAGCAATGGCCACTGAATACAGAAAGGAAGCAGTCAGTCAAATCCATGTGATGGTTCAGGACCCAGATTTTAATCCCAAAAGAGAAAACACAGAAGGCTCACCTTGCTTTTTCTGCCATCTGCTGTGAGATGATAATTGCCAGAAGATGATCACTGCTGTTCTTCTCCCAAGCATGCAGACAGTAGGGCCTGGTGTTTGAACATGGTGGGTTTCTGTTTTCACACCGCAACCTGGAAGGTTGATGATAGCCTAGATTCTGAATGATATTCTGATTCAAGGGTCTAGTTCATGAAGACAGAGCCAGAAGCAGGTGAGGTCTTTGGGTAAAATAGTTAAAGTTGCTCTCAGCCCTGACAATTCCATTCAATGCAGCCACCAGCAACAAGAAATGAGATCTCCTTGAGCTGAAAAATGGGAGATGAGATCTCTTGGTGCTTTCCAGCTGGTTGCTCATCCCTGTAAAGTTACAGCATTTTAAAAAACCCTGTCTAATACTGACCTCTTCTAAAATCTACCTTTTGTGAAATACACCCACTGTAACACCAACTACATGCTGGCTACCTCATGAAACTATAATACTGATCATGAGAAATGTGAGAGGAGATCAAATAATATTTTTATCTGAAAACTATTGTTCAGCATCTGTATGTGACAATAGTTAAAATTCTGATGTACCTAAACTCAAAATATTTGAATTTCATTGAAACTGTAACATTGGTTTCTGTAGGAGATCTATAAACATAAAGTGAATGCAGCAGGCTCATTTTGCAGAAAACAAAGAGACTTATGACTGATCCTAGCGGCACTGTAGAGAAGTGCTAATATAAACAACACACCTTTGCAAGTCAGGCTTATTAAAATAACCCAGCATTTCAAAAGGAGCAGGGTATAAAATGAAAGACCATAGGTAAAGACAGACCTAAATACTTAGACAGAAAACAGCATGAAGACAGTATGAAAACATCCAGATCTGAAAGAAAAAGATCCAGATTCTACTGATTTTAAACTATTGTGCATGTAGTCAGTGCATATATATGTATTTTTTTAATTCTCTGGAAGAGGTTTGTCTTTTATGGAAATGAGTTAAAGGAAGCATACAAAGAAAAGTTGATGAGGAGCTGGCCTTGGGAATGTATAGGATAATTAAAGATTTCAGAGAAAGTTTAGGTCTGAAAAGAATGGAAATTGTGTATACAATAGAAAGGAAAAATAATGTAAGTACGGAAAATCTACCTCAAGCCTCAAAGAACAGGATCAAGTCCTGACCCCAGAGGATTTAGCACAGAAAGATTTGGATTAAACTCAGCGATTTGCAATGCTGGGATTTTGAATGTTTAGAAAACCAAAGGTGCAAGGGGCAATTATACGATAAAACCTTGATTCTGGTCCAGCCTACAGCTAATGCTGTCTGTGGGTGCTTAAAATCTGTGCTCTGACATTAATAATTAGCAAGGCTTCAGTCTTCCCATGTAAAGGGATTCTCCATGCCCATTCAGGAAGCTGTATCAGCTTTGCTTTAGGGCACTGGGGGGCACTAACAAAAGGCATGGAGAATGAGCAGGACAACACAGGCCGTTGCAGAGGTAGTTCTAGCCTTCATGGAAGAGCAAGGAGACAATTCATCTTGAAGTCACAACCTTCTGCTGCTTTTTAGATACAAATACAAGATCCTATGGTATATAAAATAACCTGAGTGGTTAAGTTTCCAGGGAAGATTTGTATTGATTTCTCCTTTTCATCTAGGTTAGAAGTATTAGTTAGCACTTCTGTCATCTTCACTGAGAACTCTTTGGGTAACTCTTTGCTTACTAAGTACATACCTGGAGTGGGACTTAGTACACTAGTTCTAATAATCTGAAAGTTTATCTAGTCTAAGTAGATTGGCTAATTGTCCTCCTCTTTAAATTTAGTTTTTTTCACTTGCAAGCATATTTCCCAATCTGCTAACTACTTTCAGGGCTCTTCACTGGAGCCACTTCAATTTCTGCAGAGCCATCTTGGACTGTGGAAGTATGCACAGAAGTATAAACAACATCTCTCTAGTAGTCACAGCAGCATTACCATATACATGCATAACACATGCATAATGACCTCCATATCAATAAACGATAGCCTGTTCATTATTTCAATTCTTTCCCAAGTTTGAATTGTAGGAACTTCCAGAGTATCTTCCTGTATGCTTTTTCCTGCAGAACATGAGTTTTGCTACTGATGCTGGTTTATTTCACCACAGCCAATAATTAGTGAATGAGGCATTAGAAAAAATACAGTAGAAAAGACGTAATTAGAGAATGAAAAACCAGAGGAATGCAAACCTAGGAACTCCTTTTGACTCCTGTTCAGATTAAATAGGTTAGCAGCGAATTAATGAAGACTGGCAGTGGCCAGGCTGAAAGGGAACTGTCTTTTAAGTGACAGGTAGAAACAGTGTGCTATGACTTCAATAGATGTGAAGCAGCAGGACCAGCACGATTAAGAAAAAATAAAAGGTCACCTGCCATTATTCACCTAGAAAACATTTGACATAAGTGAGAGGCATAACCTGTCTCTTCAGGAACTCTTCAGATTAGGTTACCAACAAAGGACATGGCAGTCATTTTTGTTAAAAGGACCAAAGTGTTTTACTTCCTTATGTATTCTGAGGTATGCTAATGCATATTACATAGGGCACTGCCTGTTTAGAGGTATAAGAAGGAATTTCGCTGCTGTCACCAATAGGGAACATAACTGCAAACCTGACAGTGGATTTCTTTTGGAGAACAATTTTGCAAAAGAGAAAAGCAATAGGAAATTGGACCAGCCTGAACTGTAGCTAATGGTCAGGAAGAGATTAGCATAGTGGAAGGATGAGCTTGACATTGGGAAAATAATTTATGGTAGTTTAAGGGGGTTTTCCTGCCTGTTCTTTGTTATCTGTATTAGTAAGTATCCACATACTTGTATAATTACCATAACTGTTATTAATTCTTGCATCAGAACGGTGCTTACATCAGTCACAGATTTTTAAAA
This sequence comes from Falco peregrinus, assembly GCF_023634155.1. NCBI lineage: Eukaryota > Metazoa > Chordata > Aves > Falconiformes > Falconidae > Falco > Falco peregrinus. Next base: position 40,662,557 of record NC_073724.1, on the reverse strand, counting down.
GCAGGCTCATTAGGACAAGGAATGGGAAAGGAAACTAGAGACTATGAAGTAGGACTGTCTGGAATGGTTTGAGACATCACATCAACTTTCCTCCACTTCTTCTTGGAGTTTCATTACACAAGAAGTCTTGAAGAATGGGTTCTCCATGAGATCTAATGAAGTGACATGTGATGAACTCCTCATTGTGTTAGACCCTATATGGCCTCTCTCCACTGAAGGGGAGGCTGCCTTTATACCCATTATGGGTGCTTTTGACTAGGAGGATCCTTAAGTCTAAATAGACAAGGCTAATACGAAACAAGCCAAAATTATTTGGAGTTTTAATGCTGTGGCTTAGAAACCTGTGCACCTGTATTTAATGATAATGGTATCAGTAGGGACCTAATTTTGCTAGTCCTTCTGTCTAACCTGAAAATATGCAATGCAGTTTTCACTCAGCTTCAAGGCCCTGCGGGCACCACCAGCCCTGACTGGCTCTTGGCAGCTGCCCAGGGCCCCCCACCTGCCCGCAGCCCAGGGCATCATGTCACCCCCCTGGAGCCATTGCCCCCTGCCCCAGAGATGCCACAGCTGGGCCGGTCTGCAGCTCCCCACAGCCCTCCGTGCCCGGCCATGGGCCCCACTGAGCCAGGCCCACCCATGGGCCTATGGCCTCTCCCAGCCTCAGCCCATCTCCATCCCCAGGGATGTGCCTGATGCCCACGGCTGGGGCTGCCCCAGTGCCCCCTGCTGCTCTGGGCTGCGGGTGGGATGGGCCTGGGCTGCCAGGGCCTGCCCCCGGTGCCCTCCCATGGGGGGCCTCCATGATCCTGGCCCCAGCCCTGGGCAGCTGCCAGTCTGGCTGCACCATGGAACTCAGACCCTTGTTCTGTTCTTCTGCTATGGCTCTGCTTGCTCAGGAGTAATGTGTTCACATTCACTCATCACTTTTACTAATGGGCTTACTCTTGTAGGTTTTACATTTTATGATCAGTCCTACTTTGAATGGCATCTGACTGATAAAATACTAAAATTTTGCTATCAGCTCTAGATTAATGTCAGACTGTTGCATATTGAATTAAAAATCCTTGCAATTAGCATTTAGCCTTTCCAGTTAACATTCACTGCTAATCAAGATACATTTTGGTCATAGCTGATGCCGCTGTAGGGCAAAGGGTCAGACTAGAAAACCTCTTGAGACTCCTTGCAGCAGTTTTCCTTTATTGGAAAGTGGCATGGAGCTTACGCTTATGCAATTGTACAGTATTTCAAAAGCACTGACATGTGTTTTCACAATTTCTGCACTGATTGCTTTAGAAACATCTGAAATTATGTAAAATATATGTGTAAAAATACATTTAAGCCTCTCTGGTAACATCAGTATCCAGTCTACACAAAGGTACTCACCAGAAGAATAGCATGACCTGATTACAGATTAGAGAGGTAGCAAGCCACGTTTGAGATTCTGCACCATAAACTAGTAATGACGTACAAGCAGCAAATTCACTAGGTGCCTGAAACACCAAGTCCCAGTGTATGCTCACTGCTGATGAAAGACGCAATCCTGCTCTTCACAACCAATCCCTTTATTACCTTTCTCTTTGCAGTATCTCTGTATGTGATGGCAATGCCCTAAGGTTGTGCCTAGACTTACCTGTGCTCCTGAGCCTGAACATTAAACAGTCCAAAACCTGTCAGGTCCTTGTGTCCTGACCCCAGTTACGAAGGTCTGGGACTTCCTGTGGTGTGCCATGGACTCCACCTTGCCTGTGTCCCGGGCTTCCTCCCTGTGCTGTATATAGGGCACAGTGGCCGTGATGGGGAAGGGTGGGATGAATGCCCTGGGCTCACTGACATGGACCTGGTGCAGTGGGAGTTTGCATCCAGGAATTCAGAAGAAATCTTGGCTCTGTTCATATCGCTGTCGCTGAAGCACCCTCGTGATGCAGGTGCTAATATAGTCGCAGGTAATGGAGGAATCCATTCTGACGCCTTGATTAAAGGTTGTATCAACATGTATTACCTGCCCACAGGAAATTTCAACAGTGAAATTCCTGAAGTAGACTTTTCTGCTGTGTATGACGAGGACAGACTGAAATACATAACAAACAATGAAAAGCTAGCTTATTAAATGCACTGCTGTTTAAGGAGCAGAAGCTGAGAGAATGTGTAATCTAAAATGCCGCACTGTGTTTTTACCAGCTGCAGTCATGAATCATGTGCCTAAATTCTACCTCTAAGTCATGGTAAACGTGGAGATCTTTGGCTTTGACCCCTACTCCATCAGTTTTCTACTAGTTTATCAAAATTTAGTCCAGGGCTGTCAGTACATTTTCTGCCAGACAATATAGCTATTTACGCCATCTCATTGCCACAGCATCTAAGTGCCTAACAAAATTTATGTAAACAATATAATTTGTCTCAGATGAGGTGTCTTCCAAGGTGAGAAAATGTGGAGGCTCTCAGTTGCTCTGTTTTCTCAGAAAGTTTGCTTTGCTTTTAACATTATGCATTCAAAGAATAATGCACCAAAATCCAGGCAGAAAACTATCTGTTTAATTAATTAGAACCACATGGGATGACAAAAATAATAAAACCCAGAAACAGAATCCCAATATGACTAGAAAAGATGATTCCAGACAAAACAAATCTTTATCATAGAATGGTTTGGGTTGGAAGGGACCTTAAAGATCATCTAGTTCCAACCCCACCTGCCATAGGCAGGGACACCTTCCACTTGATCAGGTTGCTCAAAGCCCCATCCAACCTGACCTTGAACACTTCCAGTGATGGGGCCTCCACAACTTCTCTGGGCAACCTGTTCCAGTGTTTCACCATCCTCATCATAAAAAAATTCTTCCAAATTTCTAATCTAAATCTATCCTCTTTCATCTTAAAACCATTTGCCCTATCACTACATGCCCTTGTAAAAAGTCCCTCTCCAGCTTTCCTGTAGGTCCCTTTCTGCCATTAAAGAGGCTTTATTAGGATTATGTATAGCATTCTGGTCATATATGTTGAAGATAGATACTTCTGGACTGAGACAGGTGTATAAAAGAGCTATTAGGATCAGCAAATGAGGGTACTAAAGTGCCTGATAAGCATCAACACTGTAAACAGAACAGCAGAAAGGGGAATATGTTATCTGTTTAAATGCATCATGGTGTAAACATTTTGGAAGGAGAAGCTACTGAGATTAAAAAATGAACCTTTGAAACAGACTTACTGTGGGAGAGAGGAAGGAAAAAGTACCAACCTGGCTCTGGGAGAGTTTTAGCCTGCTCTAGAGAGCGCTAGATTTATTCATTAGAAGGATTATATAGTGTGCCCATGATGACAGAAAACCAGACTTAATGACACAGATGCTTGCTCTGTTGTATTGCAGCAGCAGCCCTTTGAGGGCTTTGCACCTTCAAACACTCCCATGGACCTTCATGTGACTCTAGGGCATGCACCACATAACCTTAATTGCAGGCAATACAGCCCTCTGTTTCAAACACTCACATTAAAAAAAAAAATAAAAATATATATTTCTTAGAGGCACAGAAGGACAACAGGAACCAGAAGAATCCCAGGAATACGTATTACATATTGTGGACATCAGGAATCTGCAGCACTTGGCATTAAGTACACAGATGTAGCCATAGCTACCCTTGACAAAAGCCCAAATAAAATTACAGACTTCTGCTTTCAGAATAGCCTCCCCTACCTTTCAATGTTTCATATGGGGTTTGAAATAATCTCTACAACTATTATTTCTGACAGCCACTTGATAACTGCATGTCTCACAGTAGGAAGAGATCTTGGAGTTTGATTTAACCATCCTTGAATCAGAGATTCTTTTAATCAGAGTAAGAATATGTATTTCTGAGCAGAAACTAAAAAATGTCATCATCTATTAATTCAGCCTCATCAGCCTCCCAATAAATTTTTATTCAGATTATTTGGAAAGACTTCCTTCTCTCTTCTCCATTAACCACTTATCTCAAAGATACGGAATTTCTCCCTGTAAATGATCAATCATGTACCATTGCTTCAAGCAGGGCAAGAACCACTCAGAAAACCTATTCTAAGAGGGAAATATTTATGACACTTTCAATGAGGCAAAGGTTTCTTGTCTTCACATATCTTCCAGGTACAAATGCAATAATCAAAGTAAAAATGTAGATGGTTTCATTAGACTGCTTTCTTTTCTAAGAAGCTGACAAATACATGACCTTAACAATGAAGACATCACATCTATAAGTGCACAAAAAGGGTAAGCAAGCAGCTAGGCAAGGACCTTGAACACACCTCAGATAAGGAAAAAGAGAAATAGAGAAAAATAAGGTATGGGGCAATAATTTTTTTTCCACAAATTTTCATAAATTTTAAAGCAAAAGATTAGTTTTATCAAAACAGATTTCACCAGCACAAAATAGAATTGAATGTCTAAAACTATCTGGAACTGCAGTTCCAGATACAGCACCTAACTGCAGTCATGATATTCATAACTACAGTGATGAAATGAGACTGAAATCTTGTCTACAATAGAGTATCCTAGACTTTAAACACATTACGTATGGCAGTGCAGCTTATTGCTTACCTCATCAAAAGGATTATGTGTACTAGCTAACTACTTCTTAGGACCAGCATTGTTGGAAAGAAATTCAGTTCAAGTTCTGAAGTATATTGGCTGATTTGTCACATTCAGAAAATTGAAAGTGAATGAAAAAAATGTGCACAAAGAGGCAAATTAATCAGGGCCACTGCCCTCTCCCCTTCCTCTTTTACTCCTTTTTCTTCTCTCCCTATCTACCCTGATCTCTCCTTTTACCAGCAACCAGCCTGAACCTCAGAAATATTAATGTAGCATTCTGCTAAGCATATAAAAAGCAGCAGTGCCCTTCATTTGTAATGGATTTCCTTGTACATTGCAAGAAGTGACCTACCTGGCTTCCTCCTGACCCCCAGATGATGGCTCAGTCCCTAGCACTCTGACATCCCTTGCCCCTCTGGCATGCCTTCTTCCAGCCAAAACAGAAAATACTCATTATCATGGAGGAATCGCATCCCCATAAAAGGTAGGTGCTGCACATGTTTTATGGGTATCACTGCTGCAATTATTAATCTAATAGTCACAAAGTAATAAAGATATCAGGTAAATCAAATGCAAATGTCATACTTCAGATATTGAAACAGTGATAAACTATTTTCAGCTAAATATTGCTCTTCCTCTAGGATTTTTTTTTAAATTAATCCTTATTTTAACCTTCCCCTTACGGTGAAATCATGGGGTTTAGTTCACTAGTTCTTCAGATTTTGAGGGGCTTTCATCCTAAAGGCTGGACTTCACCTGTCTATCAGCACACACCCTGGAGAAACAGTGGGTAAGATACAAGGAGAGGAGATATTCAGGTGAAGAGGGCTGGAAAAGGGATTAAACACAGGGCAGGAGAAGTATGGAGAGCACATCTTTAGGTAATAAGAGATGAAGCAGAAATAGGGAGGAAAGTGCAGTGGAAGCATATGGAAATTATTTTTTTTGGAAGAATTTTTTTTATGGTGAGGGTGCTGAAACACTGGAACAGGTTGCCCAGCGAAGTTGTTCATTGGAAATGTTCAAGGTCAGGTTGGATGGGGCTTTGAGCAACCTGATCTAGTGAAAGATGTTCCTGCCTATGGCAGGTGGGGTTGGACTAGATGATTTTTAAAAGTCTCTTCCATCCCAAACCATTCCAGAATTCTGTGGAAAATATAACGTAACCAATAGACAGTATAGTTTTAAGGTAATGGGTATTTCATCCTGGGGTGTCAAGAAGATGCTAAAGCATTAGCACTGGACATCAAATTTAGTGCCCACAAAGTATCATCCACTGTGCATGAGACTGAGGATGGAGGTGTCCTAGCAAACTAAGCACGTCCAGGACACAAGCTCAGGTAGTGCCCTTTGATCATAGAATTGTTTGGGTTGGAAAAGACCTTTAAGATCATTGAGTCCAACTGTAAACACAGCACTGCCAAGTCCACCACCAAACCATGTCCCTAAATGACACACCTACACGTTTTTAAAAAAACTCCAGGAATGCTGACTCTACCACTTCCCTGGGCAGCCTGTTCTAGTGCATGACAACCATTTCAGTGAAGAATTTTTTCCAAATATCCAATCTAAACCTCTCCTGGTGCAGCTTGAGGCCGTTTCTTCTTGTCCTATCGCTTGTTACTTGGGAGAAGAGACCAACACACACCTCGCTACAACCTCCTTAGAGGTAATTTTAGGGAGTAAGAAGGTCTCCCCTCAGTCTCCTTTTCATCAGGCTAAACAACCCCAGTTCCCTCAGGTGCTCCTCACAAGCCTTGTTCTCTAAACTATCAGCTTCGTTGCCCTTCTCTGGACAAGCTCCAGCACCTCAATGTCTTTCATGTAGCGAGGGGCCCAAAACTGAACACAGTATTTGAGGTGTGGTCTCACCAGTGCTGAGTAGAGGAGGACAATTCTGTTTGCTAGCACACCTCCTGGCACTGTTTGGCCCATGTCCGCCAGCACAGTGCCACACAATGCCTAGGCAGGACACAAGGAACCGCACAGAGAAAGAACTGTTCACAGAAGTAAAAGGATGGGTTCATGAATGATCATTAGCTTTCCAAACAGTTGATCTAGACCTATTTTTATTCTGCTTCCTGACCCCTACATTTTCTTCCCTCCCATTCTCCCCCAAAAGGCAGGACTGCACCTACTGTCATCAATATTTGTGACTCCCATCACAGCTGCCCCTGTGTCTGTACACCATAAACTACCGCTTTAGGTATTATGGAAGAGGGACAGGGAATCCTGTCCAGACTCTCATGTCCTGCTTCTTTCGATGTGTGGCTCCAGGAACTGGAGAATGACACAGACTGAACAAGTGTCTTTGGCTCGGAGGAGTCTTGGAGCTGGGTGCCTTCTGCCTTGAGCCTGCTGAGTGTGGAAGTTCAGGTGTGATTGACATGACTCCTGGTGTGATCTGTACAGACAGGCCTGACGGAACGTTTGCATGCTTTGACCATCCCCAAAGCCAGTTATCCTGGAGACAACCCCATGGTAAAGCAGAAACCGAAGCAACAGAAAACACCGTTTAGGTGTGTAGGGGACCAGCCTAAAGGCTCTGGGTGAATTTGATGACACTGTTGCTTCTGGATGAGCCAGTCCTTTTCCCTATGTGTGTGTCTCTTGGGGCTCACAGCAGACCACTCTGTGTGGAGGCTGATCTGGAGGAGCACTGATGCATGCCACCATGGAGCATCATGAACTGTATTGGCACAAGGCGCAGCTCATTTTGAGCGACATGCAAGAAAAGCACTAACTGGTCTTCCAAAGTCCGTACCACCAGCCCTGGCAGCAAAAGGTCCCCTCTGGGTGGCTGCAGAGGGTGCAGAAACAGGCTCCAACATTCCCATGGCTTTTGGGGAGCGGAGGATGGTGAGCCCGTGGCTGCAGCACCTCGGGGACTGCGCTCCTCAGCCAGGGCCATGCTGCCCCTCCAGACCCTCCGGGAGGCAGGAGTGAAAACAGCAACACCTGTGGCTCTCGCCTGGGTGAGTGAGGCCGGTGCGAGGGGTCACCCATGTCCGGAGTGTCAGCGGTCCCTCAGCAGGAGCCCTTCGCTCCACGCCCCGGGCGGGCCCCCCCCCCCCGGCGGGCCCGGCGCAGCCCCCGGTGCGCGGCGGGACGCGACGCCGCCAGCCCTCGGCCTCGCATGACGCGGCGGGAAGTGGCGTCCATCGGCGAGGCGGGGCGGGGCGAGGTGGGGTCCGCCTGGGCGACGCCGGAGCCAGCCCAGAGCCGCCGCGGGAGGCAGCGAGTGGCCGGTGCGGGGGCAGAGCCATGACCGAGAGCTACGATGTGGTCGTGGTCGGGGGTGGCATCTCAGGTGGGTCCGGCGGCCCGGGGCGGGGGGGTCCTGTCAGCCCCTGAGGCGCCGAGCCTGCGGCGACCCATCGCCGGGCGGGTGGCGGCACCCGGGGCGCAGCCTGCTCGGGCGCCGTCGCCGCGGGTGCCCCGCAGAGCGGCCGGTCGGGCCGGCCGGGGGAGGGCGGCGGTCCCGGCGTGGCGGACGGAGCATCGCGGCGGCGGCGGGGCCGGTGCTCGCCTCCTCCCCGGCCGGGGCGGCCCTTCTCCGGGAAGCCCGAGGTGCGAGCGCGTCCCGACCCGCTCGGCGGAGCTGGCCGAGTCCGGTCCCCATAATTCAGGCTGAATGCCGCATGGTGCAGGCAGCATTTTCTTAATCTTTATTTTATTAATTTTATTTTTTTCATTTCGATAATTTTTATTTTATTCATTTATTATTTTTTTATTTTTCTGGTTCTTCCACTGTCCAGCCCCAGCATCCCCTGAACCTGTGTAATCCTTACTGGAGACCCTGGAAGTTTTGGGCAGGTGAAGCTGTACGTGCTGTGGCTGCGCTGACCCACAGCTGTTGTGCAGAGGCCCTTGGTCACAGTCATATAGGACTAATTTAAATCTTGGGGTGTCGTCTGTTTAGAACAGGTAGACGCTTAAAGGAAAAATGCCTGAAATGAGTTGTGTTGTTCAGTAAGTTTCTAGTTCCTCACTCAGACAGGTGTGGATTTGAGAGCATGATCAGTCCAGCAGGAATGGACAGCAGCCTGTAAGCCATCCTGCATGGAGTGGCCATCTGCTCTTTTAACCTAATCCTGGCTAGAAGACCTCTGTGCCTGCCCAGAGTGAATCTCTCTCTCTCATGCATTTTTTTCAGACACACATGCCAAATAAATTGTGTATGGCCAGTAGATAATTTTTTTCCTGTGTCTTTGACATTGACATATCAAAACAGTTGCTTTTTAGCCTGTTAGCATTGGGAGTTATGCAGTGTGATAGCTCCTGTGCTGTATGTTAATCTCCTCAGTGCGTAATAAGTATGCATACATCCACAGATCCAAGTAATATCTTTGGCCAAGCTGCAAACAAATTACTCGAGATGTGTTACAAAACATGAATTTATTCATCCTTTTTTTACATGGCTTTTAATTTCAACTATTTTTTATATATAATTCTAGATGTCTGCTTAACCATTATATTAAGGTGTGCAATTTGAATGATATACAAAATGCAGTGAACAAAATCATTGGCATTATTTCCTAAGGATGATTCTCTGATAAACTGCCGAATAATTGAATGTTTCAAGTATGTTTATGAGATTAGCAAAAATTAACCATTGCTTTTCTATACTGCACAGTTGATTCTGAACCCAGTGGTATGGCTAGTTTTTGACTGAGACCATGTCTCACAGTGGAAGTCAATTACAGAAGATTAACCAGTGGTAACTATTCATGCCTTCTAAACCGAAACATTTCCAGTGTGGTATTTTTGTATGGCCGTAGTGCTACATTTCCTCTGTTGAATGGGTTAGTGTAACAGCTTTTAATATACCCTTGTTTTTCATGGTTGCCATGGGAATATTTTCATGGCAGGCCTGCACAGCCCACACAGGTTTTTTTTGAAAGAGCAGTCGGAACAGAGAAGCAGTGCTGTGCCATATGGTATGCTTCACTCTTTGCTACCTGCAGACAGCAGCAAGTGGCAGGGGGTGTAAGGAACCATTTTTCTATTTACTTCTTTTTACACCAGATCTTCACTAAAGCACTTTGGTTTCATGCTGTAGCAACTTTTCTCCTGCCCTCACACAGAGGCTGGAAAAATACACGTGCACAAAAATTATTAATGAGTAAGCACATTTCTTCAGTCACTTCCGTTTAGCTACTAGTTACCACTCCTGATCCACCTCTGTCTTCTGCCTGCACACTTCTCTGTAAATCATTGACCTTGCAGTCAGGTGGTGAAACTATGGTTTTCTATCTCCTTGCTCTGATTGAAAGCTGCTTAAATGCCAAACTGCTACAGAGACGTCTTCTGTCCACTGGAGAATGAACCATGTGATTTTTAAAATGGGTCGCTCCTTGGAGGTTTGTTATTGCTCCAGATTTGATGTGCGTTCCTTCAGAAAGTCACTGTTTTTGAGCCACCTGAGACTGTACTGTTACTGCCTTTAGGTGAGGAAGGCATCAGCTGGTGCACAGCTGTGCGCCAGTGGAAATCTCTGGTAGTGTTCAGGTGTGCTCAAGTTAGCTGCTACAGTGTAAGCAAAGCAGAAAAAAAAAAGTTGTTGGGCTGATGTGAGAACGTGAACAAACAGGTTGCAGAGATGCCACTCAGCTTTCTCTTTTCTGTTTATTTAGGTTAATGCAAGCTGTCCCTTTGCAGTATTCTGAGCCTCTTTGGCAGCAGTTCTGCCTGTCATTTTACACAGATTTGATTAGTAGGGTCTAAAATTTAAAGAGTAAAAAAACCTGATAATGGAATAGCAGTGCAGAGTCCTTCACAACCCTGGAAGTCACTGTTCTCCTCTGAAGGGGCTGATGTTTTATCTAAAGTTAATTACTTTGCTGAATCATTTTCAGTGTCCTTTATTGCAGGTTTGCTGAAAAGCAAAGAATAAACCTAAAGAACTGGCTAATTTAAGTGTTATGTAACGAAAATCTACTCAAATTTAGTCTTCATTAATTTATTTCAAGTCTACAAGAAAAGTCTGTGGCTTCTCTGAAGATTTCAGATCATCTCAGTACAGTTGATGCTAATTGAAGACCTTTGAGGAACAGGAGGATTTACTAAGGAGTAGATTCTGTTTTATGGGTGAAACTTCTGCTGAAGTCACAGAATCACGGAAAGGCCAGAGTTGGAAGGGACCTCTGGAGATCATCTAGACTAACCCCCTGCTGAAGCGGGTTCTCCTAGAACAGGTTCACAGAATCATGTCCAGAAGGGTTTGGAATGTCCCCAGAGAAGGAGACTCTACAACCTCTCAGGGCAGTCTGTTCCAGTGCTCTGCCACCCTCAAGGTAAAGAAGTTTTTCCACATATTCAGATGGAACTTCTTGTGTTTCAGTTTGTGCCCATTGTCCCTTGTGCTGTCACTGGGTACTGCTGAAAAGAGCCTGACTCCATCCTCTTGACACTTGGCCTTAAAATATTTGTAGACATTGATAAGATCCCCTCTCAGTCTTCGCTTCTGCAGGCTAAACAGGTCCAGCTCTCTCAGCCTTTCCTTGTAAGGGAGATGCTCCATTCCCCTAATCATCTTTGTAGCCCTCCACCAGACCCTCTCCAGTAGTTCCCTGTCTCTCCTGAACTGGGGAGGACAGAACTGGACACAGCACTCCAGATGTGGCCTCACCAGGGCAGAGTAGAGGGTGAGGATAACCTCCCTCAACCTGCTGGCCTTCAAATTTTTGTGAATGGTATAGATTAAAAAGGAATATTTTAAAAGAAAATTTCCCAACTTAAAAATGTGTATATGAAAACACTTAGCCACACACAGTGTGTAGTATGCCTGGTATGAAAGAATATTTAGATCAGAAACATAACAGGTCCTCATAGAGCTGGAACTTGCATCATGACAGGTTCTTCTGTTTGCTCAGAGCTGTCTCTTTCTCTTTGAAGGGCTCCTTAATCATGAGGACGGAAAAGACTATGAGAAAACTATGAGGTTGTGTCATCAAGCTTGCTTATCTTCTTAGTTGAGACACCAATGATGACATTTTCTTAAAATCAAATCTTGGAATCTGTTTGGAGGTTTATTTTAAAACTCTCCATGTGTTTTCAAAAGTGCCTTCCTGTCCCTGCTTTTGCCATGAGGACCTCTTCCCTTTTTTTGTTTTCAAAGAAGTTATCAGATTTTATCCTAATGTTATGCCAGTCTTACTTAAGAAAATGTTTCTCTTACATTTCTGTTGCACAGATTTTACAATCAAATTCAGATATTTTTTTTCCCTGAAAGGTGAAGCTTTTTCTTAATTAGGGTGAATGTTATTTGAAGTATACTTAGTGGCCTACTGTAAGATAAAATATTTCTATTCAGACATTAGGTTCTTAAAATATTTAGATACCTGTTCTTCTGTTATTGAGATGCCACTGTGCTCTGTACTTTTTTTCTTAAGCCTTGCTTTGTATTTGTATGAGACGACCTAATATGCTGTATAAGTACAGTAGTGCTCACTGCATCTGTGAGCCAGTTTCAAATTACTTTAAAACCAAAATAAAACAGAACAAACAAAACCAAGTTAGGTATTTTGGGGGCTATTATCTGAAGATGTTCAATCTGTTTTAAAATAGACTGAAGCAGAGGGCAAAATTATTTTTCAAAACAAAACTGGAATATGTTGTAAGAAAAGTATACATGAGGTGCATAATCTTCACTAGTAACTTGTTTAGTTTTGCTCTGTGGTAGTAATATACAATGTCATAATAGTCCTCCTTTGAAAAGATAGTTTACCAAATGAGACACTATTTTTGGAGAACGTTACTAGCCTAGGATTCCTATACTAGATGCCCATTTGGAGAGGTAAAAACCCAGATCAAAACAAAATGAGGGCATGGATTAAATAGTTGTGAATGTGTGAAATGGAGTGGATGTGTCTGTGGAAGGACTGTGACCCTTTCCGAGGGATACCACCCTCTCTGAGATGCACTGCAGCAAAGGTAATCCAGGGCACTTCCCTGTCAGTTGACATGATGAAGCTCCTAGCTCACATTTTCAGTCATATGTCTCTGTATCTGCCATCAGGAGGTTCTTCCTTTTGTGTTCAACTATTCTCATGGCTACTGTGAAGGAGTATGAGGCAGTTAGGTGGAACCTCCCATCTGATTTCTAGATATTTTTTTCACAAAAAAAAAAAAAAGGCAATATACAGTAAACACGACAGAAAGCAACTGCATAATGTTGTGAAACAGTTTGGTAGCCTAGGCAGCAGGGACAGCACTTTTAATTTACTGACTGATGCCTCCTGATTGGTCTGAAAGTTGATTTGATAAGAAGCTTTCCAGTCTACCTGCAGGAGCTATCTCATCTGCCAAGGTTCAGAGCTTTTCCATTAGCTTAATTGATCATTATGAAAGGGTGCTATTAGGGAAAGTTCATTCAGTCTGTTCAGAAAAATGTGAAAACCACCCTGGAAAGAGCAAAAAAGGTCAGTTAGGATAGCAAAAATTTGGGCAAGGGATTCCTGGGTAGCTATTATGGAAATAACTGGTGGAGAGCCCAAGTTTGTGTGTAGCAGTTTATGTAAGTCCACAGGATCTTCTTATTTTTACTGCTGAATTGCATCTTCTTTTGACAGCAACAGTAGAGACAGGAGAGGCTGAAAGTACTATGTAAGAAAGTTCAGTGCATTGTTTACTTGGACAAAGAGCCTCAGTGGTGCTTTTAATTGGGTAGATTTGTCAGTCTAGTCTAGCACTTGACTAGAACCTAACCACGCTGCTGGTGGTGGTACGTATTCATCTGCATTAATGTATTGGTCAGATCAAGTGTGTACCTTGAGCAAATCTGATTGATGCTACTTACTGCTTTATAGTGTGCACCACAGAGCAGGCTTAGAGCATACTCGTTGGATTCCTTTTTGCATAAAACCAAATGGGAAGACATGCTCTGTGAGCTCACCTTTTGAGCTTCAATCCCTAATGGGGATTCAGCCTGTAGGGTCATACAAGAGCTACTCTGAAATAAAGCCCCTTTAATGTATATAGTATGGATACTGGGTATTCAGAATACAACTGTTTTACTCTGCAGATTTGCTATTCTGCACTGTATATTAACATAGACACTGCAAACTTCCTGTCTTGGGATATTTTTGGCTTTGCAGTTCAAAGGTAGTAACATGGAAGGAGTAAGCATTTCAATTTTGTGCTCTTCTTCCATGATGACACAGTTAAAAATAGTTTACTTGGTCATCCTCACAGCAGATGTACACCTGCATCCTCTGTCTTGTGTACTTTTTTCTTTCTTTAATTTTCTTGTAGCATCAAGAGATTACCAAAAGATCACATTCTGTGTACTTTTGAATTTTGATTTCCTCATTTTACTCCTTGGTGCTGTTAAGGACAGGAGTAATTTTGAAGACACATAATTCAGCATGCTTCCTCCCCTGTAGCGAGTAACCTCAGGGTCAGTCTCCAGCAAACAGTAAGATGTCAAATGACACAGTGACGTGAGTCCAGGTCAAATAGCAGTGCCTGCAGTTGCAGGGGCTGTGAGGAGCAGCCTGCTGCCCTGGCTCCGTCCTGGGAGTGTTTGGGCTGTCTAACATGATCTCAGGAGGATGTAAGGATTTAAGCACAGCTGGTGAGTGGGGGTGGTATTATCAAAAGGTGGAGAACTGTGGCAAAAAGTGAAGTAGGCATGTTTGTACTGCCTAAGCAGGCAGCCTGAGCAATGTGAGCTGATAGTCCCACAGGTAAACTTCCAGTGCTGCTTGTAGTATCATAAACCAAGTTTGCTCTGTACTTACATGTCTTACACCACAGTTAATGACAATGAATTAGGCCTTATTCATAATTTAGTCAGTTGAGAAGGCTTTTATTCTTCAGAAGTTACTATTCTGTATGTAAACAATCTGGAAAATTTTGGCACGTTTCCCACTGGCGCAGTTTCCTTCTCTGTAGCAGAACTGACAACTGTAGTTAAGTAGTTCTGTCACTTAAAGATAAAAAGCCATATTGTCTCACTGCCCCTTCCCAGAACAGGACTTGCTTGCCTTTGTGTTTTGTGTCAGTTCGATAGCAGCTACTTCGCAGAGTGCACTGATACAATGGTGAAGTTGACCATAGTTACAAAAGTTTGCTGAGCAATGCCATAGCGGATTGAGGACCTTCTTTTGGTTTTCCTTTACAGAGACTGTCTTGATGCACTTACAAAGCTCTCAGTTATGTTTCTGAAATCAGTCATCATTCATAGAGTCATAGAATGGTTTTGGTTGGAAGAGACCCTTAAAGGTCATCAAGTCCAACCTTCCTGCAATAAGCAGGGACATCTTCACCTAGATCAGGTTGCTCAGAGCCCCATCCAACCTGGCCTGGAGTGTTTCCAGGCATGGGGCGTCTACCACCTCTTTGGGCAGCCTGCTCCAGTGTTTCAGCACCTTCATCATAAAAAATTTCTTCCTTATAGCTAATCTGAATCTGCCCTCCTTTAGTTTAAAACCATTACCCCTTGCCCTGTTGTGACAGGCCCTGCTTAAAAGTTTGTCTTCATCTTTCTTACAGGCCCTCTTTAAGTATTGAAAGGCTGCAGTAAGATCTCCCCAGAGTCTTCTATTCTTCAGGCTGAACAACCACAGCCCTCTCAGCTTCTCCTCACAGGAGAGGTGCTCCAGCCCTCTGGTCATATTTGTGGCCTCCTCTGGAGCTGCTCTAACAGTTCTATGTCTTTCCTGTACTGAGGACTCCAGAGCTTCAGCCAGCGCCTTCAATTTCTTGAGGAAATTCCACTCCTTTCATTACAGTTTCAATAATTTAATTTTTACGCAGCCATTTTTGAACTTAACATTATTTTCTTTCTGGGCTGATAACCTCTTTCATCCTTGTAAACTTATGTCAGGTATTAAGGTTCTTGCTGCCTTGTGAGATGGTTTGTCAAAATGTGATCGTTCATGTAATTCACTAGCTTTATTTCCTTATGGACTGATTTGTATCTAAGATTTATATTTTGTTACATTGTATGATCCTTGTTTAAAGGTTGGTTTTGCTGATTTCACTGGTCAGTGTTGGTATTTTAACCATGAATGTCTGGCGTTCTTTTAAATAACCCACCTATGCACTTGTATTTTTGCACAGCCTTTTCTGTCTTGTTAGTCTTCTGTTCAAACAACTTGCTTAAAAGTAATGTCACTGTGAAGTCCCTTAGGAACTTCATTTATTCCACAAACCATTATTATGACCAATATTTGGGGCTGGAGTTCTGTAAGGGAATAGAAAGAGGAATGGTCTTCATCGTTGTGGAGACCCTGAGTTCTGGATAAGTCAGCAAAAAAGAAGATGCTGGAAAGTGCCTGTCAAGCCACAGAGGAATTTCATTGACGTAAGAAATGGTGATAATATTATTTATGGGAAGACAAGGCTTCCAAAGAGAGCGTGAAATATTTTCAGGGACAAAGCTGCCCAAGGGAATTCAATGCTTCTTTTTCTTGTCCCGCATCTCTTCTCTCCAATGTCCTTCTTCATGCTGCCCCTATTGCCAGACTGATGTTCCCACCTCACTAGCAAGCATGTGGGGCTGCTGTCCCCATGCCATTCACAGCCCCATGGGACTCGGCTGGATGGACTCAGTTTAAGGTGGGATGGGTTCTTGATGGTATCAGGAGCAGTAGCAGCTATGGATGGAGAGCAAGGAACTGCTCAAGGAAATGATGGGCATCAGGATTTTCATAGCGGGTCTATGTGTGCTTGTGTAGAAGAAAGGAGAGCAGGGGACAGGACGGGGGAACACAAAGCACAGACCATTCCCAGAAGAAAGGGCTGTCCAGTCTAGAAAGTGTGAGACCTCCTGCACTACTTCTGGTAACTGGTGTGTATGGCAAAATATATCATAGATGTGCTAATTCTTAACACTGGCTTAACACTGAAGAGCCTGGCTGTGGTTCATTACAGCCTCTGGCATCTTGCAGTTTACAAGAATTAGGTTATGGTGGCAACCAGTGTTCAGCATGTTTCAGGTGGTTAAAGAGTTCCATGAAGTTTTAATTCATTTGAAACTTGTTCATCTTACTTTGTACTATTCAGCTTCATGGTTTTCAGTTTCCACGATATAACTCAGCTGGGAGTGAAGGGGGTGGGGCAGAGAGATGCCTGTATAGCCTCCTGCCTCCCAGCCAGCTGGTCTTTATCTTGATGGTATAATTCATATATAAAACATTGAATGCTGTCTGGCTGACTGCACACAGCAACAGCCGACTGAACAACCGGTTCATACTATGCGTCATGATTCCTGGGTAGCTTGCATATAAACTTGCACCCTGTTTGCTTGAGTGATAGATCTGTGTTTGAATGCATGAAATATTGGAGCAAGACACCTCTTCTTTTCCAATGTAAGTTAATTTTTTTTGAGGCTAGCTTGGCCAGAGGTTGAATCAGTGAGTTAAGCTAAATAGTGAGCACAAATGAGGAAAGGAAAGAGTGTAGATTCTTTTATTTTACATCTTAGGTACTTCTCTCTTCCTTTATGCTTCCTTTGCCTTTTTTTCCCCCACACATATCAGAACAGTATAAATCTAATGGTAGAATTTTTTTCTTTCATAATGCTGATGTTTTTATGAGCTGTTTGGCTCAAGCTTTCTCCTGCCTGCACTTAGAGATGGAGGGAAGATAGTCACTTGTAGTCACTTGAAAATCTTATTCAGTAGCTCCCTTTTGGCCTTCTCTGAATCACATCTGTGTTCTCAGCCTTTGGTATCTCAGCCAGGGAATGGCTCATTCTGAGCTGGCCATCAAGAAATGAAGTGGTCTGTTTGGGCTATCAGCAAAGAGCTGGCTGGCATGTAAAGTGATTATACAGGATGCTGGGAAATGCTGGGTTTCATCTTTGTTTTTCAGTTACTCAAATAGATAAAATGTTCACAAATCCTTGTACACTTTTCAAGCTAGTAGTGTCTAGCCTGTGTGTGCATGTGTGTGCTTACCTACTTGTATATGTGTGCCATGACGATGATAGGAATTTCCAGAGGGTCACTGGTGCATGGCTTGGTGGATATTTGAGTGACACTGAGATATGTCCAATATAAATCCATAATTATTAGGTGCAGCTGGGTTAGCTGTTAAAAATAGTTAGCTGAAGATCAAGGAAAACGTGAAACAAAATGGATAGCCATGGAATGAAGGCATGGTGGCTCTGCTGAGGGCTTTGCTAGCTGCCATGAGAAATTACCTTCTCTAGGTGAACGCTAGTAGATACTGAGAAATCTGGAAAATCGTGTTACTTTTTAACATCAAGATATGAGAATTATAGTGTGTTTATTTTTTGAGTTCACATCTTCTATCTAATTATGTATTTTGAGCATTTACTTTTCTTGGGCAACTGAAAAATGAATTCCTTGCTGGAGAACATGCAAGACAGCAAAACAAATAGGCAATTCTCTTCTGAGGCAACTGTTGCATAATTTTGCAAAATTTTCCAGACCTAGCTTTGTCTTTTTTCCCCCACATTGCTGTATATGGAAGGCAAAACTTTTTCAGAATGAATCTGACTGGTATTTTATTTGCTTGTATATGTCTTCATAATAGTAATGCCTAAAAGGATGCTTTTAGTAAATTACCCATATATTGCCTCAGCCAGTTCATTGTGCTAAGCTTTGTTCAGTGCTATGGTATGTTTGTTGTACCGCTGCCTCCTCAGTCCTCTTTATCTCCTTAGTTTCTTCCCTCTGTCTGTTGTGGTTTTAGGCAGCTGGGTTACGAACTAGCAGAAAGGGATGACCTAAGCCAAGGGAGGCCCCGCGATTGAAAGTGTGAGATAATACTGCAGTACAGATGATAACAAAAGGATATGCAGAATGCGGGGGGGGTGGTGGTGGTGTTTGATTGGGGGATTTTTGTTTATTTTGTTTGGTTTTTTTTACCTGATTGAAGCCTAGAAACAGGCTCCTGACTCTTGCTTTCGAAGTGTGAGGTGGGCACTGAATGGGTGTACTGCTCCATGTGTAAGACCTGACAAGTCCATAAAACGAACAGAATGCTGAGTAAATTATTGATATTAGAAATTCTCATCCTTTGAAATGCTGGAGTCCCCAGTTTTGTCAATCTCAAGTTTCACTGGAAATGTCAAATGTAAAAATGCAATGGAAACTAAAGGGAAGCCCTGGGCAAGGACAGAGCAGCTGTGGCTTCAGCACTTGAGCCTGGGCACCACTGCACTGGAGGTGCTGGGTTTCCACTCAAACACAAAAAGCTGTCTTCATGCCATGCTTGGCAGGGCTTGAGCTTAAGGCACCACCACTTTGCTTGTCTTGCTTGTAGCTGGCCAGGCTCTGTATCACTTAACCAGGTACGATGCCTGGGGCAAATGTAGACTGAATGTTTTTAATGTTGGTTTTAAGAACTCTGCTTAATAAATACTGCTCCCTGCACCACGGATGAATCATCTAAGAGCACTGCCAGGGTGAAGAGATCACAGGAAGTTGGGACTAGAGTTTATGCTTACATAAAGTCACATTAACTCATGGGGATGCTCATACTGACCTCAGTGACAAGGTTACAGAACCAGTGCTCAGACAGCAAAACTCATTGCCTTGGCTAGACAATGAAAGGCTAACCGAAATAAATTATATTTGCTCATAGAGCACTCTATCCTAGGCAGAAATGTTATGTCCTTTGTACAAATATTTTACGTAAATGTACGTTTTAAGCAGATAGGCAGATCGATAATGTCTTTTTTTTTGTTCCTGGGGGTTTGTGAAATGGTAATTGTATTATTTTATTATTTTTTAAGTTCTTGAATGTTGTAGGTGAGTGATATTAATTTTAATCACACTCATTGCTGCACAGTGAAACAGCTTAAGAACGGAGAGTATTTCCCCCCATGGTCAAAATACTTGTATCAAAAAAGAGTTGCTTTGATACCTTGCACTGTACTATTCAGCACGTGAAGGTAAGACATTGAGAATATCCAAGAGTGACAATGTACAGACACCCAGCTCTACCATGTTTTTAGATTCTGATATTTTTTGTACTTTCTTCCATGAAATTGAGTCAGATATCTAAAGTACCTGTGTAAAGGTTGCCCAAATTAGAGAAGTTAAAAGGTTACCTTCACCCTTAAAGCATATGGATGTAGGTGTGGGGCCAAGTTAACAAGAGGTACTGTCAGGTTGCGGTATCTCAGGTTTGTAGCCCTGTGCTTTTCAGAAGTATCGTCACCTAGACAACTCTTGGAGCAGTCTGCATGCTGTGTACCTTGTCTTGCAGAGGACTAAGAAATCAGTGAAGCAGGAAAACTGGCCACTGTTCATGCTCACCGTTTTTGATAGCAGTGTGCCAGCCTGATGTGAACTGAGTTTCAGGCAGTGTGCTTTTAGCTATCTCTGTTGCGGTGCTCCCATTACAATTCTGTATCATGCTCACGAGTTTATAAAGGGATATATTCTTCACAAGAGCAAAATCCCTTGACCTTTCTATAACATGATGAAAATTACAAAAAATGCCTGTATCACCTTAAGTCACCCAGACCCTGGGCCAATGTTGGTTTTGCTTTTTTATTTGTTGCTTTGGTTTTTTTATTTTGCTTACAATCCTTATCTGTAATGCCTTACAAGCATTATTGTCTCAAGCCATTATTTCAATTAAAACATTTTAGCTGGCTAATGATGAGTGACAGAAGTAAAGGTAACCAGCGCCAGATTCAATCTCTCAGTGGAAAAGCAGTAATTGGATTGTGTTCATTAGAGCAGCCAACACAAACAAAAGCAATGCTATTAAACTGCAGTTTCTAACACAGTAATGCAATAGAGAAACTTTAGAAGACTTGAAGGAGAAAACCTACTGGTGCAAAATGGCTGCCTAGCTGCAGATAAGAACATGCCTCTTCTCTGTTCTGCCCTCCATCCCTTCAGTGTCACAGTGGCATACAAACAGTATTACACCAGTGGCACTGAACATGGTGGTTTTGGGACATCTCTTAAAAGGAAGTCAGAGAACCCCGAGTATAAACAAAGAGGGGTTTTATTTGAATTTTAGCGTAATTAGGTCTAAGCAACAGCAAACAGGATTCTTCCACTGGATCTTAACTGATTCGATTTTTAGATACTAGGAACTTACCCAGAAAGTATTCCTGGTCAAAGGAATGGTTTTTTGCTTCCCCCACAATTTCTCTCAACTGCTTGGGGCATATTCCTCTATTTCTTCCTGTTGCCCTAGGTCAAATGCTGCAGCTGTGTTGATCAGTAACAAAGGGGTTGATGGATTTTGTTTCACTGGGTACAGTACATCAGTTTTGGCCAAACTTAATTTATTTGCTGTATGCATTTTGTATGTATTTCTGAGCATCAGAGATGGTAGGTAAGGCTGCCGTATAAAGAAATCTAATAGTGAGGGAAATTGTATTTCCCATGTGATCCCACAGGGATACAAGCTTCTGTAACTTTTTATAGTTTTTTTTACAGGTTTGCTGGTTTTTCTTAACATTTCAGCTAGTTCAGGTTTTGTGATTTTTGTGAGACTCACCACTTTCATTAAGAAAAGAAATTAAATTCCTGGCCCCTCTGGTCAAAATGAGACTTAGTCTCCCGATCAAGAATAATAATAATATAAATCCTGACATTTCTAAAATAACAGCTTCAAAATATTAAATGTCCATGGACAAAGGTGGTCTGACTAATATTTTTTAATAATTATGTTAAGAAATACTTGAGTTCATTTACTTTAGTGACCCTGAACTCAGCTCTTATTTGTTTATATGGTATGTTTCCTTTTCTTGCTATCAGTCTTGTGAAACATTTTTACATGCCACAGTTTGTCCATTGACCTCAAGGCTGTGCTTGTTCTGTGGCAAAGTATGATGCCATTTCCATGGTACATTTTGTCACAGATCCCTCCTGTTGAGCCTCATGCTGTGTTTGTTTACTGCCCTGGATCCCATCAGGGTGCTCAGGCTCAGGCTCGGGTGCTGCGGGCTGCTCTGCCCACTGGCTCTGGGTGAAGAAGCAGCTGTTACTTGACATCTTGGCAGACAGTTATTTAGATGTAGCTGAACAGTTGAAAGCCAGGAAAAAGTCCTCAAGAAACTCATCAGTTTTGCCTTTATTTACAAGGTATGTTATGGCAGCCCTTTCTCATGCAGACTTGCTTGAGCCTTCAGCTGACTGCCTGGAGGATGACTTTGCAGTGCAGCTGTTACCTGCAAATACACTGGGAAAACCAGGTGTTAGCCACTGCTCAAACACATGATGTCAAGGGGGATGCTGTCAGCAGTTAACCGAGCCAGTGTAGAGCTTGTTCACACATGTATATCCAAGTTGTGGAAGCACAACAAAGGTATAAAGGTATATAAGCTTCTTGCCTATTTAAGTGTTGGATGTTTCTAATCTACACATACAGCCCATACTTGTGTGCAGAGCCCAAGTGTCTGACATCTGTTATAAATGTTAAAACTCCCCTGGGCAGTACTTTGTAAACATACTTTTGGTGTCAAAATAAAAAAATACAAAGGAGGAGAGAGAAAAATCAGCAAATTTTACAGATCTGAGGAAATATAGGTATGAGACATGGAAGTTCTACAGTAAGACCTGCAAGTTAGTACAATACGATGGCAGCCTTTATTTCTGCTCAACTTACAATTTTAGTTTCAGAGAGAAATTTTTAAGGTGATAAACAAATTTTTTGACAGCCCTGTTAGACACTAGTAAATGAATGGCAGTGGCTTACAGGCTCTTTCTTTGTTCCCTACATGAATTAGAGTTTAGAATTTGTAGATTATTTTTATAATTACATATGTAGAGAAGAGATTTTTTTTTTCTGAGGAAGGAGATAATAAATATAGGCGGAACATGATAAAGTAGTGAATATTACAGAGAAAGTACTTCAGCAACTGCAGGAACGCCTTCAGAAATAAACTTTATTTACAGCTTTATAACCTAAACCCCTCCAGGCTACCTGCCCTGTCCCTCATATGCTGTAAGGGAATTGGGTGTAGCCCAAGGAAGAAATAGAATCTTGTTGGTGGCCTTGCTGTTGTGTATTGGCTGCCTAGCTGTCCAGAGAATGACAGAAGTGTTCTACGGAAAAAAAAACCAAAACACCCAAAACCTAAATGGAAAAAGACACAAGTTCATTTGGACATGTATCAGAGGTACAACTTCCAATCATATCCTTTCTGGTGAAAATTTTGCGGAAATGCTAAGGTAAAAGGGGTATTTCAGTAAATTTGATGATTCCAGGCAAAATCAAGAGTGGTGTTACAAAATTTAAATCAGATTTAAAAAAAATTACTTTAAAATGTTTTTTTAGATAGTCAGATGTGTTTGATTGTAGGGCTTCATTGTAGTCCATAATATGTGGGGGTCAGATGAAAAACATGACTTGTCACATTTCTCAGTCCAAATGCGTGTTTGGATTCTGCCTTTATATTCCAAACATGTGCTTGGATTCTGCCCTCGCACAGAAATTTAAGATTTTACCGTTTTAAAAAAAATATATTCTTAATTAGCTGTTCTCTTAATATAAGAAAGCTGTTAATGTTAGGAAGTGAGGTTATAATGAAGCTGTTTAATCAGATGGTGCGATTTAAGATGTGTAGCAGGTACAGAGGTATCAGAGGAAAGAAGCTGGAACTGAAGATGAAATAATAAACTGAAGGTGAAGTGTAATAATTAGTGTGATTATTACATTTGAGTAATATCTGTGTGAATGCAGTGCTGCACGATGGAGAAATGTTTTTTGTGGTTTGAAGTTGCATTGTGAAATTCCGGGGGAGACAATCTCTCACCAGTATCTCCGAGTGGCAGTGCTTGGGTACCAGGTTGCTATGGTGACGGATGAAGTCTTGCCGGCTTTCCTCTAAGCACAATGGTATTTTCAGTCAGGGGATTCAAATAAGACCAATCATCTTTGCTTCTTTGTTTGCATTAATTATCTGCCTATCAGTTCTCTGAGCAGAACTGCAGTTGAGGCTGCTTAACCATATGTTTTCTGCCATATATATTTGGCACTCTGTTGCTCCTTGAAGAAAGCTGACCTGCAGTGGAAACTGGACCCAATTACTGTCCTCTGTGAAGTGGTGGCAAAAGTGGTTGAGCCCTTATATTGCAATTCAGATCTAATTCTGTTGAAATGCTTCTTGGGAGGAGGGGAAGGTGCCACTGGGTGGCAAAATATCGTGCACAAAGTGGGAGCATAACAGCATCAGTCACATTTTTGGATGAACTTTGTATTTGAATGTGCCTGTTTGCCTCTTTTGTGAGGAATGGGGGCAATATTAAAGATCTGCCTTTTGTTAGTGATGTGCAAGAGATCAAAGAGGTAAACCGTAGGCAGTGCTGAAATGTGAAACTTGTGAAGGGTTACACTTCTCAAGAAGAGATCTTATATCATGTATGATAGGTTTTTCCAGGTTTTGCTTCACAGGTTTTGTGCCTGCTCTGCTTGCAGCAATTGGAGTATTAAGCACAGAGAGGCTGCTGTGACTCTTGCCTAGAAAAGCAGCTGTGGTTTGTAGAAGTTTCCTGCAACAATTTTTGGTTTTTGAAAAGCAAACCTCGACCTTGTGCCCCAATATTCATGTGCTAGTATTCATTCCCATTTCAATATGTTTTTGTTGCTGTTCCTGGCACCTTATCTGCCTTTGTATCACTTTGGCTCAGAGCTCTCCTTGTGCAGCACCGAGTCCTCTTGCTGTTATTATAGTAACAGTTCAAGAGCCCATTTGGGGTCTTGAGTCCAGCTCCAGGGAACAGTTATGGGGTGATGTGGCAGTACTGTGATTCCAAATTTGTGAGATACCAAAGATAGCATCATTCTCACCTGTCAGTACTGCACTGTAATGTGGTATCTGTGACAGCAGTCTTGCCTTATCCTGTACTGTGCGTGCTGTAAGACTTAATCTTGTTCTTCACTGTGCCATCTGACCCTCCTGAGACTCTGCCTTTGCTTCTTCCACCTTTTTCACCAGTTACACGTTTGTGGTGAGGAAGGGGAGGAGCTAGAGGTTGACTGTGTTTCCTGCCTTTGTCAGCAATTATCTGCATAATTTCTCCAACAAACTTTGGACCAGAACAGAGCTGTCATGTAGGTGAAAGAAGGGGGTGGACCACTAGCTCTTGAAAAGAAGTGGTCAATAAGTGCTTAGTTTGGGAGCCCTGTGGACTGCACGGTTTCCACTATAGGGTCAAACCCCAAGGACACATCCCTCCCTCTGCAGAGATCTGAGCTGCTGGAGGATGGCAGCGAGATAGTAATGAGCCTGATCCTCCCCTCAACACTGTTTGGATTTTTTTTATTTGCATCAGGAAATGGTAAACTGTTACCTGTCTTTAACAGGTACATCTGTGAATGTATGGGAAGAAAAAATAGTGGCACCTGCTCCAAAACAAACAGTAGGGAGTAAATAGTACATAGGTGCAATAGGGTGGATGAAAGGTGCATAAGGAAACAAGGAGGTGGTATCTGGGCTGATCGCTGTGAATCAGCTGCATTTCATCTGAGTCTAGAGAGCCATCCTTTCACAAGCTTCTCTGTCTGCTCAGCTCTTGGGAATTAAACTGCCTTTGTTCCCAGCTGTACTGAAATGTTTATTCATTAGATTTTAATAAAGCAAGTCAAATTTCATATTCCTTAATCAGTGTTGGTAACTGAGTATTATTAATTGATTAGTCAGTACCTGTTAGCATAAGACAACAGAAGCCTGCAGTGACAACATCCTTCAGATTATGCATTCATTCTCTAAATTATTAATAACTACTGTTGATCCAATCCCAAGTACTGAAACATTTATCTTTTTTGAAGAGCAACTTTTTTAAAAAAGAATCAAACTGGTAAGATAGATTTATTTAGGAGTTTTGTGGACTATTTTTCCTTCAGGACCCAACCTCTTTTGGCAAGTTTTTTGAAGGACTGGTTTGTGTTTGCATACCATAACTGTTTTCTGTATTTTGTTCTTCCTTGGTATCTTCAAATATTTGTGAGTGTAGTTAAGGCCACTGATCCAGCCAGATGTTTTTGCAATATAATTTCCTCAATAAGGAAGTATGGAAAGACATTTATCAGTGTCATTACTGGTTTTCTCACTAACACTCATGTGAAAACCCAAGATAAATAAGCCCATGAAACTAGAAATAAAAGCAGGACAGTATGATCTTTTAATGGAAACATCTGCTTTTCTTCAGACAATGTCAGATCCTTTAGACAGATAGGTCTATATCGTTGTTTCTTTTTTTTTACAGATAAGGAAACAAAAAGCTTAAGTGATTTAACCAGCATAGTGCAGCAGGTCCACTGCACTGCTGGGAACAGGACCTGGTTCTCCTACTCCCAAGCCACTAGTTGATGACCAGGATGTTCTGTAGCACCTTTAGTAGCTCTCATTAATATTCTTTCCCTATCCAGGGGTGCTGTATTTTCTTCATTATCATTATATTTAGTCCTGCCATGCTAGCTCTGGCCATCTGTTTTTCCTGCCAGCACTTTTGCCATTTCTTCCATGGCTGCCTTATGCTTGGAACAGTCTGCTTGGACAAATCCTTCTCAAAAACTGCATGTACTAGGGCACCGAGAAGAAACTGATTGCTTTCTGATGGCAACAAGGCAGAGAGCCAGAAAGGATAGCTGAACTATGATGTGTATATGGCTTTGTAATGGCCCTGGCTGAGCCCCACAGCAGCGCTCACGGTGCTGTGCTTGTGTTGGTAACTAGGAAGGTGGTGATAACACACCAGTGGTTTGGCTGCTGCTGAGCGGTGCCAGCACAGCGTCAGGCCTGGCTCTCCAACATTCCCTGTGACTCACCAGTAGGCCGGGGGTGGGCAAGTTCTTGGGAGGCAACATAGCCAGGACAGCTGATCCAAACGGACCAACAGGATATTCCCATGCCATATGACATCTGCTCAGATATAAAAGCTAAGAGAAAGGAGGAAGGGGGGGGTGGGCATTTGTTATTTACGACATTTGTCTTCTGGAGCAACCACTATGTGTGCTGAAGCCCTGTGTCCTGGGAAGCGGCTGAACGTCACCTGCTGATGGGAAGTAGAGAATAACTTATTTTGTTTTCTTTTGCTACCGTGTGCACCATTTTTGCTGCTGCTGCTTTCGTTAAAGTGTCTTTATCTTGTCCCACAAACTTTGGGGTTTTTTTTCTTCATCTTATTTTCTCCCTCGCCATTCTGCTGAGGAGAGGAGTGATAGAGTGGATTGGTGGGCACCTGGTGTCCAGCCAAGGTCATCCCACCACAGGCTTCTTGCTTGGCCTGTGCTGAACTTTATCCAACACATCCTAGCAGTTCAAGAAGATGACACAACCCTCTAGAATATAACACTTTGTTGTCCCTCTAGAAATTCACTCACATGTGGCCAAAGTAAGAACCCCAGTTTATACAAATCTCAGTTCGTGTGCTGAAGTAAAAGGCAGAGGTGATCTTAAGAAGTTGAGAGGTTGTGGGCTGTATTCCCTTTGTGTTGTGCACCCTTTCTTGTTCTCTTCATTCCTATAGCAGCTTGACACACTTGCTGCAGGGCCTGATGTTAATATTTTTCTCTGCAATCAAGGATTTAGGGCATCGGAACTAAAATTATATGTTCCCTTCTGTATTCTCATTGTTCCCTCTCTTGGTGTCTCATCTTAAAAGAATTGCAAGATGGAAATAAAAGTATTATGAAGAAAATAGCTGAGGGATGAAACAATTTTTTGGGGTAGACTTAGCCATATTTTTCTCTTCTTGTTGCCACACACAAGCACACATTTTGTCTCTTCTGAGTCAGACCATATGTTCTTCAGAAGAAACCTGTGACCTGGCTTTGTGGGAACTTTGCTAATGTGCTTCAAAATATTCAAACTGGAAAGCAGACACATACAACAAGCTACAGGAAAACTTTTGAAATTTAGGACAGTCCTAATAAAACTTCACTTCTCTTTTTTTTTTTTTTTGGGGGGGGGGGGTGTTACAAAAGAAGACATGCTGATGCTAGAAAACAGAAAGCCCAAGTTCTCTGCCTTACTCGATGACTATCATTACAAATGCTGGCTTATGCATCAGAAGAGCTGAGCATGGAGTGCAAAAGATGCTCAGTACATATAAAATTTGACCACAGACTGTTTTAATATGTGGCTTCAGTTCCATTTCATGATTACTGTGGTTTTTGTAATTCTGCCTTACCCCCCTGGCAAAGTATTTCAATGAAAAATTCAGGATTTGGATGGATACCTACGTAAGTGTTTACACATCAAGTCACAAAAGCCATGCAGCGCATATATGGAAATATTCCTTGTTTTTCTTGTTATCTTTTAGGTCTCTCTGCAGCCAAACTGCTGACTGAGTCAGGCTTGAATGTGGTGTTGCTGGAAGCCAATGACAGGGTTGGTGGAAGAACTTTCACTGTAAGGGTAATTATCTCCAAACCCATTTATACTACCTATACGTACATACAGTATATACTATACATATGTATAATTATACACGTGTATGGTGTATAGTATACACATACTATATGAGTAGTGTACATAAATATATTTATTTATCTTTCCTGCTAGAGGACCCACTTCTGGGAAAATTTCTAGAGCACTAGCAGGTGGGAAATTTCTTGATATTGTAACCAGCAAGAGTAGGGAAAGACTGGCATGATGGTGGGCAGAGAATATTTCCGTGTTATCTGCAGGCTCTGGACTCATCAGTCCTTTCCTCTGGGAAGGAGAACATGATTAGTTAAGTTTCCAAATAATTTCCTGGGGAGAGACACAGGAGAAATGTCTATGAAAAAACAGCTATAAGGCCAACCATAGCCTTGAGCTGAACTGTAACAAGCCCTGTGAGGAGTGACACAGGCTAGAGGAATGGCAGGGAGGGCTGGGAACTAGAACCAGCATGTCTCCTTTCAATCTGTTACCTTCTGCCCTGCCTGGACCTGGGAGACCCCCTCCCAGTTTGTCCATCAGAAAACCTTACCTGTGCTACTTCCTAGTACAGTCTGTTTTGAACTAGTCATTGGTGAGATGCTCGACTGAGCAAGAGCTGCACAGATGTCTCTGGCCTTCTCTCTGTGCCTGTCAGGCTCTCTCCTTTTGTGTTTGTTCAGGCTGTAATGTAACAACAGGCCAGCTAAGATAGTTATGAATTCCTTATCTGAGATTTTCAGTAATTGCCGAGAACTTTGCCAAAGAACTGAAATTTTCCATGGGGGAAGGAATCTTGGCCAAAATGTTTTGGTAGTGTTTCATTTAAAGAATTAATCTGAATTGCAAAGAATTAATCTGAATTGCTCTTTTAACTTGTGTGCTATTTACATAAGGCTTATATTTTTTTAATCCTTCTCCCCACCCCCCCACCCCCCCACCCCCTTGTGTGTTGTTTATGATAAACTAGAATAATCAAGTTAAGTATGTGGATCTTGGAGGAGCGTATGTGGGGCCAACACAAAATCGTCTCCTGCGGTTATCTAAAGAGTTAGGAATAGAGACGTATAAAGTGAATGAAGACGAGCACCTGATACATCATGTCAAGGTAAGATGCTCTCAGGTGTGCTGCTGTAGACAGGCAAGTTGTAGTGATCTCCTTTCTCATTGTTTTCCATTCATGCTACAGTGGAGTGTGCCTGTTTAAATATGCATTATTTGAGTTTCTGGGAGGAAAATATGTATGTTGGTAATGAAGAATTCCTACAGATTACTGTATGCATGCGCATCTACATGTGTACCCTGTAGGTGCCTCCTGTTAGCTGATGCCTTGGTTCAGGTCTGAGCTCTTATTTAAAAGCTCTCAAAAAGCTTCATTGTTTACAAACAATGTAAACGCTTTCGTACAGGTCAGCTCTCATATACACTGCCCAAAGTGTCTAAAACTCCCTTTCAGAAGTCCTAGAAGTATCTTCCATCAGGCTGAAATTTTTTTCGGGAAGGACTTCCTAACCAGTGACAATTATTATCCTAACTGAAAGAACATGAGAGTTAAGTCTGGTTTTGCTGATGAGAAAGCTAACATGCAGAGTAGCAAAAGGCATTGTAATAGTCGTTGTGAAAGGCTCTGGGAGCCATTCTGGTGGAGGCAGATCTAAACTATCTGTTCGCAATCTGAAACAGGACAGCTATGGCAAAGCTGTTAAAAAGCTCGCATATTCTTAGTATTCGTAATATGCTTTCTCCAAAAGAACATCCTTTCTCCTTTTCTGATATAGAGCAGTGTTGCACTCCCACAGAAGGGAAAATTTTTATATTAGTCCTGAGGAAAATAACATTGAGTTTCATTATATGCTTATGAAAAGCCATTGTGCAATGACTGGCAAAATACTAGTGAGACAGTAGTTTGTGCTTGATCAAAGGTTAAAGAAAACATTGACAGATTTAAAAACAGCAATAGAGAAAAGGTGTTCTGTCATATATTTTCCAATATTTTTTCCACTCATTTTTAGAACACAATTGTTCTAAGAAAGTATGTTCTCAAAGGGATTTGCTGTGGTGACTGTCCACAGTTACTTCTGCTGTGGCAGAACTGGTGGGTACATCCACACTGTTCCCTTTCATGTGCCTCTGTCGTCATCCTCAAAGCAAAATGTTCTGCTTGTTCACACTATTTAGCCTTCAGAGTCTCCTCAACAGCAATAGGAGGTCATGCCATGAGGGGAAACCTTAATGTTAGAAGACAAGTGACGTGGCCATTCAGGATGACCAGCTCGCAGGACAACCTTGCTGGCCTAGCATGGAGACACTCCAGAATGCTGCCAGAAGTCACTGAAGCCAAAGCTGAAGCTGACATGTTGGCCTCTATTGTTAGCTTATTAACCACAAATAAGTGGCTGCTTATTTGGTGAGCTAGACCCTATTTTCTTTTAGGATCTCTAGGAACCAAGCTTGTGAGGAGATATTGGTAATACTATGCAGGTTGAAATAGCCTATTGTTTTCCAATAGGCTTTTAGAGTGAGGAAAACAAATGGCACAAAAGTAAAAGTTTGGGCTTTTGTCAAGGACAGTCTGTCTTTCTCTTGACCACAAGTGTCTTACTGCATGAAGTGTCAGAGGTTGCACATAGCTTTTTGCCATCATCTGTGGATACTTTTTGGCCCAGGATGGGGAGTGCTGGTATTAGTCAAGGTTCTAAGCTTTCCTCCCTACCCAGGGAGGAAACTTGCTGGCATTCAGGGCTGTAACCCAGGCTGCTGGAGAGGGGCATGCCTTGGCTTTGTCTGTATGTTGGGTGTAGAAAGGGCCTTGAATTGGGACACTAAGGCATTAGGACACAAGTCCCGGGAATCTATACAGTAGTGTGACTTGTATCCAGAAATCCAGAGCTGGGTGAAGCCACTCTGCTCCTGGAGTCATTCAAGCCATCCAAGCCTGGAGATACAGGGTGCTTGCTACTTTGGTTAAGGCCAGCATCTGTGCAAACAGATCCTGGGGGAGCTGTGAGGGAGGCTGAGGGCCTGGGATTGCTCCAGCACTCATGTGCCTGTGCTAAGACCTACAGAGATGCTCACAGATGACAGGTTATGCACTTACATATGCTGGGCAATGAAGCATCCATGGCAATTTGATGCGAGCAGGTGTCTTGGTCTGAGTGCTGACAGGCATGTGTGAGATTGGCTCTGTGTAAGGCATAGTGCCATGGCAAAAGCGGCTCTGGCAGGGACCCTTGAAGGCTCCTACTCTGCTGTGGGCTTGGAGAAGAGTTTACCTCATAGTTAGGTCAGGTTGCTTGGGGCCCTTCCCAGTCAAGCATTGAATGTCTCCAAGCAGAGAGATCCCACCTGCTGGCTGAGTTGCTCCCAAGGCAGGCTAGGAGCCTGCAGGTTGGGTTTAGGCAGTTTGTGGTCTCAGGCTCCCAACGTGACTGCCTGTAGGAGAGCTCCTGAGGAGATGAGGGAGAGAAGTGTGTGCCAGGACTCCCTGGTAGCCAAGCAGGAGGTAAAGAGACGAGATGTTCCACAGTCAGTGGCACCTCCTTTGAATCTCCTAGTTTCATTTGTTTTAAATCTTTCATTTCTTTTTTGGTTTTGTGTTTATACAACTGTGAAAAAGTATTAACATTGTTGAAGAATTACTCACAGTTAAATAATTGCAGCATGGGCACATATGTCTAACATATGCAATGTTGTGTGGCCAAACCAGCGTAATAATCTTCAGCCTTCTACGTTTCATGTATCTGTAATACATTCCTTACAGGTCTCAAACTTTCAGCCATGTGGCTTGCCCATGCTTTCCCTGCAAATGGACAATGCTCTCGTGTGCTCCCTACAATCTAAGTGGTGCTCTCAAGTCATAGTGTGCAAACTAGATTCCAAAATATACAAAGGTCTGTCACCCCTGCGTGGATTTGAATTCACACGCTGACTGAAGCTTTGTGACTGTGGCCAAATGCAATTAAATTCTGGACCACAAAATTATCTGAACCCAGAGAGGCAATGAAACCTAAAGGTTTTAATTCTGCTTTCCCTACACAATTAGGCATCACAGTGCATCTTGTAAAATCAGCTGCTGGTTTTACATATTTCCAAAGGCAAAATCAAGCCTTTCATAGTTAATTAAATTCATTTTAGAGGCTTTTTAATACAAATAATATATGCAGCTTCTTTGTACTACAAAATGAAAAGAATGCATTTTGTTGATCTCTGGGTGGGTCTCTGCTAATTAGGCTTTACCAGCATGATTGGGTTGTGTGGTTTTTTCCCTTTTAATCTTTTTTAATGTCAGGTTCTATTGTGAGATTATTCTTGGTCTCACTTATATTGTGTGTGATATTTTCACAGAAAGTCAAAATTATATTTCTTGCCCTACATCTTGCCCTACATTTTTTTTTCTTTCCTTCCACTTGTTAAGCACCCTTTTTCATGGTCTTTGAAAGGACATCAATATGTTCTTTTCACTTGTGTAAATACTTGTTCATCAGCTTTAGCTGAAAAATTAGTCTAGCTATGCAAGTAGCATTTGGTAGGCAAACTGCTGCTTCAAACACCACTGCTTTTCAATAGCATAACTGAAGTTAGGTTCATAAATCCAAATTTAAGAAGCAAAAGCAGAACTATCTGAGAAGTCATCATCTAACAGTCTTCCCATTGGACTGGTAGGCAGATGTAAAACACTTTTAAAATAAGACTTTTCCTTAGCTGCCCAAGAGAGGATTCAGGACCTTGCCTTAGATAGGTAAATTTGCAGTATGTTTATTTTCCTCACCAAAATGACAGCTTTTGTTTTAGAAAAGAAACCAAAGTACATAAAGTCCAGGTAATGTTTACCTTTGCCATCTAACAGTCCCTGGAAACAAGTCTTGAAATATGAAAACATGTCAGTTATTGTGAAGGTTTAATTATCAACATATTTTCTTCATTAATTCAGTTTGCCCTTCACTTTTGTGCTGTCCCAATAGCTGTGCAAACTTCCTGCATTGTAAAACACAAATCTACCAATGTTATCAAGTGTAACACAGGCTCCTTTGCCAAGTAAGATAACTGTGGAATTGGTTTACTCTGCTACCCTAAACCTGTGTGAAGAAACATCTCTTTGTATGACTGGTTTGCCAAATTAATATTTTCAGAACTTGATTCCTTCATATACAGTAAGGATGATCTACTCTTTGTCCTGCTGTGGTACCATCTGAACATCCTCTGATCCCATTTTTGTTGATGCAGAGCTTGCATGAAAACCTGGCAACAGAGAATGGCAACAAGACTCCTTACTGGCTACGTTAGACCAACAAAGCTTGTTTGTCAAAATAGCATCATTAGTCTTTGGTAGATGTCCCCCCACTGCCATTATTGCTCCTTGTAATTTTTTCTAGATGTTTTTTCCACCAGAACTTGCTATGGGATAATACTGTGATCCTTCCTGGAATTCCCCAGATTATAGCATAGTTGCTAGAAAGTGGTAGTGACTCTTACTCCTCTTAATCTCTGTGTTGTCTCTGCAGCCAGCGGATAACGCTAACAGCTGGCTTAAGTAGCTGGCTATTTTGACAGTGTGTTACACCTGAAACAATCCTCATGTGGCTATAATTGAATTAAGTCCTGCTAGTTGTTTCCTTAGTACCAAAAGGAACACTTGGCATTGCATATACCTGGAGGGGTCTGTCTTTTGCGCGCATCCAGAGGATAAAATGCTGGGTGACACATGAAGCAAGCCCTCCCAAGTCACTGGACAGGTTCTTGACAGGAACTTGCCAATACCTCTTTGCCTCAATTAAGTTCCCTGTAAGAGGGTGGAGTTTCCTCATACTCATCTGTCAGCAGCTCTTGCTAGAGGTGTCTGAATGCATGTCCTGCCCTCTTCAAGTTTAGCATCACTTTCATACAAGTATGTACATTTGGCATCTTTGGGAAGAACACCAATGTGAACCCTGTCTGCAACAGGG
Source organism: Falco peregrinus (assembly GCF_023634155.1). Lineage (NCBI taxonomy): Eukaryota > Metazoa > Chordata > Aves > Falconiformes > Falconidae > Falco > Falco peregrinus. The sequence goes on along the minus strand of NC_073724.1, from coordinate 40,628,743 downwards.
TGAATATTTAGTCTTACATATGCAGTACTTTTGACTAGGACCATAAACCTGTGCTAATGTCACCAGGTTACATACTGATCTACAACAGATCTGCAGGAAAAAAAAAAATTCTTCAGCCCTCTTGGGTGTCATTAATTTTCAGCACTATTGTGCTTATTAAAATGCAGTTAGATGTGGTCTTGTTTATGAATAAAAAATGTGATGGTCATGTTGTATTGGGATTTAATTAGCAGCTGGATAAGTGACTGCTGTATCTAAAGTTATAGAACTGAGTGGTGTTTCTTCTGTAATATCAGTGATATGTGTGCTGAAGCTAAACAATGTGCCTTATTTAAGCTTTTGTCCTGTTCTCTGGAAATCCAAGGACAGTATCTCCTGTCATAGTCTGCAGTATAGAGCCTATGAGCTTTAAAGGGATCTTTGGAAAACTAGGTAAAAATGCTTTCATTTTTCATTGTATATCTTAATTAGAGTGCAGTCAGAGAATGGAAAGTCTGTGAGACTCTCAGTTGCCATCAGTTTAAGCAAGGCAAAATGACATCACATCTTTTGTTTTTTCCCCTTTTTGCTGACAATTTGTAAGCAAGACCTTGGGGAACTGAGAAGAATACTTCTGAATCTTTTAGAAGCTGGGCATCTGGTGTCTTGAAAAGGAAGCCAAGTAAATTCAAAGATGTTAAGTTACTACAGGGCCTTGGTAGGTGTTATTACTGGAATGCACATCTGTGTTATTTTAACTCTTTACTAGATTTGAGGATGTGGGCATTCCTGTCACAAGATGCTGCATCATTAATCAAATTTGCTGGTAGCCTCAAAAGCGAGTCTGAGGATTGAATAGGCTGAGGCTGGTGATGGCATCTTCCAGACTCCCACAAAGGATGTCCTCGCTGTGAATGAAGAGCAGTCATTGGCAGGAGTGTAGGAAAGGCTGGTCATGATTCAGTCTCATTGAACCTGCCCTGTAAATTAATGGGCATCTTTCCTTTTTTGTGCTAGCCGCCTGGCAGTAATTGCAAGAAGGAAGTTCATAATTAGGCCTTTTTAATTAAAAAAAAGATAGATAATATTTATATTACAGCAGCCTAAAAGAAGCAAGATTATATACAGCAAATCTGCAAAGTGATCTCTGTCAAAGGAGACTGTAAAGCAAGATCTTCCAAGGTATGTTTATGGATCAAGCAGATTGACTGGAAGACTGGCAGCTGTGACCTAATGGTAGCACGAGGATGAAAGCGGTAAGAGAAATGAACTGGAAATAAAGTATGCATTTCTTAATTAAATCCGAATGGAAAGAAACTTCCTCAGTCTTAACTCTCCCAGACTCCAGGGTCTGTTCCCTTGGAGATAAGGAAAAGGAGCTATGCTCCCACCTAGCTTCTTTAATTCAGGCTGCTGGGAGACAAGCAATTGTATCTGATTGTAAGAACCAATTTTGGTTTCCCTTGAGAAGTTGATTGAGGTCTACAGAAAAACAATTAAAGAAATGTGTATTTCATACAGGAACATCTGGCTGAGCATACTGGGTTTCACACGTCTGTAAAATTTTATGTGAGGTTTCACTGGTTTTAGGCAAGAAATTTAATAACCTGGAGTATCTCAGAAACAAAACTAGTGAGGCCAGTGTTACTCTTGCTTTAAAGGCAGTAGTTTAGTTGTGAGAGAGCATGTGTGCTGAGCATATGTTCAGAAATGTTAGGAGCACATGCTCATTTAATGTCTTTCTCCCAAATGAAACTCCTCTTTTCTCCTGTTCCCATTAATTTTTGCCCATTTACCTGCTTTTAGGAGTGGAAGGAAGGTTTTTTTAAGACTAATTCTAGAAGTACTGAGAAGTTTTCTCTTGATTTTATCCGCTTTGTTGGTAGGTTTAATTTAGGTGTTGAAAGCCACATGCAGGCCTGGTTTCAAAGAGTGTTTAGAAACAAAATCCCTATAAATCTGTGTTTCACAAGACACCAAAATGCTTTTTGGAAAGATGGGTTTAGTGTCCAAACCAAAAAAAAATCCCATTCTAGTAGGAAGGAGACTCAGTTAACTTTTCTCAGCTGATTGGAACAAATAGTTATATTCACTTTTAAATTCAGAACAGATCCTCAATTTCCCTTTCTAAATCGCTTCAGTGTTGGCTTTTTTCTTCTCATTCTGCCTTTTTTTTTTTCAGGAAAGACAAGTATTCAAGGGATTGCATGGCTGATATGGCAGAGTGAAGATGGACATCATTCCTATAATATTGTTCCCAATTATCTTCTTTCCTTTTCAGGATGCATGTTTCAAGCCAATATGTCTAGCTGTGCTACACTTAAAATGGAATTACTTTTGCTGACCAAATTTCGCAAAACACTCTGGCATCCATGGCTGATAATCTCAAATTAGATATTGAAAGATATTTGGAGGATATTTTGGTGTGACTTAATATTGTAGCTTTGCACCATTAATTATCCAGGTTTTCTTGTGCTGCATTTATATATTCTAAGCTGTATATCTTTTTACCTGTAGGATATCTGGCAGTATTGTAAACAGCTGAGCATGTGAGCTCCTGAACAGTTCTCAAAGAAGGGAACTTTAATGAAGTTCAACACTGTTACAGTTTTCCAAGTAGTCCTGTATACCTCTCATCTTGGTCCAGCTAGTTGCTGTGTTTTATTGAGAACTATGATTACACAAGAGGCTTAGCCCCAAAGACACATATTGTTAGATGCTATGGGTTAAAACAAAACCAAAAACCACTCCCACAAACCAAACTGAAAGGATAGTTTCCCACAGGGCAGCAGATGAAAAGCTGAGTGTCAGAGACAGGTACAGAGTTACAGCCTGAAGTGATGCTTTTCTGTTTCTTATTTTCCTTCTCACATCTTTGTATCTTAACATTTCTGTGCTTTACATGAATGACACTAGGTTTTTAAGTTGAGAGACCAAGGCATGCGTGAGGTACCAGTGCCGTGATTCAGCAGAGGGCACTATGTGCCTATAAACCTATGTAACTGTGAATTAACATGCAGAGTGACATCTTGGTGAAGTTAGCATCAGTTACTCCAAGGTTTAGACGATTTAGCTGAGGGAGTATCTGTGCTCATGCAGCGATGCAGAGAATGCACCATACCATCTTGTTTCTTCCAATGAAAGCTGACTGTATTTATAAGATGTTTATACTGTGCTATAAAAAATGCATGGATCATTGGCACCAGGGGCTTCAATTCACAGTATTGCATCCCACTCAGGCACTGCCTTGGTACGTAGTGTTTAGGGGAGCATGAAGTTGCCTTGTGCCTGCAAAAGCAGACTTTCTCCTGAGATCCTACTCTGCATTGAGGTACTGGTGGTATTTCCTGGCAGAGTATGTCCTTTCTCAGCTGATCATCTACTCACTCTGACAGGAGAAAGTGTGTGGGATCCAGTCCCTATGCCCTCCCAGATGCTGGGGCTGATGTTCAAGGGGCTACTGATACTCAGTTGCCATGCTGTGGGGTTTTTTCTCCCTGTAATAACCCACTTCTAATGTCAACTATTTGACCTGAAACAGAGCTGATGTATGCAGAAAGTTTATTTCTGTACTACTTATATTACATGGGTCCAGTATAACTGAGCCAAACATTGGTTGACGTGAAACAGATGGATGAGAAAATCTACTGGGAATTGTAATATTTGTGAGAAACACTGGATTTCTCATTTCCCTGTTTGTTTATTCCTGAGACAGCTGGCTTGCATGAGTTTCCTCCCTATAGTTTCAGCTTCTTCAGTATGCTGTAGCCCATACTGCGGCAACAGCCTTTGTAAGCAGCAAGTGACCCATACAATAGCAGGTAGACCTCTAACTGCTGATGCTGGTGTTCTGTCTTTGGAAGCATTGCAAGTGGCATCATGAAATGGTTTCTAAAAAATGTATGTGTCTGTATTAAGTACAGTTAAGCCCTTAAAAAGAAAAAAAGGTAAGAAATACTTCTGAGCCTTATATACTAGTGTTGAAAATATGTCACATGATCAGAAGAGGTGGTTATTATTGCTGCTTTTATACTACTCTGATTTTGGTATAACAATATTTGAAAAGGAAATATTTTGAGCATCTTGGGGCATATTTTTCATCTGTGTTGTGTTCTTCTTTAGAGATTTTAAAGAACCAGGAAGTAATGGAGAATGCTATTCCCAACAATATGATGGAAATAGGCAAATTTTGCCTAAACATCAAAAAGGTGGTTGTATTTGCATAAGTGCAAGTTCATCAGAAGTAGAGCTGAAACGTTTAATTTTGTTGGAAACTGCTCAGAGCTATGTGTAGTTTTTCTGTAGCACTGCTATTTTTGTTTCTGTGTAAAGCCTAGTCTTGCAGTCTCTTCTCAAACAAAACGCTGACAGCTCCTGGAGTTTTGTCTATGTAGGAAGTAAGGATCAGGCCTTAGGTAAAGTCTTAGGAGCTCTTGAAAGTAACTTTCAGAGGAGACTCCTAACTTTTGATGATTGTTTTGATTTTTCCAGATTGAAGTTTGTTCTTATGCTTTATGGGACTTGTCATCCCAGATTTCTGCACAAGAGACATACCTAAGATTTCCCTTTCAGCTGTTCAAATGCAGTGAAATAGAAGAATACTGAAACAAAGACATGTTTTCTGTGTCTCTTAGCTGTGCACTCATGAGGAAGCACTACAGGGAATTCATAAGACTTGAGTTAACTCAGAGGGGATAACTCAGGACTGCCTCTGGCAGAGCAGGAAGCTCAGAACAAAATCAATTATTGGAATAAACAAGTCTGATACTGTCCTGTTTTTTTGAGCACAGCAGTATATGTGTTTTTATAAACCTAAATCTGGGAAATGCGAGGTAATTAAAACCGAACTGATATGCTTGGTCATTGGAATACCGACATGGTGTTCAGAGTAGTGAAGGGTGGCTCCAGTGTTCAGAAGGCGGCACAGTAGAACTGACTTCTTGCTGCCATTGGAGTTCGTTACAAAATTTTAATGTGTCCAAAAAGGCTAAGAGGTAATTACCAACATGGTTCGGATGTTACTAGCTGGGGTAGGAAGGTACTGAGTCCGAGAGCATTTGCTTTTCATTCATAGCCCTTTGGCAGCAGAGTATGAAGGTATGCCCCAGTTCAAATTAATTTCATATTGAGAGACTCCCTGATAGTACCCAAACGTCTGTGTCAGGACCAATGTTTCTAATGGAACTTGCTGAGTTAATCTCCATCTACAGGGGTATGTGTTTTCCTGATTCCAGTTTAATGTATTTAGTATGGTTGAGCACAAGAGCTGTAGAAATGCACTTTTGTTCCATGCTGAATGAAAACAAAACAAAACCAAACAGACAAAAACCCAAAACCAAAACCAATCCTCTATTTTCTGGAGTATGTGAACGTGTGCTGTGATGTCCATTCTTAAACTGAAGACGCTAGGTTTTCAGCCTTGGTGCCTCTGGTTCATGGAGTGACTGGAGATCTACTCTGGCTCTGACAAAACTGCTGTTTGAAAACTTCTTAAAATTTGATGTTTGGCATTTTACAAACCATAATCTATCCTCAAAAGCACTGCAAAATGAAATTGTAGTTTTGCAGCTACTTCTTCATATGTCCATGTACCAAAGAATGAAATCCTTTCCTCCCACACTTTACTTTCTAACTTTCATTACCTTGTTGTTTCTGACAAGGTTTCTATTAGAGTTCTGCATTTGTACAAATACTAGCTGAAAAAGCAGTTGTTTCTTCACTTTTTCTAACCTGCTGGGATTTTTTTTGTAAACTAATTTTCTCTTATTCTTTTCCTTATGTTTGATTTTTGGTCTTACTGCTTTTGAAGTATCTCTCTCTCTGAATTAGAATTCCTCGAAGTTGTTAGCCGGCATTTTCCTAGGTTATATCTCATTATGTTTTTTCTGGACTGAGTTTTTACTCTTTCAGGATCCCTTTGTGCCCTTTTACTGTCCCTTCTGGTGCTTGTAAACAGCTGCGTATTTGAATAATACAATCTCTGTCCCTTCCTTCACATTATTAATAAAGAGGCTAAATCAGATCAAGCCTGCCACTCCTTTCTGTAAGTGGTATTTGCATACTTCTCCTCAGCAAGACACAATGTTGTTGTTATATCTGGTTCAATAATTAAATCTTGATGCAGTATTTCTTTTTAAGCTAGTGTAAATATTTTTTTAGTGATGAATCGGTGTGGCGTTGAGTCAAATATCTATTAGAATTTAGTACTTCCACCAACTGACAGTCATGCTGATGCACTGCCCGCTTAAATACATAATTTAATGTAAGTTTTGAAAAATCAGATGTGGCACACAATATGGCCTGTATTGTTTATCTATTTTATGGAGTCCAGAATACACTGTGAAAAAATGAGTAACCACATAATGCTAATGAGCATTTTTCCCTGAATTTTAAAAACTGTTATGCTGCCATCCATATAGTCAGCCAGAAAGATCCCATGTGAATAAAATAGCTCTAAAATTACCTGTTGGCTTGTACTCATAATTAAGCTAGACTTTCTGAATATCTAGTAGTGGAGATAGAGATATGTAACATTTAAGTATTAAGTATGTAACGATGTAATTATAACATTTGTATTGGTCACACTATTGGTTTCTGGAATTTATGGCTAAGGTGTTGGATAGGAAGAATGAGTCATTAATAGTAAATGCTACATTTTCTGTAGGGCTGGGGATTTTTATGTTATCAGAAACCATTTTTTTTTTTCCAGGAAGGTCTCTGAGCTATGATTTTAGTGTGTAGTAAAGCTCATCACAGCTGCTTTTGTCTGATTTTGAAAGAAAAAAAAGCCCACTAAATAAAATTAACAGTTCAGTCTTTTCATGAACATTTAGGAGAAAAAAATGTAACATATGGTTTTTTTCAGTAACAAATAGCAAGTTTTTCATCTCAGTTGTGCGGTGCTGTTCCATCTCACTTTTTTGGTCTGATCTTAGTGACTCTACTGCAGAAGTGCCCAGTATAAAGCTTTGAAGATACAAAGCAGTATCAGTTCTGCACACAACTGACTTAAATCAACTGTGCATCACGCTTCAGTCGCACATACGGAATAACAGGATTACAGAATGGTTGAGGCTGGATGGGACCTCTGGAGGTCATCATGTTCAAACACCGTGCTCAAGCAGGGTCACCTAGAGCTGGTTGCCCAGGACCATGTCCAGGCAGCTTTTGAGTATCTCCAAGGGTGGAGACTCTACAAACTCCCTGAGCAACCTGTGCCAGTGCTTGGTCACCCTCATAGTGAAAAAGTATATCTTGATGTTCAGAAAGAACCTCCCATGTTTCAGTTTGTGCCCACTGCCTCTTATTCTGCGTGTGCACACAATCTGTCAGAGGCTGTTAACATGTATTGATTAAATTTGTACTTCCTTCCAGTGAACACTTAACTATTTGGTGCAGCTTCCCATGCATAGAAGCCATGATTTATGGGGGAGTTTAGTTTTGATTATGTTTTTGTTTCTCATCTTGTAGGGTAAGTCTTACCCCTTTAAAGGTCCATTTCCTCCTATGTGGAATCCGTTGGCCTACCTGGACTACAACAACTTATGGAGGACCATGGATGAAATGGGAAAGGAGGTATGGCATGAGCAATTGTAGCTGACTGTCTCAGCTCAGCTTTACCTCCATGAGGGGCAGAGTGAAGATGGGGCTAAGATGCAGACAAAGCTACTGTAGTTTGAACAAACCTGGTACTGGCAAGAGCAGCATCGTGCCATGCATTTTGGTGTGCACTGGTGGTCAGAGTGTGTGTATAAGTGGCATCCTTGCAGGCTCTACTGAAGGCCATGCTGCTGAAGCTGCCTGCGGTCATACCTTTGCTTTTCTGAATATATGAACATTAGGATTTATGCATGTGATTTTTAGCACTTTGCCTGACGATTGGGTAAGTAATAGTTTAAAAGGCTTGTAGACCTCAAATGTATGCCCATTTCTGCCCTCATCTTCAACTTGCCCATTTTACTTTGTTACCAGTAGTGTATGTTTTCATTGACTGAGCTACTGGGCTTTGGGAAGAGGTTGCCGTTACTTGCATAGACGAATGGGAGAGACATTCCCCAGCACTGTAGTTTGCCTTTCTAGGCAAAGTTCGTAACTCTAAAATTATTCTCTAAATCTCCTAATAAAAAATAAATAAATAAATCTTAAAACAAGCAAACAAACAACAAAAACCCCTAAAAGCATCCTCTGTTAAGTTCACTATATTACCTGCCAGGAATTTGCAGGCTGAATTACCATGTAAAGATGAAATTGTGTTTGTTGTCTCTTTCTTATGCTACTCATTCATTTGATGATGAATACTCTTTTATGTCTCCTTAGATTCCCAGTGAAGCTCCATGGAAGGCTCCACATGCAGAAGAATGGGACAAAATGACTATGCAAGATTTCATAGATAAAACTTGCTGGACAAAGTAAGAAACTCTTTGATAGAAAATATAATAGCTTATATTTCATATACCTTAGAGCTCCAAGTAAGTGTTACTGCTGTGTAAACAGATATAACTACCACTAGAATACAGCCTTTTTAAAGAAATGGGGTGATAAAATCTTGTAATAATGGACCACAACACATGTCAGCACACACAGTAGATTCTGTTTTATTTCCCTAACTTTTTAGACTAGAATAAAGATAAAAGGAAAATGTATTTGGGGAGGGATATGGGTAGTACCTTCATCTGTAACGTGCACTTTTTTTCTCTTTACTGTGTGGCTAACCTTTAAGAGAGGAATGCTCTGGCTACAGCAGGTTTTTGAATCGAACTTGATGGAACAACACACATTTATTCTGTGCTGGACCAGCTGATTTTACCAAATTGCTATAAAAATAACGTTTGTCTTGAAATAGCACCAAATCACTTTAACACCTATCATTCTATTGTTTAACTGCTGTACCATATACCAACTAGGGAAACTGAAAATGCTTCCTGTTTTTATGTATATATCAAAGCAGTTTTTCTTTACTTGCCATTCAACGACGGTTTGATTGGTTTTCTTCGCGCTGAAGAAAAAAATCATTAATTCTGCCTCGCTGTAAATCAATTCAATTTCTACAGCAACCTCTTCAGAATTGCTAAGCACCTGACACACGGCTGCCGTGAACCTGCACGAGCTTGGTGCAGAAGCCTGCTAGCACCCACTCAAGCTGACACTGTCCTCAACAGAGGCATTTTTACAGCTTCAGCCAGCCTCTAGAGAGAAACATCATCATTGTTAATGGACAGTAGGCTCTTGTCCAAAATCTTTTAATCTTCTGGTTGTTTTGCTTTAACAAGAGTGACAATTGCATAAAAGCATATAGAAAGCCTTTGTCATTTGTATCACTGTCCATATTTAGTAAAACCAGATAGAAATGTACGCTTTTAGTTTTGCTGGCCATCTGAACCTCTGATTTGGTAAGGAACTATACAAGTTAGCAAAACGCCACACATCAGTAGTCATTCAGGGTCTGATAGCTCATGGACTACAGTGATTTTTTCAAACTCTGATGGAATAAGACTTGACATTTTACCTGAATATTGGCATAACTGTCAGCCTCCCTTAATTCCAAGATGCTTTTCAGATTTTGTATGTGCATCTCAGCTTGATTTGCTCAGTTTGTTCAAGATGTAGGTAACATGCCATAGAAACTTCCCAGCCTGGAAGGTAATGATCCAGAAGGGTAATCTTCTACTATTTCCTGCCATCTAACAGACTGTACCAATTTGCTTTTGGCTAGAGTTGCAGGCTGGAAATACCCCAAGTGCTCTTGGTTGAAATCATACTGCCATTTCTAGGTAAAATCCCAGGAAAAACTGGGGAACAGAAATGCTGAAAAGCAATGAGAGGTGGCAGAAACTAGGAGAATTTAACCACCATCTAATAGCTTCTGCTTATGAAATATTAATAAATGCATGCAGTAATTCTCCCATTAGACAAAATATCTTTCAGAACTGATCATGTTTTACAGTATGTGTTTATACAGACAAAAAATGATACATATTTTCTGTATTATTTTTGTCTGTCGAGAATGAAGCCAGAATGCACCCATATTTCAGAAAATGGGTCAGCTTTTTACTTCAGTGGGACTTTGCATTTTTAGAAAGGACAGAGGATGCCTTTTTTCTATATAGAACTACAGCTGTTTGAAATCTTATTTCTGAGGGGGTGGGGTGGGTGTTTTGGGTTTTTTTTGGGGGTATTGTTTTTTGGAAAGTTCAAAGACTGCAGAAAGAAAGAAGCAACTAAGTCAATTCTGCACTGGCTTTGGAAGTTATTGATTGCCTGATGCCTTGCATATGAAATGCCTATAGAATCTCAGACCCTGTCAATCACAATGCAGTTAAGCAGAGCGTCTCCTGGTCCTGTCTATGTCCCTTTAAATTCCTCCTCAGGGTGAGGGCAGAGGAAGTATTTACTTCTAACAGGAGGAATGTTTCCCTGAGCCTTAATTAACTCTGTCCTAGTGCACCCCAGAATCTTGTATAGGTTTATACAGTGATTTTCAGTAGAACTGTTGTGAAAGCACCAACCAGAGTTCATAAAGCAATGATCCTTTTTCAGACACAGGCCACTTTTTCAGTTCTGTGTTCATCACCATTGGCTGCCAGAACACTATTTAAAATACTGAGTTGAGGAACCAAAAGTATCCTTTCCCCTTTCTTGCCAGACTTTTGCATGAATGTGTATATGCTGTTTCTTTGCTTCTGGCTTCCTACTTGCATTTCTTTCCTTTTTGTGTTCCATCTGCAGCACCCTCCCTGAGCACAGCAGAGGAACAGGCAGTGAGAGGATGCTGACTAACCCAGAGAGCTTAGATAATTAGCTTAGAAAAGTTCACTAACTTTTTTTATGACAACTGTTGAATAATCTTTGTGCTGTGTGCTTGAGGGGCAGGCATTTAGCAGGTGCTCTGAATCTAGGGTGACAAGCAAATTGTATTAGTAACATAGAATGACAAAAGCCTTCATGGGCTCTTGTGTCTCCTGAAGCCCTAATTCAGTTGGAATACAGTAGTGCTTGATTAGCAGTTTTTTGTAGGGTTACTTGAAAAATGTTGCATAAAAGGAATTGATAGTTTCCTACTTCAACTGAAATTAAGAAATCCTTTGCCCACAGTGAAAGAAGAGGTTGCCAAAGACAGTCTCTCCCCTACTCAAAAACAATCTTGTCACCCTTCTTCAGTTTTTAAATTAACTCACTTTCTTTTCTTTGTTGCAGTGCTGCCAAGAGTTTTGCAACTCTGTTTGTGAATGTGGATGTCACTTCTGAACCCCACGAGGTCTCTGCCCTTTGGTTTTTGTGGTATGTGAAGCAGTGTGGTGGGACAGCAAGGATATTCTCAACGACCAATGGAGGACAGGTACTGTCAGCCATCACCTTCTGCGGCTTGTGACAGGCCTTGTCTTGATTTTATTCTTTTGCTTGTTTATTTTAGTTCAGAGGGCAAACTGAGCCATCCATGATTTTGAGCCAGTAGCACATTGATAACTAGTTCTATTCATTTACACATTAATCTGGATGTTGCAAAATAGTGTTGAAGGCTGTTCCTGTGCTGAAGGCATTGGCCCCGGGATCAGCAGATTTGTATCCTGACTCTGGCTTCCTTTTGGGCTCTGTTTAGAACATGTACTTTGCCTATCCATGCTGACAAAATAAGGTTTTACTTATGCTTATTTCTGTCATGAAGCTGAAGCAAGCCTTACCACTTTGGAAGCACTTAATGGAGATGTCAATATTAGCTGCACAAATCTGTAGAGTGCTCCACATTAATACTGAAAATATAGCCCAGAGCTGGGTTCCTAAAGATGCAAGCTTCCAAGGATTACAATTCTTAAGATTTTAAAATAATTCTGAAGAAATTGAACACCCCTGCTTAAATAGGATACTCCTTTGAAAAGTTTGAAATCTGGTGCATTAGTCCTGCTTTTGCATTTCAAGGAAGTAAAGACGCTGCTAATGATCTTCTATTTGAGAAATGCAAAATTTACTAATTGTATGAGAAACAATTGTATTTTTGGAAATGCAAATTATTTAATAATAAATAATACTTAAAATTACAAATTCATTAAAACATGTTAAAATGCATAAATATTCATATATAATCAACAATGATAGATAATGTAACTGCAAATATGTTTAATAAAATATTGTTTGAGTTCTGTATTACGTTAGAGGTAATTTGAGTTTAAATTAAGTCAGATTATATACTGCAGGAGACATTTTTGGAGTGAGCTACGTCATTATACCTTGTTATTTATTGTGAGGATCAGGGGTCCTACCTCTGATACACAGACCTCCGCAGGGGTAAGAGTGAACTCAGAGAAGGGCTGAAAAGTTTAAGCACTTTTCAGAAGTCTTGCTGATTCACACAGGCCTGTCAAATCCATTTGGAGACCACGTGAGAAGGGATTTTCTCATGGAGTTGCTGATACTTCTAGTTTTGGCTGGTGGTCAAAAATGGGAAGTACCTGAGGAGCTCACCGAAAGAGAAAATAACACGGATGTGTTTTCCTGGTGAGATTGCCAAACTTCCCAAAAATGTTTTGATAACAATGGGAAGAATGGGGTTTGTTTTCAATGCCAAGCAAAATGTTTTTCATGATACACCCTTCACAAGTGCCAGTCTGCTGAATCTGCTTTGCTGAGTTGTTTTCTGTGTTTCAGGAGAGGAAGTTTGTTGGGGGCTCTGGCCAGATAAGTGAGAAAATAATGGAGCGCCTGGGAAGCCGAGTGAAGCTGAGGAAGCCAGTTGTCCACATCGACCAGTTGGGTGAAAGTGTCATAGTGGAAACATTAGATCATGAATTATATGAGGTACTGAAACCTTTAACATTTAAGCAACTGTTAGTGCTGGGATAGCTAGAAAAACTTTAGCTTTTCCTTTTCGACATCTCCAAAATCCTGTACAAAAATGCAGCAGATTTAACTGACTGAGAGGAAGTCACACTTCCTGATTGTGTCAAAGAAATAGCAATGATAGAGCTTTAAAGTGATGCCTGAAAAGCAAAGTGTAAATTCAAACTCTTCCTTTGCTAGTGTCTCATCTTTGTGTTCAGTTACCTTCCAAATTAGAGGGTAACTGTAAGGTAAAAAAAAATGCAGCTTAGTAATAGATTTTCTGTGAAAAACATTGCAGGCTTTGCTTCCAAGTTGTAACAAAGGAGTCCAGATGGAAGGGAGACCAATGGACTCTTAAAACATAGTGCTTTTTTTGAAACATTGGAGAAAGAGCAGCTGCACATCATTCAAACAGATGGCTGTTTATATAATGTTTGTTTGTTGTTTAACAAGCAAGATTTTGTGAGGGTTCAGTTTTGCAATTCTTATGCTAAATGCCAAAATTGCTTCAGAAGATACGCCTTGCAGCCTGCCCAGGTGTCTGCCAAGATCATTAGAGCAGTATGTTTAGAATGAAGTAGTGGATAATATATTGGCTTATGTATAATTTCTTTTCCAGGGCAAATATGTGATCAGTGCCATTCCCCCAGCTCTTGGTTTGAAGATTCATTTCAACCCACCTTTGCCCCCAATGAGAAACCAGCTCATCAACCGAATTCCCATGGGTTCGGTCATCAAGTGCATTGTGTACTATAAGGAAACTTTCTGGAGGAAGAAGGGTATTACATTTTTTTTTAAAGGAATAGTAGTGACTGAGAGAGGAAAGAGGGTACGTGGTAACGGAGCAGACTTTGAGTTTAGAGTATGCAGGACCTTAGAAGGAGACTTCATACACTTCTATGCCATTTTTGCCATCCCTTGTTTGAGAAACTTGAGAGATCGATTGGGAAGAGAGGGTGGATGGGGGAATAAAAAGAAGGAGGTTGGCATGAAGGGATAACTCATTCCTGTTGCTTATTGCCTTGGTTGTTCTTTGTTATCCTTTCCTTTTCTTTTAGTGGCACCTGGGTATGAGATGAGTCTCTCCCACTTGTACAGTAATGTAAAGGTACAAGTGATGTGTGATGGAAAGAGGTTTTATACCATCGGTTATCAGCCTGTAGAAATTCTGCCTTCTGCATGCACTGGGCAGGATTAATTTACGGTGTCCTCACATAGAGATCCCCATCTGAGCTAGTCATCCTGAACCCTCTTTACATGCTGAATACTTCCATCATGATTCCTCAGCTCTCTTTTAGAACGTACCAAATCTAAGACAAAGTGCAGTGTAATAGCACCCATTTCTCATCACTGGTTTATGAGTCCACATCTGCATTTGTGTACAAATGTCATCCATCCTTCATCTTTGTGAATGATTTTAAGACTTTTGTATCTTGGCATATTCTGGCTATTTGGTTTGGGATGGGTTGGCAAGAGGTGACTCCCATTTCCTGATAGAACCACTAGTATGCATACTGTGCTTTGCTAACACCATTGTTCTTCTTTTAAGAACAATTTATTTTCTCCAAACCCTTCTTGTAAGAATAACTGTGTTTTCAAAACAATGTATGAACATTAATGTCATATATGGAAACAACTGTGGTAGTGGCGCTTGAACATCTTCAGAATCTGAGAGCAATCTGTTTCAGTGCAATTAATAATTACCTTGCTAACTGGGTTACAGAATAATTTATTTTTCTATCATGAATTCAACAATAGGAGATTCCTTTACTGACTTTCTGTTTTAAAGATGCTTGAAAAGTATTGTTGATTTTCAGCACATCTCAGATCTAAACTTTCCCTTCTGGAGATCATCTAGCACTTCTTTGACTCAAGGCAACACCACACTACACCGCCTTGCAGATCAGCAAGGGAGCTGTGTGCTAATCTTTGTTACTTGATGTGGGTCACTTGGTTATTTTGTTTTCCTTTGTTTTCATTTCTCCCTGTATTAGAATCAGAATCAGAGAATGACAGAGATTGGGAGGGACCTCCGGACGTCATCTAGTCTCATGCCTTGCTCAAAGCAAGGTGAATTTAGGTCGGGTTGTTTAGGGCTTTTCCATTCAAGTTCTGAGTATTTCACAACTCCTTGGAAGCTTGTTCCAGCGTTTGGTTACCTGGATCCTAACTTCTTTTACACTTTGTGCTTAACAGGGTATTGTGGTACCATGATCATTGAAGATGAGGATGCTGCAATTGGTTTAACACTTGATGATACTAAGCCTGATGGCAGCTTTCCTGCCATAATAGGGTAAGAGACAAAGAAAGTGTCTAGTTAATGCCTTTTTATTTTGTTTTAGAGGCAACAATTGAACCTGCTACTTTTGAAGGGAGACACTTTAAAATAGTAATTTTTTAATACTTTAAAAGGGTTGAGTTTCTCAGTGTGTGGTGAATATATTCTATGATTTTTTCTTTCAAAAAAAGTTATCTCTATGATTTAATCGCTAGTTTAAAAAATTAAATTCTGTTTTTCTTCTTTTTCTAACTGTCACCTTTGGCCTTTTTCTGTGGCAAAGTACAAAACTGGAGAAGAGGAAAGGAAGGAGAAGAAAAAAAGGGGTTGTTGCAGAAATGTAAAATTTTCTCCAAATATTTTACCTCCCCCAAATCTTTCAGTTCTTTAAGTGAAAAATTGTTTTCTAGTATTATAGTTTGTTTGGTTCTGTTTCTTTAAACAGCCAGAAAGCATGATCAGTCTTAGAAAGTTTATTAAATGATAATTTCCACTTCAATCCCAGGCTTCATCTCTTGTTGCTATATGCCTGCACCCACTGCTGTGTAAAATTAAGGTCATTGGGAAACAGCTCATACAAATATTCTAGCCTGAATCTCAGAGTAATTCCTTCCACAGTGAGTCCTTCAAGCAGCCGGCAAAGCAAATAACATTGTACAGCGAGGTGAAATGGGTATTTTGGATGGAGACCCAAAAGCTAATATTATGAATTGCAGCATCCCATCATAGGGTACTGGCATTTTAAATAATGTAGTAACATAATGGAAGTAAATTGTTTGTGGTCTTCCTACAGCTTCATTCTTGCTCGGAAATGTAGAAGGCTGACAGGTCTCACAAAAGAAGAAAGGTAAGCACAAACACTGGAGATCTGCATGGAATCTGCATCAAAATCTTGTTACAAATGACCAGAGCAGGAAAAAAATGCCCCGATTTGAAGGAATGTGTCTGTAACCTTGTGACAGTTTGCAGACATGTCACTTTAAGGAAGAAGGTATTGCTTGTTTTTGGATGAAGGCCCCACAGGGTTCCCACAAACCAGCAGCAGATGTGGCAGGTAGCCCCTGCCCTTGGGAAACTCTGTGGTCCTGGTTCTCATTTTCCAGCAGAGCTGCTCTGCTTATATGGCTCTAGCAAAAGAACTGCTTTAAGCTGCTGAATACGAAAGTAGTGTAGATATTCTGCTGCCCTCACTGGGAAGGGTCCAGTGCTAGCCTCACCCCTGACACCACCACCACTGCCCTGCCCTGCTATTTCGCTGGCTTCCTGCAACTGCACTGAGCTCTTTGAAAGCTTGTTGGAAAAGACAGGTTTGGCCACTATGCTTGATTTTTTTTTTTTTTTTTTCTAATCACCCTGGAGGATCCTTTCAGTATTTGTAACTTAGTGGAACCTTGAGGCTGCTGTAGCTGCCATGAACAAGACCCCAGCATCATGAAGGGGTCAAAAAGCTGCTTCCAGCTCTCCACCTTTAGTTATGGGGGGAAAAAATGTCCTTCAGGCACAGATGAAAGTCTTTTTTACTGTCTTCTTGAAACAAATCTCTGCATACAGTACAGCTCTTTGGTTTATTACTAAAATAGAATTTACAAAGTAATGAGTTTTTTCCATCACACTGATTCACAGTATCTGATCAAATTAAAGCTACAAGTAAAGAGTGTGGGTATGAGAGCCTCATTTTGACATGGAGAAAATGCATTTGTTTTTAAAACATGCCACAAGAAATACAGTGTCCAAGTAAACATTTTTCCAGTACTAGCTAGTCTAACTAGAGAAGATGTAGTCATCTCGGATTAGGTTTGCAGGTAGTCTAGCAGTCTGTGGATAATGGGTGTAAGTGGGGCTGTCAATGTCCCAGTCTTTTGAAATGACAGCCTGATACTGCAGAATACTTTTAATTTTGGCAGGAATGGACAAGGCAGCCTTCTCCTCAGCACTCAGGCTTTGAGATAGACCCCAAGCAGGTGACTGACAATAGTGGTAGTGTAGGTATTCTGAAATCCAGTGTGCCCAGTATTTTAAACCATCGATTTAATATCTTTAAACACCAGATGATGTCTTACACTCTGCGTCAATACACTGGATACAACTAAGCGTTTGCAGTTTTGAGAACAGTTGCTGCTTCTGTGAAATGAAGGGCTGTCCTGGCTGCTTGCAAAGTCCCATGAAGGAAAGGTTGCTTTCCTGTGTGCTTTAGAAGCATTAGCACAATTATCTAACCTCGCTGCTGCTTACAGCCAAGTTTTAAACAAAAGGATTTTGAACTCTTGTCTTTCAGGGAACAAACCATAGACTAGGAGGACTTTGCTTTAGTAAAGAATGGTTATGAAATATACTTACATGGGTACCTAGCAGAGGTACCTTGTTGCAGGGGTAGCTTTCTGGCTTCTGTAGTCCTGGCTACAGACAGCTGAGGCAGGAACCCACTGGGCTGCGCTGCAACTCATCTGCTGTACGTGAGCACAAGTCTCCTTCCAGTAGAAATTGGAGTTCAGAAGGCAGAGTGCAAACCTGGACCTTCTCCTGGTGTACCCTCAGGGTGCAACCAGTTTGTATTGTTTAGATGGGGACTATGCAGGGAGGGATCTCTTCTGCGGACAGGCTTCTTGTGGCACCCTACAGAGAGTGCATCTTGCTGAGGTGCTGTGCTTGCCTATCAACACAAGCTGGACTCTCCCTTTATTGCATTGATGACAGGGTAAGGTTTTCGGTAATCCTTGCATATGAAGAACAGGATGTAGAGTCCATGGCAGCTGTCCTAAATCATGGCTGGGAACAGCAGTTGTGGGAGGGGATGGAAACCATTTTACAGCCTAAGCCAGACTGAAGAGAATAAAACTCACTGCTGCCGTCCAGCTCGTCTTCCAAGGTGCCAATGAGTAATTACAGTGGTTAGATTGTGCCCTACCTTTCACAGCTGTGCAATGAAGGTGATGGCATCACATGCTGCCATGGAATAAGAAACCAGGGAAAAGGGTTGAGTGTCTGCATGTGCACTTCTTCCACTCAGGGCACAGTGCAACTCTTAACAGGACCTTACCTAGGTAGCTCCAGACGTCACATTCCTTTTATCTAGTGCTGGTGGCAATTTCACAGCTGACTCCAAAGACAAGAAATAAGGATTTTACTTGCTGTGTACTTCATATGTTCAATGCTAGCGTTAACCATCAATCCATAAATATGCATTTATTTAAACTATTCAAGGACAAAAAGTGCAGATGTTGCAGAGAGACCAGCACATCTGCAAGGGTTGCTCTTACTGTGGGAATATCCTCGGTGATAAATTACTGTTGGTACAATTCAATCCTTTAGAAACTGCTTTTCTGTGATTTACCTTATTATTGATAAATAATTCCTTCCAAGGTTGAAATTTCTGAAGAGTCTGAAGATGCCCTTGACTTGAAGCTTAATATTTTCTTCTGCATGGTTATATTAAACTAACTTTTATCTGTTTGCAATGTAGTTAGCAAACAGCAGTGAACTTGCACCTCCTTGGAGCCCTGCAGTTGGCCGTACATGAGAATTCCTACCAGCCTCTGGTATGCCATTTCCAGGCTCCCTGGAGGGTCTGCAAGTCACATGTGAAGAAAAGGCAGGGCACAGGCACCTCGAGAGGGGTCCTTCTCATCCCTGTCGTGGTGCTGGGAGGAGCAAAAGCAGATAGGTCCCAAGGTGATAACCCACTTCCTTGTGGAGCTCTGTGGTGCTGACCTGCCCTGAAATCAGGAGCCGGTGGGCATTTGTGAGAGGTGGTGGGCAGACCTCAGCAGAGGCTTTGCTGGATCATGCTTTGAAAATTGCTTTATTCTGTTCAGATACTGGGTAGGTGCTGGTGGTCTGCGGGGCACAGTGGTCACCTCACTTAGGGAGAGACAGAGAGAGAGATATGGAAGAAATGTTCCCTTTTGTTATGGCTGTGGCTGGATTCTGACTGCAGAGAGGATGTTCGTAGATAGATCCTGCAGTCCTCCTCTGAGTCACTGTGTCACCATGCATTTCTGCTTCTCAAGCAGGGTGACCCTTGTCCTCTGCCCCAGGGCACAAGGAAGGGGCTGCTTCTGTCCTCTCTGCTGCTTCTGGGCTTGATATGTGCCAGCAGCAAAATCACCCCATGGCTCTTCCTGAACTGTAGCAGCCTTCACTTTCTTGCTCAAGCCCCAACCTGCACAGGAGGGCACCTTCTTCAAGGCCCTTCAGGTTTCCTTATTATTTTATTTTTTTTGTGCTCATCCCCTTTCTGTAGCATTCTTTGAGTCCAGCTGCTCATGGGTATAGCTGGGCTCCTGTATAGTTGGGTTGCTTCATACAGCAGTACGGGTACGGTTTCCTTGTATACTTACATAGCTGCAAGCGTAGCCCATACAGTTACAGAGCTGGGACTGGTTTATTTCTGTGCCCAGCATGGCTTTCTGTGAAGCACAGGATTTGCTTCTGGAAGTAAACACCTTTCCAGTGTTGTGTTTGGATGTTTGTTTTTCACAGTTGTTAATTATTATTTCATTTTGATCTTGTGTTTGGGAATTGGTGTGCAGCTAACAGTAAACAGTAAGACTCGTAGGAAGAAACTTACTTGCACTTGGGGTTTGCTACAGAATGAGGTATATTCATGGATTTATAGACTCATAAACTGAAACAGGAGGAAATTTTATAGATACAGAAATAAAGTACCGATTCCCTGAGAGCCTCAGTCTATCAACACCTGCATCTTTGTAGGAACAAACCGTAAGTTAGTCTATGTGACAAGACAAAAAATTGCTATGACTTACTACTTTTCTTTCCTGACAGTCTGGAGAACCTTCAGATAATGCATGGATTTGGGCTGCTAGAGGTATCTTCAGGGAACAACTTGCATAAATGCTGGTAAAACCAGCACTTACACAGCACAGGAGTTTATTTCTAGTGACCCAGAGGCTGACTAATTAAGACAGATCTCAAAAAGCTGGAACCTGAAGTTCAAGCAGATACTGCTCCTTGTTCTCTTGGAACTAGGACATACTAGAGGTGGCTTGTTTTCTCCTTTCCTCACACAGAAATCTTCTGTTGCTCTTCTCTTGCAGGAAGACGAGGCTGTGTGAGCTCTACGCAAAGGTTCTGGGATCAGAGGAAGCTTTACATGTAAGCACGAAATCAAAACCATTGCATCTCTTGTCAGACTTGCTGAGCTTGGGAAGGGCAGAATGAAACTGGAATTCAGCAGTGCTGTGGCACAGCACTGTGTAGTGTTTTTGGAAAAGGTACCTCTATGGGAGCACTTGCTGCCCTTTCTAGAGGAGTGGAGAGAATTATGGTAAGTCTTGGGCTGTGCTTGACAGTGAGGATAAGAATGAGCTTCCGAAACATTTAAAAGGCAGGTATCTTCTTGTACAGCTTCATGCGTAGCATTCACAGTGCTTACCACCATAAACCTCAGCTGTTTTCAAATGTGACAGGCTTGCCTTTCCCCCTCAGGCTATGTTGATCATGATGTTTCTTCTCTCTTACTAGTTGCTAAGATCCATTGCTGAATGTGTTGGGGTGTTTTTGCATTTTCCTTGCCGCCTTTTCCCTGTAATGGTAAATACCTGATAGGATTTGTGTGATCTCACACTTAGTGTATGTGATCAATGCCATTTACCCTTTAACGGCAATTTTACATGGTTTAAATGTTGTAGACACCAGTCTCGAGATTACATCATTTTAAACATGATATTGTAGACAGAACCATGCAAGTGCCATGCTTTGCATTTTTGACAGTATATATTTGTATCCAATGCATATATTACAAGCATTATACATGTGTATACCAGAGGTTAATATTGCTTTACATGGCTCAGAGCATAAATTTACATTGATAGATTAAGAGGATTATGTTCTACAGTGGCCAGATTAGCTAGGTCTTTTTAAGAATAGCTAGCAGCATCTAAAACTAAAGGCTTATTGTGCCAGATCCATGTTGCATTAAGAGACTTGTTAAATGTGCTCATTTTGTCAGGTGTTGACATGCAACAAACCATAAGCTGTTCTTCTCTGCTGTCTCCTTAGTTCTTTTATTAGCTTCTTCAGGACTTTGTCCTTTCCTTGAGTGGATTAATATCTGTTTTACAGCCAGTGCATTATGAAGAGAAGAACTGGTGTGAAGAGCAGTATTCTGGGGGCTGCTACACAGCCTACTTCCCACCAGGCATAATGACTCAGTATGGAAGGTACAATGTCTATTTATAGTGGGCTTCGAAGTGGTAAGATAAGACCAAGTTAATAAATATTCTCAGAAAGGTTCATAAATCCTCTGTCACTGTTTTCTTTATACCTTTAAGATCACTGGGGAACATTTTAAGCCAGTATCATAACCTTCCACTTGTCTTGGTTGGGTTTTTTGATGGATGAGTACAGTATCATTAGGGGGTTTTATTCACGTTTGTTATTTGGTGAATACAGCCGAGCAGGTTCTCGGAAGGGAGCTGGGGAAGCTTTCACAATCTGTTTACAAAACTAGCTTTGGGTATTTGAGATTGGTGTTACCGTTTCCAGCACATCTTTAGTTGGTATTTTATAAATACTGGCAGTGAATTAATTCTTGCCAACATTGACAGTGATGAGTGATTTCTTTGGACTGTTCCTTTCTGTTTAGCAGTCAAGGCTTAATATAGTAATCAGTGTGCCATTGTACACAGTCGTCTCTGACATAATTATTTTTGCATGAAAACAAGATTTACCAAAGAGAAAAAGGCTTACTGGTCCAACTGGTGATTGGATTCAGATACATAGTTCTTAATGTGGTGGCATAGCCTTACTTTTAAAGTATAAGTTTTCACAATTTAAAAAGAACTTAGAGCAATAAAGCAGTTGTACTGAAGAGCATATGGAAGCCTTAGTATTTAAAGTAATTTTAATGGTATTTATTGCAAATTCTGGCAAAAATAGAGTAAAACAACTTTTTTTTATTATTATTTGCTTGTTACTTTAGATATCGTGGGGATGTACTTCAGAATGCTACACTGTGCCAGTAATGTCTAGCATGGGTATTTATGGCACTAACTGAAATCATGAGACAGAATAAATCTCATCTGAAATGAATTGTCTTTTACACCTGTGAGCAGTGTAAATGTTTAGTAAATATGAACACTGTTGTGTTTACTGTAAGAAATGAAATGCAATGCAGACTACCTTTCCAGCTGAACTTACCAGGAATTACTATCTTTATGTGCTCACTGTTATTTAAAATTTTTATTCTACTATTAACCCAAGGATTTCAGTTCTCTTTGCTGATATGGCTGATGTGACTTAGTGCTTGTCTCCCCCTCCAGGATCATTCGGCAGCCCATTGGCAGAATCTATTTTGCTGGCACAGAGACAGCCACAGAGTGGAGTGGATACATGGAGGGGGCTGTGCAGGCTGGAGAAAGAGCAGCCAGAGAGGTATGGATTCAAGCCCAAAACAGGTGGCACTGTCAAATATCCTATGGAAAATGAAAGATGTTCTGGTTGGAGGTGAAATGGGAACTGAGTGTTGATAGCTTCAGGCATTCTGAAATCTGGATGTAAATCCCTGCAAAGGGGATAGACTTCAAAAAGGATGATGGTTTTGCACTTAGAGTTGGAATGCTTAGTAAGGGCTCTCTATTTCGTCAAACTCTTCTCTGTTTCCAGGATCTAAATCCTTTCTTCTTTAACGGAAATCCCACATTCTCACCTAGTATTTTTTCCCCCCAAATGGGTACTTTGTTAGTCATCATACTGAGAGATCACGGCCATTAGCCTCACTAGGAACAGCTCAGTTCTGCAGCTCTACACACCAAGCTAGTCTCTTCCTCAACTCTTTCCAACAATACCATTGACACAGTGATATGCCGTTGAGACAGCCTTATGTAAAGTCATTAAACAATGACTTAAAATATTTTCCTTCTGAAAAAATGCCAATTCCTCATGTATTTCCAGGAATATTGCAGTTTATGAAGCAGCAAAAGAAGTTCCATCTGTTTTAGGAGCTGGAGGGAACCTAGTGGCTAAAATCTACAGTAATTGAACAGAAATTGGCCTGGAAGGGATCTGGAGAGTTTGTGTAGCCCATACACCTGCCCCAAAAGACAGAGATCAACTGTCCCATTTTTGGAGGTTATACGTAACCTGTTCCAGAAAACCTGCAGAGCCTCTCTAATGCAGGGACATTGCAGCAGAACCTTCATAGGCCTCAGCAGGGAAGTTGGCAAGGGAGGTTGACTGGTAAAAATTTTGATGCTTTCCTTTCCTCGTTTACTTGTGAAAGGAAAATATGTTTAAAATCTAGTGCAAGGGTGTTTCTCACGTTCCTGTATTGAAAAGTTGGTGGGGTCCCGGAATCTTGTCTAGAATAAAAGCTCATCGTAAAAGACAGAAAATCTTAAATCTGCAAGTGCCTGGAACAGGAAAAACAATATCAGCACCTCAATTTTATTTTACTCTAGAAGTTAATCTTACTGTCTTTCATGACTCTTTTCAGATAATTTTTGCTATCCTACTGATCTCAAGTATCTTTGATACTTTGAACAGTTACTTTTCCATTGTGAAGGTTTTCTTTTTAGTCTTGCTTTTCTCTGGTTGAAAGTGGTGGTCTGTCATCACTTACAGGATTCTGTTCCTCTTCCGACATCACGGTAAAATTAGCAAAACCAGCTACTTGTGGCTATATGGCTCGCCTATGCAGTAGCTGGTTTACGCACACCTCACTTTGCCATGAGTGTATACGTAACTCTGTCATACTCATATTACCAGGTTCCCATGGGACCAGTTAAGTTCCAATATCTTGCATGGACTAACTAGGCATAGAGCGGTTTTCCTGTTACTGTTTCTATTTTCCACTAGGAGCAGTGTCTTATTAAATACCAGGCCTCCCCAGAAATAAGTTGTATAACCATTGAGTTTTCTTTTAACATTTGAATACACAGCAATTTATGTGTTCGGTTGTTATCTTCATCATGCCATTTTAAAACAAAATGAAGCCAGCTTTTTTTTCCCTTTCAAAGAATGAATGGTACTTACTAGAGAATGTTATTTATTTTCAGATACTGTTTGCTATGAGGAAAATCCCAGACAGTGAAATTTGGAAGCCAGAACCTGAATCTGTTGTAAGTCTTTCTGTAGATTAAATGGATATTTTTTTCCTATGGTTTTGCTGGTGAGATAAAATTTTGTTGGCTGTTTTTATTTAAGTTCACTTAATAAAAGCCACAATAAACTTTCAAACTTTCCTTTACTCCCCAAAACTGCCCTTCCATGAACAGGAACGGATCAAAACCCAGAGGGGGCACCCATCTGACAACTCTGTAACATGGGATTAGAAAGGATTGCACTTTTTAGCTGGGCTATGAATCCTTTCCGTGTCTCTTCTTCCCTTTAACTGAGAAGAAAATTTTGATACACTGTCCTTCCTGATAACGTGAACTGTTTCAACTCGGTTCCATTTCTGCTGCAAAACTCTCTTGATTTACATCCTGCTTCTCACAAGTGTTATGTTCATAATGGATGCTCTCCCTGCAGGATGTTCCAGCTTTGCCCATCACTACAACCTTCTGGGAGAGGAACTTGCCATCTGTGCCGGGACTGCTAAAGCTGATTGGATTTTCCACATTCTTCACCTCTGTGGCTGTGGCTGGGTTATTTGCTTACAA
This sequence comes from Falco peregrinus, assembly GCF_023634155.1. Taxonomy (NCBI): domain Eukaryota; kingdom Metazoa; phylum Chordata; class Aves; order Falconiformes; family Falconidae; genus Falco; species Falco peregrinus. Next base: position 40,604,053 of record NC_073724.1, on the reverse strand, counting down.
AAAGGGACTTCTAGTTCGAAACTGAAAAAGGTGCCAATGCAAAGCCTCACATTTGAGTGGTTTTCTTTCCTTTTTTTTTAGGGTTTTTTTTTAGTTTTTTTTTTTTGGCATGCACTTCTCTGTTTCCAAATTCAGATCAGGGCTGGGGAAGAGAGAAAATAATAGAGAGGAGAGGCTGGAGGGGAGGGATGAAGGAAGGGGATCCATAGTGAAAAAGAACCCCTTGCATCCAGGCCTACTTCTAGCAGTAACTTTTTGGTTGGTGAATTTCTAGGATACCCTGCCAAGTGTTATTACCTTGAGGTTTTTATCCAGGTCTCAGACCAGAAATGACAAAATACCAAGCCTGTTCTGGTGAGATTTGCAGTTGTTTTTACACTATCTGAACCAGACCCTGAACTCCCAAGTCTTCACAGGCACTTCCATCTCTAGTTATAAACAAAGAATTTCTGTCTTCCTGTGTAGTAGACCGAGAGAAGAAATCAATAGTGTAAAAAAATAATTAAATAGTTCATGCAAATTACTGGTAAGGATCTTTTTAGTGTTTTTATTTTTCACCCAAATGTCCAGAGCCCAGGTGACACTTAAGGGACAAGTCAGGCTAGATTTATCCATACTACTATGCAAGTGTGGCTATAGGTGGCTGATATTTCCAGTGGTATATTTGTCCTACGGTGAGTTAAAGGACAATGTTTTTACTGCCTTTGGCAATGTGGTTGAGCTTCAGGCTCCCCAGCTGTGTTCACACTTGCCTGGAGCAGCAGAGCTCGCACGTCCCAGTCGCATCAGTCCCTGTGTGGGATCAGATCTCCCCTGCCTAGAAATGTGGCAGGCTCCAGACTATAGCTGATAGGTACAGGAGTGTGGCAGCTTAGGCTGTTGGACCTGAGTGTGAACAGGGAACCTTGTGCTAATGTACAGATAGAGCCTTTCACAGCTTTTACACCCAGTCTGATATTTCTTTGCCTCCAAGGTCCTCTTTTAACTCCTTAAGTTACTGCAAGATAGCAAGAGAACAAATTAACCTCTGCCTACCCCAGGAAGTTGTAAAGCTGTCCATAAAAAAACTCTTACATATTTTTTTTTTTCTTATCTCCTTCCTTTCTTTCATTTACTTAAATTCATACTTTGAACACCTTGAAGCTGTCACTTGCTTGGTAGGGCACAGTGGGCTCAAAAACATAGCGATAGCGTTAAACTGAGAAGAAAACTCAACTTAACTGCTCCCCAACCACTTCATGCTGAATGCAGCTTAGCTGATTCAGAGCTGCAGTCTGTCCTAGAAACCATATTGATGGGATTAGGACTTCCACTTCTTCCTGCTGTGCTGTGTTGTACTGACTGTGCACTTTTGGTAACCAATCAAGGATCTAAATGATAGAGAAATGAAAGAGAACCATGGATAGTATAGTCACATGCAAATGCTTCTGCCCACCCTAGCTTGGTAGCTTTCAAAGAATGTATTAAAAAAAAAAAAAAAAAAAAAAGAGAGAGAGAGATAGAGAAGAAAATAAAATTAAAAAAAAAGACACACACCCCCTACCACCAAAACCTTAGGTGCCTACCTGTCAACATGATGGTACCTTGTCCAGGTAGTTCTGCTGGTTTACATCTGCGCAGCACCAGACAGGAAGATAAGGGTATAACTGAGAACGTGAAGTTTGAGATGTCTGGAATTATTCTGAGCCTGTTTGCTGCACTTCTCTCTTCAACCAGCCAATGTATATGTAGAAAAATTATATTGCAGTAAAAGGCCATGGAGAGAAGTATAATAATATATTCAGCAACTAGTGTGAGCAGACGGTAGAGGAACTGTATCACCAGTCTCAGGCAGACGTTTTTGGGCTAGCATCTGATCTTGCTTGTGTGGAGTAGTACTTCATTCTCCAAATAGTCCCATGGAAATCCACTGAACTACTTATAAAGCCGTTATATTTGTGAGCAGTGCATCCATTTCTGACCCTTAGGTTTCATTCTTTTTAGCTCAATGTGCCAGTTAAAAATCTTGTAGCAGCAGCAGCTTGGATTTTATCACAAATGCATATCCTCATAACAGCTTTTTAAAATGCATAGGGGAACTTTTCAGACATAAAGATCTTTTAAGTCAGAAGAACAGTGCAACAGTGTACATATGGCCTTTCTCATTGTATCCCATAGAGCACTAATTGGCTGGGACATTTGCCTGCCACAGAGTGTTTCTGTATGGCTTTCTCTCTGTGTGATTTATTTACTAAATGAATTAGGAACCGAAAGCTGAATGGGAACTATGTAAGTTCAGAGCTTTTGCAACTCAGACAATTCTCAGGCCACAAATAAACAGTCAAACCTAAATTTGGGGAGACATTTTTAAAGTCTTGGCCCAATATTTGTAAGTGCTAGATGGTGAATACATACTTAACATAAAAGAACGGCTGCATTTGCAGATGATTTCTCTGCCAAAACTGTTGGAATTCAAGTCCTGCTTCTGCCCTAGAAATATTCTCCAGGTCTAAAGGGGAGCAGATCCATGAGACTAATGAGGATAAATTGGTTTTATTCATGTCAAAAATGTGTGTAGTTCTTTGCTCCTGAATCTGGAAGAGGTCTTTCCCAGTCTAACAAGAATATGTTGTGTGCCGCAGGGGCAGAAAATCCAAGGCAAAACAGAAGTTGGATGTAGTTAGAACTGAACTGAATCATATCCAAAGCTTTTCATGAGATGAAGCAATTGGAGAAAAAAAAAAAAAAAAAGTCTTTATAAATTTTTTTTGGTTTCAGAATGAAACAAAAACAGGAAAAAAAAACCCAAATGCACAAAGCATTTCTCATGTTATTCTGCCGTAACTATAAGTAAGTGCAACTTGAAATCTCAAATTAACTTTGGATCCCCTGAGATTTCTAGCCAAATCTGATGGAGCTGGGAGTTTTGAATTGCAACATCTGTATTAGCACTCAAAAGTCTCTGTCTTCTTCCTTCCAGACTGCCAAAGCATTAGGAATGCTCTCTTTGTCTTTACAGCCGTGTCTTGCTATGATTATGCTGTGGAGTTTATCACCACTACGGGACTAAAAAGAAGGATTTGCTGCTGTTTTCTTGACATCTTCCACATAAATGGAATATGTGGCACTTTGTGTATGTGGATGCCAGTGTGGTAGAAAAATTGATGTAGGTAGAGAATCAAGTTGCTTCCCATGGGTAAAGGGAACTGTTAGCAGTGGCTTACATTTTTAAAATTCCTTCGTGCCAGCCCTTCAAATAGAGGAATGAACTCTGGTTTAACGGGTAACCCATTGTGCTATAGTCTTAATAAATGAAAAAGTTTTGATGAGAAATCTGCTATCATGGAAATTCCAGCAGTTTAACAGCTTCGTAAAATGTATTATAGGAACAACCATGGAAATAATTGTCTCTTATGAACTGATCTGTGTTATCATGCATATTTTGTAAGGCTCTTCAGATTTTGCAAAATAAAGAGGTCTACTTGCTTGTATACTGTGGTGATAGCAACTGTGTATTGCAAAGGATGTTGGGTCATGGCATGAAAATCTGTGTTAACCAAAGTACTTGAAAGCTAATTGTATAAACTACTTAACGATTACAAGGAAGTGAGCAACCTGAGGCAGCCCCTTGTCTTTCCTTTAACTTGTGCATTTTTTCCTCAGTGCAGATCTTGATTCCAAACAGTACATCTGCTGTCAATACAACAAAAACATTAATCACAATTGAATATATGTCTTAGCATTGCCCATCACTGGAACCTAAGGTGTGGAGGAGAAGCTAAAGGCCTCTATTAAAATAATCTTCCTGTATCCTCAGTGGGACTGTTCTTTCATTGAGGTAGACAGAAGTGCAGAAATGTTAATTTTTTTTATTTTTTGAGACGTGAAAATATTTTTGAGGAAGAAGTATGTCCTCTAAACCACTTGGATGCAAAAGGGAGCCAGGATTAAATGACAACAGATCAGCCACTGCTCTCTTACAAGAAGCAAACCCACTTAAATCACAGATTACAAATGCTCACAAATAAACCTGACCTGTGTTTAAATGGACTAACGTTCCCTCTCCCATCTCTGCAACCTTAAGATCATCTTGATCTTACAGTCTAATCTTCAATAGAGATAATAATGGGATGACCAAAGCAGTCTTGCTTTCAAAGTATCTCTACAGTCAAATCGTTTAAAGTTGTCATAGACTGCTGCTTATAGCGTGTCTACTGTGGTCATGTACAGGTCAGTGTTCAGTGATGCCTGCCTCTGTGTTTTGGAAAAAAAGAGTGACCTCACTTTGCAGGAATATATATGCTGTGTATGTGATGATTTTGTGCCTTTTATAACTGTAGCATTTTCTCAAGTGCCTCTGTGGTGACTGTCTCCCTTGGTTTCCTTCTTAAGCTCCCTTTTCAATAGGCTCTGCAGATATTTTTATCTGACAGCTGTGAACTTTTTTTAACCTTAATTAGAATCAATAAATATTGTCATGTCACATTTACTGTTTGAGGCTTTTCTTTTGTGGAAGCCCCTTTTGACTTGGTTGTGATGGTGAGTATTACTTAGTAACACAACATTTTGCATTTCATACTGAAGCCAGTGAGGTATGTTCAGCTTTTCTCAGTAAAGAAAGCTCTGTAAAGAAGGAGAGAAGGATACAAAAACCAATCAATCCCCCAAAAAAGCCCCAAAGCACCAAAAAAACCCTCAACCAAAACCAAAAAACAAACACCAAAAAAAATCAAACCACATTTGGTAATAATTCTTCCTAACATATTGTTTTGCCCATAGATGGGGTCAGCACAAAGGAAACAGATGCCTAGTTAAAGAAGTGTATTTATCTTTACTTACATTTAAAGCAATAGAACAGTAAGTGAAATAAATATTAAGTGAAAGAATACAGCAAGAATAAAACAAGGCAAGGTAATGTGCCTAATCACTGCTACATATGACAGACTATAGTGGTTAAGAAAGATACATCACCAATTGCCTTAATACTTTACCATGTCCAGGTCTGCAGTGGCTGGGGAGCCCCGGTCACAGCGGGGATCTGGAGAGCCTTTCCCGGCAGCTGGAGGCCCTGTGCGGTACGTCCACTCGTAGGTGAGGTTTCCAAAGTCGCTGTAAGAAGGTCCAGCTTTTATACTGTTGAATAAACAAGCTCACCTAATTTCAAACACGGACACGTCTGGTTTCACACTCCGCTTAGATCCCACTGAAGCCTGGCCAGGGCTCAGGGAGGAACCAAGGGAATCTTCCTTATCTACTTCATTTTATCTACCAGTTTGCAAACAAGGCCACATGCCTGGTTTCATAGCCTTGACTACCTGCCTCTAAGCAAGGAAGGACGCACTGTGTCTTTGCTAATGATTAAATTCTATCTGAGCTACATCTTTCACTAATGATCATGCATATTTGGTAATGATTGGATTATATATATATCTATAGAAAAAAAATGTTTGGTTGGCAGGTTCATCTAGAGGTCAGCTTTGGCTCAGGACCTGTTGCTCAGACCTCAGTACTTCACATACAGATAGCGAACTGCCTTACACTTAAGACTTATTTTTTATTGTTTTAGATTTGGAGTGCCCCCATCATAAACATACCTCTTACAGCATCTTGTTTACCAGAATACGTATGGGCAGGGACATGTTTTATAGCTGCTCATAAGAGCCAAGGGCAGGTGGCATGCGGCTGTAACTGAACATGGCAAGAAACAGATTTTATACCAAATAATATGTGGTGTAAACATAAAAAAAAATGAAAGAAAAGAGGCAAAAATCACTGGCTTAATTTCATCTGGCAGCTCGGTGTTAGTGCTAGAGAGAGAATGTAACCAAAGAACAAATTTAGCCTTGGGAAGGGACCTGTGTTTCACAAAACCGTAGTCTATGAATACTTGGAAAAGCATAACCATCCATGTGAAAAACACGTCAAAAGCATGCGGTGCTCTTTGTATAAGCTTAACTTTCAGTATTACTTACAAGTTATAAAAGAGCATAAACACCATGAAAGCAAATACCCTCAACTAATCCTTTCCATGCTCTATAAAGCATCCGTCCCCTAGAAAAGTATCAGAAGCAGCAATGCATTTCACAGGCCCTCAAAGCAGCTCACAAATGGTTATGACTCTTAAACATCACTGCCCTGGGTCAGATTTGAACTTCCTCTTTAACCCTTTGTTCATACATATCCTGTGGCATCTCAGAGGAGGCACTGAAATAGCGGTATTTTTATTTATCTATTTATTTATTTATTTATTTACAAAGCTTTCAGTGTGCATGTCAAAGAGACTACGTCAGACAGGGGCGCTTCATTATTTTCAGCAGTCCAGTGTACAGAAAATTAATTTGGACAGATTAATACAGGAGAAATGCATATTTTGTATAGAAAACATTAATATGATTTCCTGAGGAAAAAAATTAGAAGTCCCACTCATTGTTTAGCAGAGGGTAGGATATACTTGCACATTATATGACTAAATCATACAAAACTCACTTCCAGTATGAGAACTGAGGATCATTTTTTCCTCTCACCTTGTATAATCATACTGATCTACTCATCTGAAGCAAATCCCAAAATGCTTGAGGGACTGACGAGTTTTCCTTCTGGCTCAAGGCAGGATAAATTCCCCTTGGGCCTGTAGCATTGCCTCAGAAAAAAAAAAAAAAAAAAAGCACAGAATCATAGAATCATTTAGGCTGGAAAAGACCTTTAAGATCATGAAGTCCAACCGTTAACCCAGGAGTGCCAAGCATCTGAGAATGAAAGGCAAAACTGGCCTCAGATTTTGCAGAACCAAGGTACAGTTTGGTAGCTACTGGAAGGAAGCAAGGGGGGGCTTTCTGCTTAATTTAGACCAACGCATTAAGGCCCAAGTTTTTGCCACCTCATTTGAGGTGCTTCTGTCAACAGGGCTGCCCAGACAGAGTTTTTGTCAGGCTGGTCCTTCTCTGCATGGTGAGCGGGGAGAGAGGGGCTCCTCGCCTAGTGGTTCTGTCCGTGCAGGACTGGAAGGAGCCCCACAGACGCGTCCTCTCTCGCTGTCTGCGTGGGAGGACACCTAAACTGACGCAGCTTCTAACTTCAGTACCTCAGTTATATGTTTCATATACATGGGATTAACTCATATCTAACACATGTGTTTCAGTTGTTCTGCAAAGACATTAATAGCCAGGTTAGGTGTTTTCAAAGGGCGTGTGGTATTTACCCACCTAGAGAGCAATTCAGGAGCCAAAGCATAGTTGGTTGCCTTGTGCCTTTCAGGTGTCTGAGGGCACCTTGTCCAGCATCCAGCTGCTGTTCCAAAAGGTGGCAGCTCTTCCAGAGGCCATGTGTCCTAAACCAGCCCTGCACAGGTGGCACAGGCACTCTTTGGGTACCGAACTGGGCAGCTTCTCCCTCCCACCCACTGCTGATGGCAGTTAGGTACTTAAATGCTTCCTTGGGGTATTTAGCTCTGGAGAAGTGCAAACAGGGATAATGCAGGCCCTGTGAATCTAATATGATGCAAGTTAATAAATTGCATGTTAATAGGCAGCTGCACATGCAATATATTAATAGATAGCTGTCCTTTATGCAGGCAGGCTATAGTGGTTTTGTTGGTCATTGGAAGGAAAAACAAAGTCATGGTATGCTAGTCAGAATATTAGCGGTGTCTGCTAGAAAAGCCTTCAGTTAGCAGCTGAGTGCCAAGTTAAGCTGTAAAAAAACCAACACCTGAGTAAGAGGGTTTGTGAGCTGACTTTAGCCTGCATGATTTGTACAGTCAGTAGCAACAAGCTATTCTGAAGTTAGGCTAGAAAAAGCTCAAAAATTAATTTTGAATAGCTGTGATAAGCTGTGAAACGCACACTAAGGGTCTTGTCCACTGCGTCTTTACCCAGTGCCATTCTGGTTCATCCCAGTTTCCCACTCTTCCTGGTCTTGCTGAAAGAGGCAAAGAAAGTTTTTGAGTTTTTACATCCATTGTAGGTCAAAGACAGCCTCACTCTGTGTTTTGACAGAATGTAAGAGATACTTTTTCTAATTTAGAAGTAAAAGATTATTAGCTTTCACTCAGGGCTGGTTTTATTTATGTGCACAGGGTATTTTCTGTTAGCCATTTTTACAGTCCCTCCTTAGCAGAACAGCTCTAACAAAATCATCAGTATCCATCCAGATCCATTTACTCTGGCATCTACAGGCTCTGTAGACTCCATCCACCCAATCCCAAAACTTGGGGGTGGGGGAGTGGGGATGGGAAACCTCATCCAAATCTAAGTGATCCATTCATCTGACCTGCAGCAGAACAGGTACGAGCCAACACAGACCTGCCCAAGCGCATAATGTCGTTGAACCCCAGTAGTAAACTTGGGGGGGGGTCTCATTGAGTGCCATTTCCCTGTGGCAGCAAAGACTTGTTGATGAAGTGCTCGAGGAAGCAGTACCCAGCAGAAACACCAGCCTTTGGCTAATTGGGTTTGTCAAATGACTCAGTGTGCTCCTGAACGATTGTCTAATGGGACTGAACACTGCACTCGACTATGCTCTGATGCTTGGATGGGAAGGAGGGAAGAAAAGGAAGTGTATTAATAATGCACTGAGGCATCCGTGTCAGCTCTCAGGCTGTTCACTCCCAATTTGCATATGCTCCAAGTTGTAAAGAAAACACTTTGCACAGCAGCGTTGCATTTAGCAGAAATTACATTATAATTTCAGATGTGGAAACTTCTATTCCAGGTTTGAGGCAGTGATATATCCCATCGGGCTGTGCAGTCATTATCTTAAAACAATTGAAATGCATGCTTGCACTTAATCAAAATCAAGGGGAGATGTTACTCCAGCCTCCACTTGCCAATTCAGCCTGAAGTGGAACAAAAATATTAAACTAAATTAGAAACTATGTTATTTCCCAATAATTCCTTTACGAGCTGGCATTTGGCTGAAGTGCTTTTTCAGAGTTTTTTGGTTTGTTTGGTTTTTTTCATATTTGAGCCATCACCTCTATTTATCTCTGTAAAGCAAACTGCCTCCAAAGAAAGCCCCTTCTCGGAGGAGGCGAGTGTTCAGGTGCATTTAGGACCTGTACTCATAGATTTCCAGCTCCTTCATGCTGCCCTTCGGAAGAAGTCTTGGGGTGCCAGTAGAGGGGTGGTGCAGCAGCCATTTCATTGCCCTGATTTCTGCCAGGGACTGGCTACAGAGGCTGCAGGGATGGAAGCTGCAGGGATGGAGCGTGCCTTTGCTTCTTCCAGCATGACATATCTGAGCTTGGAGATGGGTGAGAACGGGGGCTTGAAGCTGGGGACTTGCATCCCTTTCTTTTAGTGTATTTCCATTCCAGAGTTTGATATTTTGGGTACCCAACAGGACTGGTAAGCACCAGTGCAGAAATACCCACTGAGACCTTTCTGCAAATCAAAATGTTAAGCTTCTGCCACATTTTTGTTTGTGAGGTGATGAAATACTGCTGTTACATAGCCGGAAGATGGCAGCCTTTATCTCAGCCTTGAGCCCGCTGTGCCATGCTGCTGTGCAAACAGGCAGCCGGCCATGCTCCAGCACAGCTGTCTGCAGCTGGTGTCTGCCCACAGTAGTAGCCCCGCAAGTGGCTCTGGCTTTTGTACTTGGGTCAGACATCTGCGATTTAACTGATGTTTTGATGAAAATGGTCCAAGGAGTTTTCAAGTGAATGGTCTGATCGTGAAAGTTCAAATGCCAGCACAAGCAGTAATAACGTCCTTTGCTTCATTTTCAACTCCATCTTGGGTGGAAGCTGTCTTCTCGTTGCCTGAGAGGCAGTGGAGCTAGCAGTTACATTGCATGGAGAAAGAGTAATAGTGGGAAGATAGAGATCGCAAAGGACATGTGCCTTATATTGTCTTATGCTTGTTAAGGTCATAGGCAGCACAAGCTCACAGCCCTGTCTGATCCATTCAGGGTTATAGGTCGGGGCACATCACGTCTCTCCTGGAACCCCTGGAAGAGGAGATGGGCAGCTGGGAGGCACTGCTGACCTCTGGCACCCAGCAAGCTGCCAGCACCGCTCTGCTAAAGCTTCCCTTTCCTCTTGTAAGGAATGTGCTTTTGCTTGGGCAACTTTTTTCTCTGCTCCTTCGATGTGTCCTGCGTTGTTCTGTCTCTGCTGTGTAAGATGAGGCCAAAAAAAACCCCAAACAGAGCAAGAAACAGGGAACAGAAACTGGGAAGCCAAGCACTACAAATAAAGAGCAGAACAGGAGTTGCAGCTGGAGCCCGAAGCATGTATTACCAAGGGCAGGAGCTGAGTGGGAAAAGAAAAAGTTACAGTTCACAGACAAAGAGCACGTTTAATTTCTCCTTCTGGATTTTCACCAGGATGAAATTTGCTTTCTCTATGTGTGTGTGGAAAGCAACTGTTGCAGGGAACATCTGCAAAACAAAACTGTTTCCAACTGCTCCATGGAAGAGAAACGACCTAAAAGAAAAAGAACAGACTAAAATCATGTTTCCACAGAAGAAGACTCTCTGGATTTGTCCATTTTTCTATTTCTTGATGCTGAACTGGGAGCTGAGCTCTGTGCAGAGAACGTAAGACCAGTCCCCAGCTTGTTCCCTACATGGTTTCTGGCTGGGGAAAGCCCTTGCTGCCAGGCAGCAGAACCTGGTCAATGGAATGAAGGAACTGCCTGGTGGTAAACCTGCAGTTTACAGCCCATCAGACTGTTGGCACATCCCCCTGGGTGGTGTTTTATTCAAATACGTAATGCTAATTTGTGCCAGTGTTTTGGGGGTATCTTTGATCCTGGGAAAATAGATCAAGTGTGAAACAGGGGGCTGGATCAAATGTGAACTGCAAAGTATTGCTGGTGAATGACTGTTGAAGAGCCCAAGCACAGGCTGCAGCCACTTGCTCGCCCCGAGTGGATTTTGAGGCTGGGTACACCTTTAGCACCCCACATGAACGCGGTCAGAGCTCTCCCCCTTGCCCTGAGCAAGGAGCACGGCTGGAGACATGCTGCCTGACCTGGGGGATGTTCACGTGCTCTGGTGTCAAAGCGTGCAGCCCCTGCAACCCAGCTCTTCACCCTCGTGACCGTGGCCCTTTCTCAGCACTCTCATATGGTGGGTTTCCAGCCAGAGAGGTTTGGGTTGTCAGTTCCCATGCTGGGCGTTTTGGAGGTTGCGTGCTGGGCATTTTGGAGGTTGCATGGCAGTAGGTGATGAGGGAAGGAAAGCCTTGTTGGGGTGATGCAGCAAAGAAGCCAGTCAGCAGCATTCCTCTTGCACCTTCTGCCCATCCAGCTCCTGGTGGCCCAACAGCCTGGCCTGTTTCAGGGTGACTGTCCCCATGGGGCTGGTTGTTGACATCCAGGGTGGGGGCTGCCATGCCACGCTGCACACGCAGCAGCTGCAGGTGAAGGGAATGGGGCAGAAAGGTGGTGGGAAGCATGAGATGCTTACAGGTGCTTTCCCATCCCCAATGCCGATTTCTGTGGCTCTCAAAGGTGTTAAAAGGCTGATTATGTGACATGCTGAGGGGCTGGGCACAGCTGCTGTGGTATCTGTAAGCACAACCAGCAACTTAATTTAAAAAGAAGCAGGTTCTCTCACAGGCATCATCTCCGCTTGCTTATTTCAGACCACCTGATCTATCTGCTCCGCGGTGCATCTTATTTTGCTGCTAGTATGGAGGATTAGTCTTAATTTTTTTTCTCTCCTTCCCCTCCACTACTCCTTCTGCCAGTGTTTGCTCTGGTCTTCGCTTTATTTCCACACATCAAACAGCATCCTTTTCACCTGAGGCTTTCCCATTTCACAGGCATGTCAATGCAATTCAGTTCCCACCTGGTGCTGATGGACTTGGTGTGGACCTTGGCCTTTCCCTTCTCATCCCTTACTTTGAGAGGACAGAGCATCTCCCACCTCCCCCAGGGGAGTGCAGGGCTCTTCCTTCAAAAACTGGGGCACCGAGCACCCCTGGTTAGGGAAGTCACAGCAGGCTTTCCCACCCCACAGCCTGGCTGAGGACTCCACTTGGTCCCCAGCAGAAAGAGGTGTTTCCACAGGGTTTGAGCCTCACGGTTTTAATAACAGCAGCAGCTCACTCGGAGAGTTGTCAGCGGTGATAAACTCGGTCCCATTCTGTTTCAAAATTGGTTTAAGAAAGATGCCTGGCTGTTTAATATTTAAGCTAAATGTTTAATGTTTAAACAGGGAAATTGTTCTGATTGTCAGAAAGGGCATTAAAGCAGGATGGAAACTGGTCTATAATCTCCGACAAACGCTGCCCTTTCTCGGCAGCAGTGTGGTGCCAGGGAGCTGCAGAAGTTTCAGAAATGCTGATTTCAACCAACCTCTTTCATTTCATTTGTGCTTACCAATCCCACAGCAGCGAGATGTGCTTTTTCTCTCAAAACAGGGAACATTGTACCTGGCCCTGTTTGGGACTGGTTCAGCTGAAACGAACTTGCAGTTCAAAACCCAAACAAATTACAGTAGAAGTGCGTGGGTAAGGTGAAGAGTGAAGCTGGATGGTGTTGGCTCACAGGTGTATTCCAGATGATTTGGGGTCTCTTTTGTGTGCACACACAAAAGCTGTGAAATTCAGATGTCAAGTTTAAAGTCAGCACAAAAATGAATGGTTCCAATAGCCACAAATACGTGGATAAATATTTTTGAGTAGATATGGACAGTGTTTTTCAGGCAGTGAAAATATCCCCGGGGGGAAGCACGTAACAGAACCATTTCACACCACAAAAGGCTTCTGAGGAGCAAGCCCGTGCTCCCTCCCCAAGCCCTCAGGCAGGCACTGGGGCTGTGCCAGGCTGCATGCAAGGGGTAGTCCTGGTGCACAGGAATCCCAGCCTGGTAGTGGCTGGAGCTGGGGGGAACATATTCGACAGGGAGCCCTCAAGTCAAACAGCAATTCATGTCAGTCCCTTTTCTCCCTCTTAAAATGTTCCTAAGCTGGATGCTAAACCAACTTGTCAAACGATGTGTCAAAAATCCTTTAAACAAGCATATAATACTACAGTTCAATGTATTTAAAACCCAGCATTGCTGTTTCCTACTGAGACTATTCTCTCCTTTCTAGTGAGGGTAATTTGAAGTGCATGTGTAAGTTGAAGGTAGATGGGAAAGTTGAAGCTTAAAGTGTAGATGGTCACCTTATAAATAATCTGTTCAGGCTTTTTTTCTGCCAGAGAAACTGGTAGTGGCTGGCTGATCCCCACACAGAATGGGGATCAATGAACAATGAACAAAGTAGCTCAGGAGACATGTACCATCAGTACAACCTTTCCTGTGCAGTGCTTAACACTGGCACCATGAGCACCTGCTCACATCTGATGACAAGGGGCCACCTGAAGCACCCCTTCCCTCTGGAAACAGCTTCTGGTTTGCAGCCCACCAGCACCTAGGCTGAGACTGGCCTGCACTTGTTGTGTGCATACGAATGTGGTTGAAGTAGAGGCCAGGAGCGACGTCATCCTGGGTATGTAGGTGTTTCTGTTGGTGTATACATATGGATCGTATCAAGCAAAGCAAGGGTTCGGTGGCTGCTGCATGTGCTGCGCCTAGTGACTTCACACGCTAGAGAAACATCACCTTCCACAAACTCACAAAAGTAACACAAGAAAGAATCTCAAGAAAAGTTTATAGAAGAGCTCCTCTTACCAAGGTTTCAGGACTATGGAAAGGCACATTTCACCCATGTTGATTGACAGTTGAGTTCATGGACACATACAATGCTCACATTTCATGGCAAAAAGACTGCATAATGATGGTACGTTGTGAAACATATATTCCAGACTTCGTTCAACACTAAAGTGATTATTTTAAGTGCATCATGTACATAATAAGAGTGGAACAGGCAGATGCACCCAATTACTGTAATCTACAAGGCAGTAATTCAAGCCCCAAATATATTTCTCCTTATTGGAGGAATTGGCGGTGCAGATCACAAGCAAAATGAGGGGCAGCAAATTGACAGGGAGCCAGGAAACTGCTGCCATTTGGAAAATAACAGCTAGCACCTGCTGCAAGTCAGAAGGGATTTAACTTTGCTAATTCATTTCACTCTGGTTTAACAGCAAACGGCTTGGCTGGATCAGATGCTCTTGGGCCAGGAAGTAACCGAGAGCTGCGCCGTGGCCGTGCTGTGCTGGCGAAGGCACCCTGCAGAACAGGGAATCACAGATGTTTGCTCGGTAGCGGGCAGAATAAAGTCCACTCGTGCTTCCTCTCTCACCATTTAGTGAGCTGCTTCGTGCTAATTACCTCTTTTCATCCAGCTCGTGGTTAAGTTTCACATTGCAATGATTAATAATTAATCAAACGCATCTGAAAATTAATTTGGCAATTCTACATCTGATAGGCACGGTAATCTCTTCCGTGCAGCAGGGATGTTATGGGAATAACCTCAGATATTCTGAGCTGCTAACTGAAGTGAATACATAAGGGCATTTATTATCTTGTGTGGTAAAAAATAAAGCAGTGAGTAGAAACAAATACATTCTCCAAGGCCTCTCTGCCTTTTGGGAAAGGTGTGATCTGCATTTTGCCTTGTCTGTATTAGGAATGCACCATCGATATGATCATGTCCAATCAAAACAGATGGAAAAAGGAAAGGGAAATTAGAAAAATGTGCCCACAGTTGATTTATTTCTGTTTAGCTGGTAGCAGCTGCAGTAGATTTGATGCATTAATTATGGTACTAAAAAGAAAAATCACAAGAACAATGACTTTTGCCCTTTCCTGCTGTCCGTGGCACTTCTCTCCAAAACCAACAATCATCTGGTAAAAGGGAAGAACAGGGAGTATGCAGCTTCCACCAGACGTGGTCCCCGCTAGTTTCGAATTAGCTGTCCCTTTTTACAGGCAAACAGCCCTGCAGCAGCCACAGAGGTGAAGAAGATGGCAGAGCTAAGCAGGCACAGCAATCCTGGTGCGGAGGGCAGGTTCCTCTCCCAGAAGCTGGTGGTGAATGGTCGGGCTGGGACATCCTGGGGGAGAAAGGAGATGGTACTGCTATAGAGTTTCCCTCACTGCATGAGAGGGGAGGCAGCAAATGTGCCCCACTAGGCTGGGGAGATCACAGGTTTCTCCTGAGGACCAGACTGGAGCATGGGGGTGGAGGGTCATGGCTGTGAAATGTATTTTCTGTCATCCTGAACAGCTACAGGACAGTGAAGGTGGAGTTGCTTGTGACTGGAAGGAGGTTATATTTGGCTTAAGACCATGATTTGGGAATGGGCAGAACTAGGATTATTTCCTGCATTTTGCAGTCCCCCAGGCTCCGAGTTCTTTGTCCCTGGCTCTCGGCCATCCACTCCTCAGACAGGGGCAACAATATTCCTTGGACAAGTCAAAACAATTAATACCATCAGCATGTGACGTAACCCAAACCTCACCTGGGGGCAGCTCCATAGGAATTACTGAAGCAGGAGCTTCAGCCTGACTGTGTGACAAGAAAGTCTGGCTTACCTTTGACTCCGGCTCTGGCATCCAAATTTCATTCTCTGAGATCCTCCCCATCCTGTACAGTATCTAGGAAAACAAATTATTTGTACCACGTGAGAAAAAATTAAAACCCACACTACTTTCCATTTTGGAAGAGCAGAGCGAGTCAGAGCAAGGTGACATTTAAAAAAGGCACAACTATGACTAGCTGAAAGTAAACCAGAAAATGTACAATGATCTCTCTGCTAATATTAGCAAAGAGAGATGGAGGCAGTTTTGGTAGTTTGTGTAAATATATGACAGCTGGCCATCAAACAGTCCTGTGCCTAACCAGTGTTTTAAGCAAGGACAGTTTCACAGAATCATTTGTAAAAAGTAGGACTTCACTCAGGAATCCACAAAAACTACAGCTTCTCTAGATGTTTATTTTAATTTTTTTTCTGAGTACAAGTGAAAATGCTTTTTCACATGACAGCTGGAGAAATAGCAAGGTGAGGTTACCACCACACACTCAGGACACAAAGTCTGTTAGGAGTGATGCTGCTTGGATCACAAACTAGAAAAAGGAGAAATACAACTCTAGGTCTTTCAAAGCATACAATGACAAAGTTATCTCTTGGCTATTCAGTATTTGGCAGTACAAAGCTCATTAAAGATTTTTCTTTTGAATAAACTGAGTGCAAGAATCATGGAGGTTCTCAGGGGCAAACGACTGTCTCCAGAAGAGACAGCTCACTGTCTTTGTAACTACTGCTCACAGGCATGGAGAAAGAAAAATTAGGCGATACGAAACACAGCAGGTAATGAGAATTATAAGGTGAGTATGACATTCTGTCAAATGGAAGCAAAGGGCTGATTTTCTCTTAAATAACAACTCTGTGGCCCTGCCATACAGTAGTTGTAACTGTAATGTACACCCTTTAATGGCTTTTTTCCCTCCCTCCAGACTGTTGTAAAGGGATTTCACTGTGACTGGGAATCCAGTCCAAATGTGTCATTCTGAGGAGATTCAGACATTATCAGAGCCAACCATTATGAATTCATAAAGCTGAGCTAACAGCACTCCCTCGTAAAAGAAGAAGCAGAAGGGATACATCAAAAATAAGAACAACGCTCAGATTTCCAGATTGCTGCATAGGAAATAGCTGTGAGCATTTGTAATGACTTAAATGGCTTTTAAAACCTACAGCAATTAATTTGTTAGAAGCTGTGGTAGTATATCTAAAGGCAGCATCAGGTTGGAGGTTTTTTCCTCTAGACCTGAGGTATATGGCATGAGCTGCATTTTAAGTCTCCAGTGCAGAGACACACCGCGTAACGTTCTGACTCAGGTGAGATTTTTGGTTTCACTTTATTCAATAGCAAACTGAGTAAAGTTAATTAAAAAAAAGAAGGCTATGGCTCACATCCTTTTCTGGGATTCTTCCCCATCAATTCTAGGAACCTCTGCACAATTACAGGGTGTGATGCACAAAATCAGACTCTCCAAGCTGTACTTAATCCTTTTTAGCCTTTTAATAGAGGCGTTGAAAGCAAACCAACAGTCTGTACCTCTCTGGCTGCTCTCTCTCCTGCCTGTACGGCCCCCTCCATGTATCCACTCCATTGGGTAGCTGTCTCTGTGCCAGCAAAGTAGATTCTGTCAATGGGCTGCCGAATGATCCTTCAAAATAAATGGAGAATGTCAGATGACAAGTAACAGGAAGGTGATGATCCTTCTGAAAGCAACTTACGGATTTTGACGGGGCACTCAACTTCAGTTCTGCAGAATTCCTACAAACCTGGGCTGGAGAGTATGGTGCCATGAACTGTACCCACAGGACCACCTACTTGCTTCTGTACACAAAACTCAAGATCTGAGACAGAGAAAATCTAAGGCATAAATCAGTGCCCAGCTTCTGTGCAAAATAACATGAGCCTTATTTTAGTGCTGGGATAAGGGATAATCCTAACAGCCTCCAGAAATGCAGGGCAGCTGATAGATTTATGTCTTCCGCATGGCAGCTTTGTTGTTATCCTGCCATTACAATAGGATGTGAATGACATTTTTGCAGTGATAGGTCACTAATACCAGCTTCTACTCGGGGGCTGGACTTGCCTGACTGCCAGTCCTGCCAAAAGGGGAGAGCAGCTGAAAGCCTCAGCATTCAGGGAGCTGCATTCACCCTGTAGGGTCACATAAGCCAGCCCTTCAGCTGTGCAAAGCTGCACAAGCATACCGGTCAACCCAGCCACAGGCAAGGAGCTCCCTTTCCCACAGAGAGAGATGCTTGCTCTAAGGGCTCCCATCTAACCCCCCGTTAGGTTCTCCCTGTCTGCCTGACACCAGCCTCCCCAGGCCAGAGGCCTCACTGATCAGTACCCAAGTGTTCAGATAAATTACAACAGACAAGCCAGTGCACGAGGTGACTTCTTCCCACACGCGTCTTGGCACGGAGGCAGGGTGTAACTCCATGATGGACATGCTCAGGAGCTCACACTGTGATGTGCTACATGGTTTGTCTGGTCTTTGGCTATGGATACAAGATTTGTCTGGTTGTTCCCATTATGTGCTGAACCGTGCCTTCCACACACTTTTCAGTGCTATACCTAGTATTAATCAGTATCATCTAACATGTTCCTTTAGGAATACAGCAGTTATGTGTGGGGAGAGCATGGGAGGCTTTGCTGGGTGGGAGAAGCAAATGAGTTTTCATATAAGGGTTTTGTGCCTTCCCCTCCAGATGCGACTCAACCAGCTTCACCAGAACCTGATGCTCCACCTACACAGTCAGACAAGGACTCTTCATCTGTCCAAGATGTGTGCCCTCAAGGTCTTAGCTTTAAAGGGATCTATTGCAAATACTGCATAGTGGCAAATATTGTAAGTAACCTAGTGGGGAAAGGTTTCGTGGCTCTAATGGGTCCTTTGTGACTGTGTTTTGTTTCCTTGAAAGTCACAAGAGAAAATCTGCTCTTATTAAAGTCAATAGCAAGATCCTTGTTAGGTGGGGAGTAGGGGAGTGGAAGGAGGGTTGGAGTTCCCCCAATATGCTACATATACCGTTAAGTTTGTTGCATAAGGTATATCATCGTACACAAGCTAAGAAATGTGTATTAGAGAGCAAAGCATTCTCTGTCTTACCTTCCGTAAGAATACATTATGCCTGGTGGGAAGTAGGCTGTGTAGCAACCTCCTGAATATTGCTCCATGCTCCAGTTCTTTTCTTCATAATGCACTGGCTGTAAGTATCAGCAAATATTAGAGAGTGAAACAGTGGCAGAGAAATTGGAAATAAAGAATCCATTTCCTTTGAAGAGGGAAAAAACAAGCTAAGGATACCTGTCAAAGGAGTGCCGTTTCATCTAGCTAATGCTATTCATCTGCACAAAACAAATCTTTGCATTTTACAGAAGCACTAGCCTCCCATGGGGAAATGACAGGACAAATTAAACCATGTACTCCCTTCTCTCTTCTTGTAAACAGTGAGACTGGCAGCTCTTTTCTTCCTGTACTAGATGCTGCTGCACTCCCCTTGGGACTACAGACTGTATGGCACAACATGCAGGTTTAGGTACACATTTTAGGTACCAGGAATTTCAGCTTCATCCTCCAGAACAAAGAAGCAACATTACTGTACAACAGAGGTGAAAACAGGCATTCATTTCTTACATGTAAAGCCTCTTCCATCCCCATTGCTTTGGCATATGCCTCACAGATCTTCTTCTTCCTATAGGAAAATAAGATCAGTCAGGAAAAAAAAGGTGGAAAACCACCTCTCACTTACTGCTTTCATTAAAAAAGTCACATTTATTGCAATACATTGGAAATAAAGTTGTGCTTGGCTTTGTTTTTAAGTCTCATTTTAAGTTGTTAACATATATATTTCAAATGTTGATGCATAAATGTGACATCCAAGATGGACCAGGGAATGGAGATGAAGGTTGATTTTGGCAACGAGCTCTAAAAAAACTAAATCTTTGTTATTTTAGGAAGCAAAGCCAATTCATTCTCTTGTTCACTGGTGTAAGACTAGAAGAGAAGCAATATAAATCAATGAAATCCCTACAGATTTGCTATAGCTGAGACCAAAATATGAGAGAAAACTGCTCACATTCCTAAGCAGAACTCCTCTTTCACTTGCATGCGTACCAAAAATCTCATTTAGAAAGTCCTGTTTGTTCATTTCACAGACTAATGGTGAAATCATATTGTTGAAAATGTAGAGATTTAAAAATTTTATCACCCAGTCTGAATGTGAAGGACATCCAAAACTAGGCATGTCAGCGCTCCCTATATCCCTGGGGTGAAGCATCATTTAGTGGTGATGCAGTCTGGGAACGTCTTTGGAAAATCTTCTCAGTCCACACAGAGACACAGAGCTGGTAAGTCTGTCATAACACAGAAGAGCGGGCAGGACCCGGAAACTCAGAAATATCCACAGCTGGGTGGATATTAGCATTAGTGTCTTGGCCTGTTTATACTAAAAGCTCAATTTTTGCCCCAATTTCCAGTATTGGTAGTTGCACTGTGCATGTGTATGCATGCACCCGCACACACACATTCACACACATTCCTGTGGGGAAGCATCCCAGAGAACTGACTGGCTTCTGAAATATTCACAGTTTCTGAACTCTTACCTCTCTTCCTTATTGAGATGGGCCAGTTTAATGGCCTTTCTGGTAAGGATGAAACTGAAAAGGAAAATATAGCATATAAATATCATGCAGTGTCAGCACCCCAGCTGATTTGCATGCTCTTACTTGAAATTACTCTAAAAAAAGACAGGCAGATCACTTCACCGGTACGTAATGGGCTTGACGTTTTTTCATCATACCTTATCACTTAATAATTACAGGTCACATGGGTGAAAAGGCCTGTGCAGGGTACCCTGGGGAGTCAGCTGAAAGGCAGTGCATGCATTCCCAGAGGGCAGGCAGAGAGGACTGCCTGGCAGCTACCAGATGAGGAAGCTGCGGATTGCAAGCGCATTTTCAAAGCTGCCAGCGCTGGCCTCACTTTGCTCTGTGGGAATGAACTCTCTCTCCATCCCCACTGACTCAGGAGAGCAAAGTCACACCCAAAGTGGGCAGAGAGATGACAGCATCCAGCAAAGTACCCTGCACTGCCTACCCTCTTACACCTAGGTCTTATTCAAAAGGACTGAGACCTTGAGTTTTCCTGAGCTTTTGAAGTCTTGCAGACAGCTGGCTGTACCACTGCCCACGTCATTTGGTGTCAATAAGTGACAGGAGCCTGCTGCTCTGACAAGCACTGCACAGCGTCATGGACCAGTCCTGTAAGAACCGGGGTGAATACTTATTCAGCTTGAAGGAAACAGATTTGGCAATTAGTTAATCTGACCTTAGTGGAGATACCCGGGGTGAAGTATGTTCCTGCACTCTTTCAGAAAGTTGCATCAATTCACAAGGAGAAAGGAGAAGCCTGTTTGCCATATGCGGTTTGGAGGAGGCTTACTGCTCTCAGGTCACAGAAGTTTTTAAGCCTTGAACATGCCATAAACATGTACAGTTCAGTAGAAGTGGCAAGCTTTCCTTGCCAGATACTTAAGAAGTAGTTACCTGATATTTATATTGGCCATTTTTTGGCAGTGTCACCAGTGGAAGCTTTAGTAAATACTGTTTGTTCATATTGGCTTAACCTATTCTAAAAGCCAGTCAATGCTGTTACATATTTTCCTATCTGTTTGTCCAAACTACAACTTTTTTACTTGGCAGTTTCTTCAGAAGCCTGATTTCTTCACTGCATGGCTGCTTACCCTACTCCGCCACCAGCTGATGTTCATTGCTCTGCCTCGGGTCCGTGGGGAGAGGAGGCAAATGAGGATTTCTTGGACAACTGCATTTTCATTTTGGCCCAGGCACTAAATACAAGGTCCAACATAAGCTGAACACAGGCTCACAAAGCTACTCAAGAAAAGGATTTATTTCTAAATCCATTACACAGCAAAAAACCATTAACTGAATGCTTAAAATGAACTACAGCTGAATTCAGGAACTCCTTCCCAAGCATCTCCTTTGCATTGGGATATCTGTAGCAGATACTTAATCTGAAAGCTTATACGGACTAGAGAGGCACGAAAGGCTTGTCAGAAGTGCTCTCCTCCATCTGTGAAGACTGTGGGAGTGGTCCCCACTGATGTAACCTGGCCATGTCCCCTCTTCCTCCTCCTCCCACTCCTTCAGACAAAAAGAAATAAACATTTGTAAGTATAGGCTAGAAGCTCTTCACCCCATAATGGCAGGGAAAGATCCATCAGGTTTCGTGTCATCTATGGTTATTCCAATTGGAGACTCTTCATCCTCAATGAGGAAGGAACCACAATAACCTAAGGCAGCGGGGTGGGGGGTGAGAGGAAACAAAATTATTGTCAGAGAAACTTGTTGATGACCATTCTTTCTGCCAGTAATGAGCAAATAAAATTATCCACAAAAGGAACTATACAGAAACTCCTTCGTTACCAATAACGCCTACATGTCTGAAGTGTTTTTGTAACAGCCTCTTTCCTCTCTTCCCTCTGACTCTGGGAGATCTTATACACAGACTTACACAAGTCATATTTAAATTCCATTATTATTTAGCAAGGAAATTCTGTGGATTATTGCAAGTCTCTTTGGCTTTCTATTTAGGGGGGATAAACATTAAAAATAAATGGATGTAGCAAGAACTATGATGGTTCATTCCATGAGTTACTTCGGCCAAAACAACAACAGCAGCAACAAAACCCAGTGTAATTACATCTGGTCAGTGCGGGCTCAGATTTACACCCTGTATTCATTTTGCTGATGACAAGACTGTCAGGAATAGTGTCCCATAACAGCAAAGTGGCAGAAACACAGGCTGTCTAATCTAGTATCACAACAGTACATGTTTCAGATGAACACGCAAAAAAATCTCATATAGATAACAACGCATAAACCTGCCTACATTTTCTTCTAATCCCAAGGGCTGGTTTATGCCCTGAAACATACAAAATAATATTCTTTTGATTAAGAAATACTCTCACCCAGTGCAACTCTCAGTATTGTTTCATAGGAAGTGGAAACTAATCTGTTCATACAAACTGTTCTGGAAATAGTATCAGTTAAAGCTGAGAAACACATGATGTTGTAACACATAGAAAAAATATCCGGAGTTAAACAAAAACCTAAGCTACTTTTCCCAGTACTCTGAGATATCAAGTCTGTAGATCAGAGGATTAAAAACAGGGCAAGGTCTTGCTTACACCTTAAGCTCTCCTTGTCATCTGCTATAAATTCTCTCTGTCTGCCCTAACTCTGTCCCTGGCAGGGAGAAGTGAGGACCTGCTGCTGCAAGGTCACTGCTTCTATGCGTTAGTTTCCGCAGTGCTTCCCAGAGAAACCTTGCTTGTTCTCTGTCATCCCTTCTCAGCTAGCAACAATGAGATTTGGGATCCTATTTGGGTCCAGACTCATGTTTGGGACAAGGTGTGCACCCAAGCTTGGAGGAAGAGCTCTTTTCTAAGGAGCTTTACCTTTCACTTTTCTGTGCGTTTCAGTTTGTGGTTTGCACATTTAACCCTGCCTTAGATTTATTCCCTGACTGACAGATAGCAGAGCTTCAAAACTCATGTCGCATGGGGCTCCCAAGTCCTTCACTTTCCCCACATACCCTTCCTCTGCCAGAAGGCTTCCCTGTAGTACACCATGCATTTTATGACACACCCCATAGGCAAACGCTGAATTAACTGGTTTCTCTTTGGAGGTAGTGCTGGTTTGTAATGAATCTTCGTTGTCAGGATCGGAGGGATAGCACTGATCACATACTTGCCCTGAAACACAAACCATAGTCAGTACAGACAAGGCGCTGCCTCTCAATGAGCTTGCCCTACAGGACATGTTTGAAAGACACCCTTATTAGTTGTTAACAGCTTTCCCACACAGGTATTTCCAGGTGACCAAAATAAATCTGCCACTTCAGAAAAAGGATCTGGGAAAAACATGTTGTTTTGTGGTTAGATGATGCTTGACAGCTTTCCAGATACTACAGGACCAGAGCTGATACTTGGATGGAGGCAGGTGGGGAAAAGGGGCAAGATAGATGATCTAGCATAGGTAAAACTGCCTTTTATCATCCCCAGGAAAACACGACCCACATTTTTCGAAATTATAAGCTGTTAAAAAAAGTCATGCACGTTCACAGGATACTACTTCAGGACAAGCAACACTGATGGTGATTTCAGCTTTCCTGAACATGCTCCATCCATCCTGCAGGTCCTGTTTCTGACTGGAGCGATGAAGGATGCTTGGTTTCAGGGCTCAGGGTAACAGTGTATTACAACAGATGCTGCTGCTCTCAGGTGCTCTCACACTGATGGGGCCACTGAGTGCAGGAAGACAGCCTCCTCTGACTTGGCTGTCACTCATGCAGCATGGAGGGAGAAGCCAGGGTTTAAAAATCCCTGGGGGAGGGAGAGAAGGGTCCCTTCTCCAGGACATCCTTAGACCACCTTCTCTGTCAAACACCCCCTTCCTTTTCTGCTATCTTTCTCTAAATACCCTCCAAACACTGCCACCTGTGAGACAGGGGTTTTGCAGACCATGATGGTCCTGCACAAACCCCCGTGGCAGGCTGGGCTGTGTGTGCAGAAGGGAGCTGCCACTCCATGGGTGCCACCGTGGGTAGTCATGTACTGATGGAGCATTTCACAGCACCACTGTGCAGAGGCAAAATCTTACTAAAGGCATTTGAAATGTCTTTTCTTTTTTTCTTTTTGTTCTGCAAACCACAAACTTAGGTATGAACAGGAACATTACTTTCCTTTCTTTGAAATGGTCTCAATGCAGAACTAATATGTAAAAATATATAATCACAGGAAAAGTTAGGGCAGAAAAAGCAGAGTAATGACAGAAACTAACTAGCAGAATACCAAGAAGAGACCCAGTCATAAATAAATCTGTAAAGCAGGTTTCACAGAGCGTCAGTGTAGTCTGAGAAATAGACACACACAAATGGGTACTTCCTGATTACATCTGGCTAAGAGCTACAGCAGATATATTCCCCCACCAAATGCATACTCTACTTCTATTCTGATCAAATTACCTCATATATCTCATGGTTTAGAGTCTCCACAATGACATTATCACCTGTCTGATCAATAAGGACCACAGGTCTCTCCAGTTTAACTCTGCCTTCAAGGCGTTCCATTATTTTCTCCGATATCTGACCAGAACCCCCTTTAAACTTCCTCTCCTACAAAACAAACAGAAAAGAAACACAAAAAAATCACCAGCATTAATCACACACAATGACACTGAATATGACTTCTGCTCATAATCAAGAAACTCCAGGCCAAACCAGCAAGTCCTAAGGGTGCATAAAGAGTCCCAGACTTTCAGAAGAGCAAAGCCATAAACCTGACCCTCAGTGAGGATTGCTGCCTAAACCACTTTTGGAATGGTTTCCTCAATTAGCTGGCTTGAAGACTCTTGAAGCCTAGTGAACAAACATCTATAATGCAGGTATGCTAGCTAGCATAAACATATTGGTTCATTAAAAAGAGGTTTTGAGTATTTTATCCATCACTGTGCTACCGACACCCTCATGTGTGACAAAGGCACCAGCTTGCACCTGTACAGGGAAAGCCTGCACCAGCTCAGAAGCAAGACTGATCTTTTTAACTGGGTCTGGCCTCGAGTGCAGCAGGCAATGAGCTTTATCTGTCCCTGGGAAGACACGAAGATATTGCTGTCTGGAAAAAAGCACAACCTGTGACACATATTTCCTTGCAATGCCTGTGCAGAGGCTCAGGGGAAGCACTAACCCTCTTTTATCTACCGGCCACCAGCGCTACATCAAGCGGCTCACTTTCACGTAGAAGATGCTGGTACTGGCAGAGAGGAAAGGATTCACAGAGTCTCTTTGTGCTGAAAGACTGAAATACTGCCTGAGGAAGTCTTACAAGACTCATCATGGCTGCTAAGTCAGCAACCTTTAGCATTTTTGCCCAAATGATTTTGACTGGGGGGAGTGGGAAGGATGGTAGAAAGCAAGACAGCTTGCCCCATCCAGGCAGAAAGAAAACAAAGTGCTCTTCCCAGGCTAGCTTTCCCCTCTCCACATGTCTTGTTTAGCTACATGTAACTTAGGATTAGTTTTATTTTTAATTCCTGCTGCAACATCTAGCAGTTGCTGACATGGGACAGCAAACGTGGCTGAGGTGCTCCTGAGGAGGAATGCTCCGAGGTCTTGCTCCTGCCTCAGGGCAGCATTAGTTCTATTTACATCCTTTCTGACACACAGTTGTCTACTCTTACCCCAATGGACAGACGTTAATGGAGGCTGCATCTCTCCAAGCAGCTTCTCCTACAGCCTCCCTATCCCCCACAGTTGGAAGGGTGCGGTACTGTCTCCACTTTTGCTGTTAGTAGGTTAGGTCTAAAATGCTATGCATGCTTCCTGAGGCCATGTTAACTGAGGTAGGAGGCTAGTAAAGGGTGCCAACATACCACATCCAAATTACTTTGACTGCCCCCTCTCCCCTTTTCTGAAACTTCATCCAGAACAATAACATAAACCATGATGTTCTGCAGGCAGCCATGACCTGAAACAGTCTAAAGTAGCTCAGAAAACATGCTGCCATGTGAGCTGTCCCAAGAAGGACAGGCCTTTTGCTATCTATTTCCAACTCTTGCCATTAGAGGTTCTAATGCCAAAAAAAGTTATTTCACTCTGAAGTACACTTGCTTTGAACTCATTAAAAAATTCAGAAGTGCTAAGTAACCCACAGAAAACAGACTGGCCAAGAAACAACAAAACAGCAACAAAAGGACTGTGCTGATGTGAACGCAGGAAAAAACAACTGATTCAATTGCCCCAATTTATCTCAAAGCCTAGCTAATAAAATTCCTCATTGTACAGAGCTAGCTGAGAGGGCTGTTCCACCCCATGAGAACACAACTGTTTCTGGTGCCACATGCACTTGGTATTTCTTCCTCTCTTCACTAACTGCAGGCCTTTGACGAGCACAACACACTTGCTCTTTATGGTTCCAAGAGAGGAGGAAGAATATGAGACATTTTGTACCTGGCCCCCATTGGTGATGGAGAAAATCCTGGCTGTGCCCCCACACTGCCTCACATACCACAGGAACCAGAGAGCAGAGACTTCATGAGGCTCGGATGTGACGTTGATATTCACAAATAAGGTGGCAAATTCTCTAGCAGCTCTGCATGAGAAACAGGAGCAGAAACAGGTAGTAAGTAAACATGACTTCCTGACTGCTTTCAGGATTTTCTTTGTTATTCTCGATAAGGGCTGCTTTCCTAAAGTCAGAAAAGCCAAGATGATTTATATCGATCTCATTTTTTATTTTGTAGTGAGACTGATTCAATGAGTTTATATCAGCACTTCCCTCCCTCCCAAATAATTTACCCACTCAGTTTCAAATCCCACTGATTTCACCTTAGTTATTTTTTTAAATAGCTTCCCAGCTGCTATTCCTTGTATCATAACAAAGTATTTTTCTCAACAGGAGAATGCATTTGGTAACCAATTAGTGAAACTCTTCTGCATTTCTCCTCCATGGGGAGCTCACTGGACACATAACTTCCAAGGTCTGATAGACCCCAAGGGACTCTGTCAGCCACATGGCCAAGACATTCACCATCTCTCACCCCCTGCACAGACCTTTCGTGAAACCAAGAATCAGACATGGTAAATAACCCAGAGAAACCAAATTGGCAATCATTGCTGTAAACATGAGGAGAGGGTCAGCTTTCTACCACAGTAAGCCCTCTGAACGTAAACTGAGTTACAGCAGCAGGAAACGAGGACCTGGCTATTCCCATTTCTTTCACTTGTGGCTACAGATTGCTAGGAGAATTGAGATCATTTTGCAAAGAAGATGAAAGGTCTTTGACTTGAATGAAGTTTTATAAAACAACATTAATTTATAATTACCTGCTAAAGGAAGGAACCTTGTAACTTATAAACTTTTATAACCTCATTTCCCTGGGTATGAAGTCCAGTCACTTCTATTTCATTAGCCAGGATATGAAAACATCCTGCACACAAGAACCCTCTGCCACAGTCCTGAAAGCACCACGATACTACACTACTGCAGCGGGTTCAGGCCTGAGGAATGTGAAGTCTCCAGGGTCAGTAGATGCTGATCTGTGACACATGACAAACAAATCTTTTATAATCTTGACCAAAGTCATATAGAAAACGCTGCAGAACAGCTTTTCTGTTCAGTGCAGTATGTTTTTTAACTATGCGTAGAAAGATCTGGGTTGGCCTGAAGATCTAAAACAGCTTTTTACTGAGTTTTTGAACATGTTTCAGCTGAGCACATCCATTAAAACTGGAGTGCCACAAAACCACTGACAATAGAAGCAGTCTTGCAGAGAAGCATGTTACAGGAGAGACCACTATAAACCCAGTTCTGTTTATACTCCACCATCTCCCTGACTAAGAGGAACAGTAAAAACTAGAAGAGGAAGAGCCAGTGCACTTGCAACAGAAAAGGTAGTTCAAAGTATCCGAGTTTGCAGGCAAACGGCTCATAAAACTAATGATAAAGAAAGCTGCAGTTCCACAGAGGGATAAAGTCCAAACAGCTGTACCACACGGTACCAATGGCATGTATCACATGGAGCTGTAGCAAGATTTAAGCCAGCAAAATAAATTTCAAATAGAAAATTTTGGTCAGGAAGCTGCAGGCACAGGGCTAAACCACAGTCAGAATGAAAGAGCAAATGGCACTGCCGCACAAATAAGAGACGCTGACTGCAAGGGAGCAGAGCATTGCAGAGTACCACAGGGGCCATCACAGCAAGTGGGGACACAAATGCTCGTATAAGCACACTTCTCTCTGCCTTACAAAGAGAACTAATTGAAAAAAGAAAGGAAGAGTATTTCCAGGTGTTGTCACCTCATATTGAATATTGTTTCTTTTTTTATTTGTACAGTGTGGTCCCTTGTAGACATAAAACACACTGGCAATTTTCTAGGTGATACCACACCTCGGGTTCTCTTCCTACCAGTTAAGAGTTGATGCTCTGCTGGACCTGCTACTCACAAACAATGAAGACCTGTTGGGTGATGAAAAGGTGAAGGGCAGCCTTGGCTGCAGTGGCCGTGAGACTGTGGAGTTTAAGATCTTGAGAGGAGTAAGACAAAGCACAGCACTGCAGCCCTGGATTTTGGAAGAGCAGATTTTATCTTCCTCAAGGACCTGGCTTGGCAGCATTTCATGGGAAACTACCCTGTAGGGCAAAGAGGCCTAGGAGAGCTGGCTGGCATTCAAAGACAGCTTCCTAGGAGCAGAGGGAGGGTGCACTGCAATGGGCAGAGCTGAGCAAGGGCAGCAACAGGCGTGCTGGGACAGACACAGAGCACCCGACTGGGCTCAGGCACAAACCAGCCAGGGAGGTGAAAGGCAAGAAGAAAGGCTGCCTCAGCTGCCGTGTTTCCCTCCAAGGGTTTCGGAGGCCCAGCAGGCACTACTGCTTAAACAAGCAGCAGCATTTGAACTTCTCCCGTTTCCAGAGCCAACAGCTGCTCATTACTCCTCCTTGGGTCTCACGCTGCCCCATCCATTGAGCAACCACTGGAAAGCTGCTGCTCTCTGGCACGGTGTGATGCTCTCTGGTCTGCCAGCGGCACCTGCCTGCTCTGTTGTACATGCGATTCAGCTCACACAGTAAAAGCAGACACATGGTAACTGCGCAGGAGCGGACACAGACAAGAGTCAGAGGACTTCACTCAGCTCCTAACCTGCCGTGGATCTGGGAAAGTCCCTTCACCTCCTTCTGGCTCCATTTCTGTGCCTGCAAGTGACCTTTACTCATGCCTACAAAGCCCAATTTTATCTGCATGTTGCTTTTCCTAAACACAAAGGCAGATGCTCTTCAACTGAGTGAAGTGAGAGCACAGTGGGAAGAACCCATGCTGTCATTCCTGCGTGCATGGTCCTGCCGAGGCAAACCCCAGGTTTCCCCAGCAACTTTAAACCCATCTGCCAACCAGCCCAAGCTCTGCTGTACCACCTTATCCTCCACAGGCCCTCGCCCACCGCCTGACAACAGCCCGTCACAAAGACCAGCGTCATCTCAAATACCTCCTGTTCTCGCACTGCCTGTACCCCAGCTGTACCCCAGAATTTTCCAGGGAGCCACTATCATTCTGCAGCTGGATTTCAAAGTGAAGAAAGAGTTATGTACTTGGTCCAGCATATCTTATCTATCAGCTCTTTCATGGTCATTTTGTCCCATTCCTCAGCATGCGGAGCGTCCCATGGTGCTTCAAGAGGAATCTGGAGACAGAGGCAAAATATTCAATAAATTATTCAGGACTCTATCATTGCCCACTCACAGCTAGCTAGTAGCACAGAACTGATTGCTGTCGGCCAGGAGTTGCTTTTGTCCCCTGAATATGGCTGTAAATTTGGAATAAATTCACTGAATTGAATATTATCTGTTCACACCTTTGGGCATGAATTCTACTGTGACCACCAAATCTGTCTTTGTCTGACCAATGAACTATATCCTTATGTTGGGACTCATCTGGCCTTTGGTTGTCCAGAAGTGAGGTTTCTATTCTAATTCAGTTGCCTCTGTGTCCTCTAACAGCTGAGGGAAAAGTTCTTTCCCTAGTCAGAGATTCAGTCAGTTCCGAGATGGGCATCCGAAGGCCCCTGTATCTCTCCATTAACTACAGAGGGAGCAAAAATGTCTAGATACTATTACATTATTTTTACACAGTTAAATTCTTAATAATAATCCATTGCATGTAAGTACCATGACATGTGAGGATGCTACTGTATATCTGAATCTTTAAAAAGCATGTATTGTTCGACAAAAAAAATGTCTAGTATCATGCATGGATTTGATTCTATAAAACCACATAAACCCAATAAACTTTGCAGGAATACAGTTAGTTATGCTTGAAGGTTATTATACGGTAGGTACCCTGGTTTGTAGCCAGATTGTAAGGCAACTGATAAAAATTTGAAAGACACCAAGTTCAGTCTCATTTTTTTCAGGTATCTTAGACACCTCCAGATCTTTTTGTATCCTCTCATAGAATGGTTTGGGTTGGAAAGGACCTTTAGAGGTCACCTGGACCAACTCCCTCTCAGTAAGGAAGTTCTGTTATTCCCAATAGTTTGTGGGCAACATAGATACCTTTCCTGATAGAAGTTTCTTATTTTTTAATATTAAAGAAGCAATAAAAAAGCCTGCCAGAAGCAAAACAAAACCAGATTTACACATGGTGACATCAGCATTGCAGAAACAGATGCAATTTACACAGCCTACCTCTTTTCCTAGCTTGTCCATAGTCCTCCAGAAGTTATTGTAATCCAGATAAACGAAGGGATTCCATGTTGAAGGGGAAATACCTGTGAAAGAGCGTGACTTTCCCTAAAATACATATAAGAACATAAGCAACTGAAACACAACACAGCATATCTTCATTACTCAAGAACACAAAATTCTCAGTCATCACATGGTTGACCTTTTGCCCCAAAAGACTTAGCCTCCCCCCCTCCCTCCTGCTTTTTTCTAAAATGAATATGCCTGTAAGCAATGGAATGCATGAAGCTAAATATGAGGGGGAAAAGCAGCTGAACTGACATTAAAAAGGACAATAATACATTTTTTTATTCAGAGGGGATGGGGAGGGGTACATTTGTTCTAAGCAGGTTGTCACATTCTGGGCTAAGGAGACTCAAGCAATGGCCAAGGAGGTAATATTCCTTTTTCCTAAGCATTCTTCATTATTACATATGAATGAATCTAATCTTTGCCTGCTTGCTGAAATGTGCATCCTAAAAGCTGCACAGGTTTAAAAGCAAACACACCTCTTTATTACGTCAAGTACCTTGGGAGAAACCTAGCCTAAAAAAAAAAAAAATTGCCAAGAAGAAAGTTTTTGGCTGCAGGAAGAAAAATGTACACTTGCAAAAATGGTACCAGCACTTACAATATGTATGACACACAGGTGCAAGAGGAACATGGACTGTTTCAGATAATCCTGTGATATAATAATAAGCAAAACAATCTAATAGCACCTGGTTCTTTGTGATAACTTTAATCTGAAAGAGGAACGAATGAGCAGGCAGCATTTTCTCTTATTAAATAGCTTTGAACCTCTTTAATGTTTGCTCTTCCAGGTGTGTCAGAAGTTTGCATGAGGTCACGTGGTAGGATGCAGCGAACACACTGGACCATGACAGTTAGGAGCTGAGGTGCCAAGCAGTGCGCAACATGCTTTTCAGTGCCATGTATACCATGCCAGCCCATCACACCTAGCAGGTGGGAGTCACAGACCAAGTGAGAGGCTGCAGTGCTGCAAATGCATGAGATGGTGACCCAGGGACAGGGAGACGCAAAGCAGGAACCACATGTGCCTTCCCCACACTTGGCGAGAGATAATTTATCAGTCTTCCCCACTGATAACTCTCTCTCTCTCTCTCTAAACACATATGGATTTCTGATATTCATCAGAACGTTTTTGTGGAAAGGTTGTAACAAAGATGAAAGGTGCAGGATGAAACTCAAGACCATAGTGAGCTTTCAGACTTTGAAAAAGCAGTAAAAAATTCAAACTCCCACATTTTGGTCAATTTTTGTCACCCCAGGACAGGTACAATGGAGGAAACAATGGCACATGGTATGGGACATAAGTCTTGCTACAGCCAACACCACTTGTTCCCTCTCTCCCCAGAGGATGGCTGCAGCGGTGCCCCAGCTTCAGCATCCCTCTGGGCCCATGGCCCACTGTGCTGTACCTCCCCACCATCTTCAGTCAGGGCAGGTGCAAACATACTCTCCTGTTCAGCTTAGACACTGTAACCTCTGCTCTGGGCCAAGCAAAGCACAAGGTTGCAAACTCAGCACTTAGTTCATCTTGAGATCTTTTTTAAAATTCCAACAAACACTGCGTTTTCAAGTCAGCAGAATGACTCTGGATGTGGTTGGTTACCTCTGGATTTCTGGGTACGTAATCTTAATCTTGTGTACCACATACTTTTTTCTCTCTCTTTTATCTCCATTTCATTCTGTTTTAGAGAGTTATGTTGGAGGAAGGTGGGCTGGAGATGCTGCTCCAGCCTTCTCCAGGTGCACATGTGTATGCAAAACATGCTTCTGCCATGGCAGAAGCAGAGAAAATGCTCCTATGAACTACCAGCAAGGGAATCCTCTGCACAACACTGCCTCTTCCTTTTCCTTGAGCACAGCTTCTCGCTGCCACTGTGTGTTCAGCCACAGAAAAGAGGACCAAAAAACACATGCAAAGGGATATACTGCATGCTACAGCTTTTACTGTCATAAACCAATGCTGTATCAAACAAGGCAATCCTGATACAAAGCAGTAATATATTGCTTATCATTTTCTTCCTACTGCACAGAGTTTTGTTTTTCAAAAAGGTCAAACACTGATCCTTCAAAGTTCATTCATTGCTAGACTTTTTATTCTGGTTGGGAATGCAGGTGCTATCAATGGGTCTTTTGCACAAGTTATGTGCTTTACAACACCATAATCTCGCCCTTAAGCAGAGGTGAGGTGCGATGCTGTCAGGTCACCCAACAACAGGTGAAGTTATTACTGCAGTTCCATCACGTCAATACTGCAAGGGGACAAAAGGAAAAGATAAGCCTGCCTTTCAGGAGTAGCAGCAAAAACTTCCCAGTTTTTCACTGTTCAGTGACACCCATTTTCAACAGGTTTTTTGATAAGCGACGGCACTTGTACTCAGTGGTGAAACTTGGAAGCACCTCTCCTATCCTTGGCTCACTTAACTCAAAAAAAGAAGCATTTCTTCAGAAAGAAAGTCAAAACAGTAACTTCTAAGGCTCCTCCCCTCTTGTTTTCAGCCAAACCTACTCCTTATATTGCTAGAAACAACAGGTGAAGGAAAGTCTCTCTCAGAAATTCTATGACAAGGTCTGTGCCAAAACAGCTTTTCCAGCACCCAGCGTTAACTCTACTGTGTTCAACAGCTGCCGGCTGAGAAACTCCCCAACTATCCTGATTGCTGCAGATATGGCCATTGGTGAGAGAACTTGCCCACTGCCTGGCTACCTAATATTTTCCTCCAACTTTTCCACCTCTATACTAGCTCTAGAACAACATGACACAAACTGCTGAGGACTGATCAAAAAATCTCACATTCTTGGCCACTGGTATGACATGTATCACATTGGATACTCACTTATCTGCTATTTGAAAAAAAACCTTTTCATTACTGATCTGAAAATGTTACCACCTCCACATCTTGGTCAGTGGCATGGCCAAGGAAGATCAATGAGAAAACATATTTTATCCCTTGAGAACTATGAAATGCCAATTGATGATTACCAGTCTCAAGCTGCATTACTTGTTGCTCTCCTCTGCATGCAAAAAAAACAGCCTCAGTAAGACTGGAGACCAAGGGCAGGAAAATCTGGAAAAATACAACAGTACTAACAGACCTGGAAGAAGTGGAGACTGAATTCAGAGAGCCTGAAATAGTTCACAGACCCACTAATCCCTTGTGCTGGGGGGCTGGGCCTGTAAGAGGTGGGAGCTGATCAGAGGAAAGCCCAATTCTAACAAATTCAAGGAGATAAATTCCCACTGCCCACCAGAGAGTGTGAGCCAAACAGCTTTAGCCACACCAGGTTTTCAACTCTCTCTTGCACAAGTGTCTCCACAGCAGGGAATAAATCTAGGCCACCTGGGGCTGGTAAGTTATTAATTTGTTTTTAATTTTGTCTCCCTACTAGGCAGAGGAGCTCTGGCTGCATTTTTCACAGATGAGCTCACTGCAAACCCACAAGGTCTTGCAATATTCCATTTTTAAAGAAGCTTATAGTATTCTGGGTGTATTATTTTGAGAACTACTCTTTTCTTAACTGAAAGGCAAATAACCTACTGGCTGTGTTGTCATGCTAACATAAGGCTGCTTGACTGACCCACAGAGTTTATCTAATTATTTTTTTCATTTCATGGTGTGTCAAACACTTTTCAGCAGACCTCAGATTTGAGTCCTGCTGCCCGCCTAGATTAGCTACTCCCCACCAATCCAAAGGAAACAATAACCCCAAGCACCATACCTCAGTGGTTAGAAAAAAGGCAGCAGAGATGTGCTGTGCCAGGTTTGTCTTTTCCCTGCCCAGGGCTACCCTGTGGCTTGTAGCTGTAACTACAGGATTTAAGCCCCAGCCACCCCAGCTGTGACACCACCCCAAGTTCCAGTTTGTGTAAGAGAAGCAGACAGCTTTGCCAGTCTTGAGAAAGGTGAGTCTAGCTCCTGCCTGCTGTGCTGTGGACAAGCTACATGTCGGGAGAGGCATCCCTTGTGCCCCAGAGCAGCGACTGCTATTGCCCTTGGGCCATGTACAGGGCACACAGGTAGAGCAGCAGTTCCCTATGGTGTGAGCCCTCAGGTGGGGCATCCTTCATTACTCAGGATCTCCAGCAGGTCTAGCCTTGCAAGCATTGCAGCGCCTTGTACTGCCTGTGATTCCTGTGTCTGAACTGCAGATTTACAGCAATCTGCACAGACTTACTTGCTGAACCCTCATCTCTCAATCTTAAGGCTAGATAAGGGAAAGAAAAGACTAGATGGCCAATGTGAAGCATTGCATAGAAACACTCATCTTTTGTCAAGTGTTACCTTGCTCTGAAAATCATAAGCAAACAAATAAGCAATATCAGTCCTTATTTAATGATGTTATGTATATATACTGGAGCTGGGTGCTGCTACCAGATATTAGAGGACTGCAGTTACACAAGAAGATTAATACCACACCAAAGCTCTAATGCCTTTACCTTCTGGGGTCTTCTACTAAAAAGAAGGTGAAAACAGAGCACAGTGTGACCTTCAAGGACTTCTGTAAAAGTTAAAGCTATCCACCTCTTTTGGGAAGGTACTCTCCAGAACATCTGCCTTTTCTCAATCCTAAAGCATTCTTGATGAATTATGGGACAGTAGCCACAGAACAATTTGGCTGGAAAGAAAGTCCGGGTTACAGGATCTTCAGTTTGAAGGTACAGATTTACAATGAAAGGATACAAATTCCTGATTGATATCAAAGCAGTCCATGTTACCATGCTAACTGATGGGAAAGAATGAACAAGCAAAAATAAACAACAGTTACATATTTGGATTTTTCAAATAAACCGTAACCATAAAGGAAACCTGCCCACATGCAGCAACATGGTTTTTAAAGCTTGCAGTACATGGAATTTTTCCACAGACATATGGGAAAAATTCCCGTCAGAGCAGAGAAGCTCATGAAATCCCTCTGGGGATTTCCACTTTCCCTTGGTTGCTTCTGCTGCTAGGATAAACCATTTCCTCACTTTCTCCTAACTCAATCCAAGCAGTATTCTGGAAATCTTCAGAAAGAGCAAAACTGAACTGATTAGTATGGTAAACAAAAACCCAAAAATCTGTTAATCTGAGGATGCTGGAGATTATATAAAGTCAAAGGACTGTCACAATAAAATCTAAAGTTGTGTCTAGTCATTCCTCAAAATCCCTTCCCTCTCGCCTCTGACAAAACCACACAGTGTTGCAGACTTTGGAGAAATGCCCTTGGGAAAAGACCTTCCTGTCTGGCCCCAGCTACACGCTCCCCAACAGCCATCAGCCGACAGAAACAGCAGATAAGACACAAGGACAAAAGTTTTAGACATACTTTTCAAACTTGAAAGGCAGCAGCTAGCCCACGGCTGACAGCATATTAGCCCAAGAAGCTGAACACAACCATCTTTCAGATTAATATTTAATTTCTGGGGCAATGATCCTTTAATACCAAATCACCTCTTTGCTAAAACATTTTCTATCACTTAGGAAACACCATAAACGTGCAGGTTCCTGAAGAATCTTTATTGAATATGAGGGGCACATCTATAGCCAGGAGAGCACAAATCCCAACTTGGCCAGCTCACCATCACACTGTAATAACAGTGCGCAGCAGTTAGGTAAAATGTACAAGCCCTAAGGGCCCCGAGCACCCACCAACCCAGACAAGAGCCAGGACTGAACAGAGGGTTTTCAATAGGTTTGTTCTAGAAGTGGGATGCAAGAAAGCATTCCAACAACAGATCCCTAAAACAAAGGGCATGGTGACTACACAATGCCTCAAGGAAAGTGTAAGGAGAAGCAGCTGTGGAAAACCTTAGGGAAAGAAAACAAAAAGCCTGCAATTCATGGGAAAAAGATGTGGGAGACATAAGACCTACTGGAGGAAAGGCATTATTATTATTTATCCAGTGCTTAAGTCTGTCCATGCTGGGAGATCTTAAAGCCCCTTTACTGCCACCCTGGTCCAACAACTACGGCTCCCTTGAGGACCCTGGTTAGCTCAGCAGGACCACAATGCCAAACCTAGGATTGATGGATCCATAGCCTGTGATCCAGCAGAACAGCTTGTAATGCTGCCTCCTGCTTAGAAACATGCTTTCACTTCAAAGAAATCTTACAAAATTACATGCTTATTAGCAAGGACATGCATAATGTAATGTGGGACAAAAAAAAGCTGCAGTTTCAGTGTCAAAATGGATTAAGGGCTCAAATTCATGTAACCCATTAGAGCCTTTTATTTAACATACCGAAGATCAGTGCCTTTTAGGATGCTAAGAGATCCATGTCTGAGCTTAAATTAAATAGAGAGCTCCAAACACTCAGCTGGTACAAATCAGCCCAGCCCTCTTGCTGTAGAACTACACCAGTTTTATACCAGGTAGTGTAAAATAACTTTTCTACTATTATGGAGTGGCTATGCAATTATTTCAGATGTGACTATTTTATGACTATGGCATGAATCTGCCCAGTAAAGAGAGGTTACAGAACCCAATGATAAAACTTTGCAATGTGAACACATTGCTCCAATTCTTGGAAGAAAACCTGGGAAGATAACAGAAATGAAACCAGATCCATCACATAGCCTTGCCTCTATCAAGTATGCCAACTCTGACTCACACAGGCTTCAAGCCTTGTTGTGCCAGAGTCTGGGGAGTACCAAAACTAAGGAGTATTAAAAAGATTAAGAAGCAGTGATCTTTGGAAAGAAAGTAGGTTGTGAGTTATGGAGATAGATATGAGATTGTACCCCATACCTATGAATCTTAGGCCTTTGTCCCTCTTCCTACCACTCTTCCTCTGCACTGGTTTCGGCAGTAGGTCCTGACTAGGACTTGAATAAGAAGTCATGGGCTAAAGATCTAAGACAAGGGCTGGATATCTGCTCTGAAGACAGGTTCAATTCTAGTTCACTTTAGCTACACCAGTACCTACTCAAAGAGGGGCCACTGGGACTCCCGCTGCCCCAGACACATCTCAGACATGAAGCTTACAGCAAGCTTTGGGAGGGGCTTGTTTCTCACCATTAGCTAGTGAGGGAATCTCAGCGAGTCTCAAATTAAACACCCAGCTTCCAGAGATCCATTTGTAAGTAATCCCATGCTACGTTATTGGGAGGGATCTCATGTGAATCCAGTTATGTAAGTGGGGTAAATACATTATACTATTCCCAGACTAGTCCCATGATACTGTTGTCCGGTGTCATCATTCAATAGTATCCAACAGTATTATTAATTCTTTCTTAATTAAATTTGGCTTTTATTTCCAAACAAGTATTTACTGAATTTCAGGAAAAAATTCTTTAGAGGATATGTTCAAAAATAATCAGGTGCCAAATGTATTCCAAATTTTTTAAGGGCTGTCAGTCCTATTTTCTGAACACTTTTCAAAAGAAAATGAGAACCATTGATCCCACTCCCAGTAAGTTAAAATAGAATAACAACACTTCAAACAGGTGCTGACTGGATTACTGAAAGTGAGCTTCAAATGAAACTCAATGACTGTCAGTAATTTCCAAAGCTCAGTGATACCTTTAGGTA
This sequence comes from Falco peregrinus, assembly GCF_023634155.1. Lineage (NCBI taxonomy): Eukaryota > Metazoa > Chordata > Aves > Falconiformes > Falconidae > Falco > Falco peregrinus. The sequence continues at coordinate 40,565,802 of NC_073724.1, read as the reverse complement.
TCTCAACATGAAACATGTAGTACTTACCCCCTTATAATGGATCATATCGCCTTCGACATTCACTTTATAGGTCTCAACACCCAGTTCTTTTGCCAGTCGGAGAATCCGGTTTTGGGTAGGTCCCACATATGATCCACCCACATCTACGTAATTAACCTGATTGTTCTGTCAAAAGAAAGAATACAGGAATCAGAAGCTGTGCAGGAAGCTCCTCAATACACGCATCTAGAAGTAGAAAAAATTATTCCATACTGACTAGCACTGCAATTGACTTAAAAGCAGGCAGTATTGAGCTCTGTCATGACACACAGAGATCACTCAGTGCCTTCACTCTGCCATGCACATGTACGCAATTGAGTTTAACTCTTGCTTAAATTTCACTAATTTTCAGTACTGATTTTTTAGTCTCACAAAAGACATGAAAATACGGTGAAATATCCAACCAAACCAATACTCTGGTGAAGTCTAACCACGCTTTTTCAGAATTCATGTTTCTTTTCTTGTCATTGCAAAAACATTTCTAAGTTGAATTCACCTCCAGCACCAAGGCTTGTTTTCTTTCTGTAGATATCTGCCTAGACTTAATGCTGTAGATGCTGAGCACTGCACTGCAGTACTCAAGGAGGGTAATCTCCTTTCCAGCATGGCACACCTTGGCTCTAGCTCGGTGTGCCCTGGTGAGCAGCCCCCAGCCATGCTTGCCTCCAAAGGTGCTCCACACACCCCTCAGACCAGCATCGCTCTCACTTGGGAAGCAGGAAGAAAGCAAAAATTTTCAGGGGAGCATACTATTACAAGCAGGCTCATTTCCCAAGACAGTAACTCTTTTTAACACTGTTTATGGTGAGCATTTTAAACTAGGCATTCTCACTATCACAGAAGGATGGTGTTTATGCTTCATGTTTCACACACAATGATTTCTGCTGAAACACTACTGTTTATCTGTGGTTCCCCAGCAATGGCATCTGACATAATTTAAACCTCTCTTACTTCCAGGGTGGGAAGCCGAGGTGATGTCTGTATTACATTACCCTGCGCCACAGGTGACTCATCATTTCTTTCAGTTTCTTTTTAATGGCAATCAAGACGAGGTCCATTTTGAGAAGCAGGAGTGTTATTTCAGATAATTTTAAGCTGTGTTAAAATGTATGTCTGAGCTGTAGTGATGTCTGGCCCTGCTCAGGCTGCTTCTTATAGGCTCTTAGTTATCATACCTGCTACAGTATGCAAAGTGAGATGGGAATGAGGAGAAATGCTTTGATACTCATGGTTTCAGATGATAATTTCCCTCTGGAATGCTGAAGGCAGAGTAGATCCTGCCGTGGACAAAGGGTAGGGTCCTCCTTATCCTTCTTGAAGTTAGGAGTGGTATTTGCCACACTGTAGACCAGCACAAGTGAGAGTCCAGCATCTCATGTAGAACTTACCCTGACAGTGAATGTCCTTCCTCCAACTCTGTTCCGGGCCTCAAGAACCACCACACTGACCCCAGACTCAGAGAGCAATTTGGCGGCCGACAAACCTACCATTAGAACAGAAAGTGCTTTAAAGCAAGTGATAACAATCAGCCACGTTAATGGTCAAAACCTCAACCAAAGCTTCAAAATCAGAGATTTCAATACTGTTTTCAAAAATTCCTGAGAGAAGTCAAAAACTTTTCGTGGTGTCTTACCACAGAAATCGTGGCTGCTGCTGAGTTGCATGTTATAATCATCTCTATAAATAGCATTCACAGACTGACGTTTCCTCCTTCAGGTTAGCATTTTGGCATTTTAAAAACTTCAACTGGCAATTTAAAATCTCAGTTATTAAGGGACACGTGTCTTACTCTTTGTTTGTGCAGTCCATAGAAAGGCAGAACCCAGCTTGTGGGGCTTGCAGCGCTGAAGTGATAGAGATAATATTAAACTAAATAGGCATGTTCTAGCAAGGTAGGCTTCCAACTTCTCTCACTCGTCAACTCTCGACTCTATTGCTATCCATTGTCCTCATTCACATGCAGAAAGTAAAGCCGCTACACTGTCAAGATTCATTTCAAGCAATGGAGTCTGACCATGGCAATCAAACAGGCAGTATGAAGATACTCTATAAAAGGAATTATGGTCTCAGAAAAAATCATCTAATTACGGGACTTTGTGATGGAGGCACTAGAGACAACTGAAAATTCAACAGGACAGGAGTCCTCTTTGCTTCTGACAAATGCAAGCTGAAAATGTAAAAAGCAATCAAGAGTTTTTGAAATCAGATTATCTCATTGGCCTGCAGGCCAATTTGGTACTGAAGCATTGTTTCTTTGGCATTGTTTCCCCTCCTTGAGTATACAAAAGCCAGCCTTATTGATCAGAACTTCCAAGATACCCTGCAGTAAGGAATAATAATATTATATTCATGTTTATTATACTACCTCGAAATGCAATTAAAAACAACTGTTCATGAGCCTACAAAGAATGCATGTCTGGTCTGAAAAGACCAGAGGAGAGGAATCATTCTGGGCAGCATCAAGTGTACTCATTTATTCTGAGGACAATACAGAATTGCCCATAAACTTCTGTGTGCATAACCTTTTAATGGGGAAGCGGAACAACATTCACTGGAAACCAGAACTGAGGAAGTTCAAATTACTTACATTGACAAAAGTTATATATACAATTTCCATACTCCTCTAAAAATAACTATGTCCTTACACTATATTCTCTAGATTGCTGCTAGAGCAGAAGTATACTTAATTCTGTCAATTTAATAAACGAATTTTTAAAAATGCAAGCCATTTGTCAGTGGAGTGAACATCTGATAAATCAACCCGACTTCTTTCAGTAGTTTTTGATCATTTTTTTTCCTGCATGAAAGTCTATAGAGAGTATTTTACAGGCTTCTAATAGCTAATGCTTTAATCCTTTCGGTGATGGCGTTCCCTTCTTCCTCAACATAAACATAGAAGACACAAGCCTATAACTGGAAACACAAACTGCAGTATTTTCTTACAAGTATTTATATTTTTCATATGAGGAAAAAAGATTTTTCAAAATATACAGTGGGTTTTGTCAGGAAAAAAAGTGAATTTCCTACATATAGATAATAAAAGGTTCAATTTCTCTATTCTGCATAAATATCACTCGGGCACAAGTGGGAAATTCTTTTGTAAGAAAGTTTACTGTAGATATACAAGTATTGAAAAAATGCACAGCACATTCTGCGTTGCTCTATAGAACAAGAAGCAGCAAAAAATCTTGCCTTGGTATGAAAAAAACATTGTATGCAAACCTTCAGTGCGTAAAACCATCACTTCATGCTGTATATGATAGCTATATTCACACCACAGCTGTTTAGGAAGAATAATGGTTGCACTGGACTGGGTTGGACGTTAAGCTTACTACTTGTTTATAGGTTAATTATATCCCATATCCAAATGAAGAAGGACTGCTAAGGGATGAAGAACACGTGGTAAATATGACTGAGGTTCTCTAGCCTGTTTACTTGTTAAACTGTACTTCTTGCACTCCAGCCTTACAGGCTTCAGTTTCATTATTGTTAACCCGAGTGTCACCTTAAGACACGGATCCAAAAAAACCAGGAACAGGCTTTGGAGCTACACAGGCTGGGAAAGGGTAAGAGATACATTGGGACAGCGATGGCTTACTGGCAGCTGGGAGAGCCTGACTCAGAAATACAAACAATGCAAAAATATGTTGATTAAAGATTGTTACTACAAATTTATTTGTTTAAAGCACGGAAAGAGTTTGCTTTCAAAATGGAGGACTAGCAACAACACCCACACATGAGGTATCTCAATGTAGTTGTCTATTGCACCCAACTCTTCAGCTCCATTCTGGTGTGACCAAAGTGCACCAAATAGACGTGTTTCCACAGGCACGTCTTCACCCCACAGGTCATGGAGCCTGCATGCTTTTGACACACAATTAACCTCCAAATAGATTGCACATTTTCCCTTTACCTTTTCCATAACTTGAATTATCAAGACTTTTGTTGCTGTCTCAGTACCCTCTACAGGACTGGACATCAGAGAATGACCATTTATTTCTGTTTGATTGACGGGCTGAGAATGAGAGAAGGAAGGAACCAGGCCTTCTCCTTCCCAGCTCCTTGCCCCACCTCTGCCTGCTCAGCCTCCCTCAGGCTGCAGAGCCTCTCACCTCCTCTCCGGCATCTCTGCCACTTCCCCAGAGGACATCCCACATCTTCCCAGAGCCATCAAGGGAGAGGGCAGGACCTTCACACCACAAGGGCCTCCCACAACACCAGCGCTGCTCTAGAGCCATGGCCCTCCGCCATGCGTGGGCTCTGACCCCAGCCACAGAGTCCTGGGATATTGCGGATATCCACGGTGTCCTGCAAGCGTGCTGTACCGGGCCAAACCGAGCCCTGGGCTGTGACCGCTCGGGCCACAGCCAAGACTCAGGTATTTTAAAACAGACCTGAACGGCTGTACGACTGCAGCACAGACATACCTGCCACAGCCCAGGCCGCTGCGGTGCCCCATGGCCGCCTCCATCTCCTCCCAGCGCAGCCGAGGGGGAAAGCTGCCAAGCAGCCCAAATCACTGGCCGCACACCGCTCTAATCCTATGAATTAGAAATATATTTCTTGCCTCAGAGAGATGAAAGGAGCCTTCCAAAACCATGCCTCATTTCAAGTATCTGGCTGCAGAAATTCACTTGTTATTAGATGAGAATAAACAAGGCGAGATGACTTATACATCTTCCAGAAGGGTTTCTATGGCAATCTCACAACAAGCTCCCCCTATGTGAAGATGCCATGCAGGAAAGCTCTACTCCTATTGATTTTGCAGTGCTATTAAGGACTTGGAATTGCTGCTGCCACAGAACGTACTGCCGCTGCTTTCATTTCAGAAAATTGTCATAATCCTATCAAGCAAAGCAGTTTCAAGTGCATCAAAACACTGGATACACAGTTTAAAAAAAACAAAACAAAACAAAAAAAGAAAGAAATTAAGATGAATTTATGCCAATCTGCAGACTACAAGACATACACCATGGCTGAAACATAGAGATACTGATTTTTGCATGTAGCCTGATGGTAAAGACAACAAAACATGGCTCTACCTCACAAGACAGAAAGGTTCAGCTCTAGAAGTAGTACACAAGATTGGGACTCAGGAGACCTCAGCTTGATTCCCAGCTGAGCCCCATAATGTGGGAATGTTTCCATATTTTTCAGGGAAGCATTTACAAGAATTCCAAGTTGCCTCAATACCAGTGTTAGTACAAGGCATATGAACAGGTAAGAGGTCTGTAGCACAAATGGTGGGAGTTTTTAAAAAGTTACTTTACTAGAAATGCGATAGTAATTCTGTAGTGACAGTATAGTAATTCTACTTTTCAAAATCGAGGCTCTGTAAATCCACATCAAACAGATCCACTGAAACACCATGATCAGAAGCAAAAACCACCAGCATCTTTCCAAGAGACAGCACTTCTTACCTGGTGCATGCTGAGCATCTCCAAAACATGCAAGGGCAACGAAGGGGAGCGATGACAGTATGAAACCATTAACCTTTCAAACTGAGGCCACTATGTATGTGCCATACTGAGAATACCGAAACAACAGCAGAGAAAGTTACCTGTTACTACTGAAAAGGTAACTGCTGGTTTTCTATATGCATTGTTTGCCTACTTGCTAGCTTCTCTGACAAGTTTCTTTGCCTTTTATAGATCCACTATCAGGTTGAAAGTTTACCAAAACCAACTTAATACAACGTACCTTCATAAATCCTTGTTAAGCCAACCTACAGTACATGGCATGGGATAATTACATCTTGTGAAAGATGACTAATCCATTACTGTAGTGTTCTAGCAGGCTTTAATTGAGCAACATACAGAAAAAATATTTATGGAAAATCTTTCCATTTTTCAGAACTTAGGCAGGAGAATAATTTTACATTTTTTTTTGCTCATTATTCCAATGTACATCAGTAAAGTAAGACCATTGCCAATATATCCTCATTGTAACAACTTGCTAATGCTGTGATTATTTTTACTCTTTCACTGATGGAAAACTTAACTTTTTGCAAACAAAATCAAGTAATTAAATCTGGCAATGGCACACATAGAATCAGCCTTCATTATTCAGCTTAGAAGTTTCTTTGACAAGTAAACACTAACCTGTCATTAAGAGATGCAAAACATTTCTGCCATAACCACAGGGTAAGATCTCCCTTCCTCACCTCCTTCTTCTTCTCCCTCCTTCCTGGTTTTCTTTTCATTGGATTTTTTGTGCACACCATGATATTTAAATAAATTTAAAAATATAGCTTAAAAGCACTCAGTTATATCAGACTGACCAGAGAAATCACTAATGGGCAACAACTTAAAGAAGGATGAGAATGAAAGAACTGCTTTCATTCACAGACTAAGGATTTTAATATTTTACATAGTCACTGAAAATAGAAAAAAGTATTAATTAAATTACAGCCCCTTACATTTGCACAAAACAGCAAGAATACACAGTGTGGATCACAAGTCTACATTCAATTCTTATTCAGCGTTGCCTACTACCATAACATCACTAACTTCCTGTTTGTCAAAGATTGTATTTTATCTTTGCATATGTTCTTTCAAAATCCTTGGTGTAGATTACTTGGCACTGGGGATAAGGTTGCATTTATTTATTTTGTTATTTTCAGGAAAATGTTTTACATTTCTTTTTCATCAGGTCTTTTTTCATCTCTAGCAAGAATAATCCAGTTGATTCAGCAAAGATTTCAACCAAAAGAGGACAAATATTTTCTATTACAGACCACATTGTCCAATTGAGATCAAGTCATTCTGACCGGTTTCAATGGTACTACTGTCTAAACACTTTCAACAGATGCAAGTCTTGTTCTGAAGGGTACAAAGACAGTTCTCACAGACCGTGTTAAGAGAAACAGAGTGGGCAGGAACAGGGAATTGTATTCAGGATGAATCCACTCCTCCATACACACCCACTGGAATTTTCAAGTCCAAACCCCATTGCAGTGAACATCTCTTCCCCAGAATAACACCTTCCCCCAAAAACAAAGGCAGAAAAAAGGTAATTGGTATAAGCATGGGGTTAGAAATTCAGCAGCATCCTTCTCCTTACATATTAAAATGTGTAGCACCAGTTAAGATAACAATGGTTTGGTACCATCTAGTTAACACAAACATCTAAGGTAATTGCACACATTTTCTAACTACAGATAATCGTTTGGGTCAGTATGCAGAATAGATTCCTGTTAGCTAAATGGTGATCTTCCACTGAATAAGTACGTGAAAAAATGTTGCTGCTAAACTCTGATCAATGTCATTGCCACAAATATCATGAACATCAGCACTGGTGTTCCCAGGAAACACATGATGCCTGTCCCATGCCCATTTTTGTTATGCTAGGATATTTAGAGATTGTCCTAACTACCTGGCTATTTCTTGTGCTCTTAAGACTTCAGGTGTTACCCAGCTAACAGGCATACTCTTTCCTACCTTTCAACACCTTTCACCTAAACCTGAGGCATGATGCAAAATCTGCTCCTCAAGGACAAACCATAGATTTACAGTGCTCTCTTAGGAGCTCTAAATTTCCTAACCTATGACTCGTGTTGGTGTTTTTGCCAGAAACAAATCTCACATATTCTTCATTCAGGAGCAGAACCAGCTGTGACTACTTAGCTTAGCCCCTGGGTTAGACAACGTTTATAAATCATGCATTTACCATAAAAAAACACATGAAAACTATTGAAAGATGAAAAAAATAACAATATTTCTACATCTGGTTATGTAACGAACATGTCACAATCATATTTTGGCCAAAACTGAATATCTAGCAGTAAGCATAACACAAAGGAGTGTCTTAAAACTCATGCCCCACATCATAAAGTTTTGCATCTTTAGCACCAAAACATTAGAACATATTATGAAGGAGGTAAATGGAAAACTGTGTTTCTGCTTATTTGCAAGTATTGTATAAAACAACCATTACACTTTATGTGAGGGTATTCTGATAGTCCTGTTCCTGATGCCAATTTTTTCTCATTGTGACAGATTGCTATCAGTACATGGGGAACTGAGAGCTCTATGAAATATTGCTATTTATTTCTGCATGCCAAAAAATGATCTTTAGGAATTTCTGGTACTAAGTGAAAATATCACGGATTATCAGCTTCCCTGCTGGATCCAGAAAGAAAGTGGGAAGAAATGGGATAGCTGGGGTGCAGCACAGAGCAGATGTAAAACACAGGATACATTTTAGGAACCAGCTGTTGCATTCCCATAGTTCAAATTCTGGGTAAATTTAGAAGTATCAGTTGAAAAAAAAATCTACTGAAAATGACTCCAGCTTTACACAGGTGGGACTGATTATATCTTCTATGAGTAACTGTGTATTTGACAGTTTATCTGACACTACCACCCACCAGCAGCTTGGCATGCTGTCAAAACAAACAGAGCAGTATACAACGTAAGTTGTGCTGCCATTATAGCAAGCAAGGAAAATCTGCATTTCCTCATCATTCAGTCTTTCACTCAGAGACCACAGTCAATGCGTAGGTAGCTCAAGGGGTAAGGTTACCAATCACACACTGTGGAGCAGGAAATGCCAACATGCTCTTCCATGCAGAGGAAAAAAAAAAAAAAAGCCTTGATAGTGTATCGTATGTTTTATTTCAATATAAAGACTAATTACTACTATTTTTACATCCCAGCTTCTGCAGTTTGTGGCCCTTGGACTCCTTCGTAAGTGCAACAGAAAACAGTGCTGTTTCCTGCACGTGGCTAGCAAATCAAAGTGTCTGTTTTGTTGAGCCACGAGATCTCCTTGTTTCTATGTAAGAACAAATGTGGGTTTTATGTGAAAGAAGAGGAGGACTATCTGGAACTATCCACGTCAAAGAATTATAATCTTCTGTGTAAGTTTCAGTTATGGCTGTGTTGTTTTTCCCTTGTGCTTTGTGCTTGTAACACGATGTGTTGAAATTTCCTCCAAAAGATATTTGTGTACAAGTTTTCTTGGACTTGCCTGCTTCTGGACATATTTATCCGTATCTTATGCACCATGTAGACAAAAATGTCTGCATTACGTAAACAAACAATCTCAATTCTCCATACTTTCTTTTGATAAACTTGGCTTCCAGTGCCCAAACATCACATGTAAGTAAGATGAGGCTTGCACATGAAAATACCCCAAACTTCCTGCTGAAAAAATTTGGGTTATCTTGCTTATGCTCTTTTTTTGCCAATTTATGAACTATTTAAGCTTGAATTTTCAGGGTGTGGTTTGCAGGCTGATTTTTTGTTGCTGGGAAATCTTGGTCACAACTGGCTGGCCTCTAGGAAACAAACATTCTTCAATTTTGAAAACTCCTGGCTTTTTTTTTTATTCCTATTTTGGAAGTTTTAGCAGCCCCTTGAAATCTGGCAAGGAGGCAGCCTTTGAGTCAACATAGCACATTTTGTTATCGTTGTGAAAATATGTCCCAATAAGGTCAGTTAAGAAAGTTTTGAGGGACTACAGGTCACACATAGGCAGCAGCCATCTTCTAGATCTGAAAAGCTCAAATATCTGAGGTTTCTATCAAAACTCTCAGAGCACTTAAAGCTGCCCAGTCATTATCGAGCAGTCCTCAAGGAATGAGGACTGAGCATCCTGGACCTCTCTGTATCTCAGAGCACCTGTGCAGGCTGCATCCTAGGGCTATGGAACCAAAACCTGAATCTCCTTGTAACTATGGCCTTAGTATGCACAGCAGTTAATGGAGCTGGGATGGGGACAGCGTGTCAGGAGAGGTATGGCAGTGACTTGCTGCATAAAAGGGACAACTTTTGCATGCCATCAATACAGTAGTAGTTAGTCCACACAGAGGATGACATCTCCTAGTCCTCAACTAGTGTTGCCCTTGACCCAGGCAGCAGAGGACACTCTGATGGGACGTCAGACTTACGAACCTGCCGATTAATCAGACACGCATCCATGGCAGATTATGTGCTGTCAGCTTGCTGTGTTTAACAAGTGAGGGAATTACATAGCCTAAACCAAAATGCACAAGCAAAAGTTCAAAATCAATTCAACCTAGAACACCCTCTTCAGTTCTGTAGAAAACTCTATAAATAGAAAATGGGAGCATTACTCCAGGGATATAAATAAGAACTCCCTCTGGGTATGGGGAAAGTATTTAACTTCAGGCATCATTTTGTTTAATATGCTCAAGTAGAAAATGTTATAATTAATATTAACTGTATTACAGGGGGCATTATCCATTAAGAATGATACAAACTTGTGCCTGGGGCCTTTCCAGGCCATGATTCACATGTTTAACGTACATGCCCATGTGAAAAAGAGGAATCTAGCCCCGGCTCTGCTTGCTCTTTCTGTGGGGGCTTAAATGTACTTGCTGATGCAATCTGGACAGTTTGAACACGATTCTATGGGGTACAGCAAGAAAATCTCAGTGATTGAGGCCACCAGAGCCGAGCTGCTCTTCCAAGAGCTTCCCCACTGTGAAGCACTCTTTGCAGAATCTCCCTCCATCCCTAGACTGCAGCTTCCTACAGGCAGGGTTGATTCTGTGTCCCTGTGAATGACCACGTACAGCCATGTGCAGGCAGAGGCCAGGAGCACAGATAAGAAGAGTGTGTTAGATTGTACAGAAACTGACTCTCAATACCACGCTTCACTTTGAGGAACAGATAACTCCAGAGATGCCAGTCAGGACGTGAGCTTCATTTTGCAAATATTGTACAAATATTTTTAAAAGCCACAATCTCACTGCTGTGAAGCTCACACTACGTAATACGCACCTTGCTTATACCTGACACACATTTCATGTATTACTGGTAAAGAACTAGTTTCCTATCCTTTCTTGCAAGCATTCTGTAGTGAGCATTTCAAATACAGTAGGAGGAGTGAGGACCTTACCAGATGAGGCAACTGCAAATGTATCTTCAGAGAAGAAGCAGCAGCAAGTCAAGACTGGTGTCATAGAGATGTTGAGGGAAACCCTGTCCATACTGGAGCATGTCTTACTATTTATCTCACTAGAAGAAAAATTCTAGATACAGATTACTTTTTTAAGACTAGAAAGCAGCACTGTCTAACCTCTTACAGAACTGAGTGTAGGTATATTGGTACAGGAACAGCAGCCACAGAGAAGCTGTGTGAAAAGCAAAACAAACCAGGAGCTCATAGGAATTAGAGTGCCCAGCTATGAACGGTACCGTATGTTAAAGATGGATTAATTAGGAAGTAAGGCATTTATTGTCAGTTTTTCTAAGGCTGCTTTCTTAAAATGATGCCTGTTCTAATTCATAACAGGCAAACACCAATTTCTATGTCACTGACGTAAAGGTTTCCATTGGCAAGAAAAACATTCCTGTACCCCAAGAGTGCTGTGACATGTTTATTTGTCTTCCTAATGCCACTGACAAATTTTCAGGGACTGTAACGCCTTGAAGTTTCCTGCTTGGCTCCATTTCAGCCTCCACACCAGGCTTTAGTCCAAGGCCTAAGTGTTCTGAAGTAACTTACTGATTCTTGTACTAGTGAGGCTACCACTTAGAAATGCTTGATGCGTTTTCCAAAACACTTCTACAGGTTGGAAAGCCAGAGAAGCAAAGTACCTTCAAGGGAAGAAGAGCCTTTCAGAGCCCTAAAAAACATATTAGGATCACATCACCATCAGCTGCACACAGTACAGGTGGTAATTCCCTAAGGACATTCCGTGCATTACAGGAACGTTAAGAATGAAGACCAAATGACTTGTGCTAGCAGGAAAATACCCAGGCATGTGGTAAAACTAAAAAGCAAGCAAAACTAGGTTCAAACTCCTTCCTTCTGTTCAGTGATACTACAGATTATTTACATAATTACATTGTCACAAATAATTATTTAAACAATTCCTGTTGTTTTAGCAAATAAAATAATGTAATTAAGTAAACAATTTGCTGTTTTGTGCATTCATTCACTGCAGATTAAAGAAAGGAAACTCTGATTCCTTCTTAATTTGAATAAAAGCTAGTTTTACCTATAGCAATATTGGTTGTAGTATCACTGAAGTCAATCGGTCACGTAACTCGCCTTTTCTGAATCACCAGCGAAGTAAAGAATCCCTGAAAACTGAAACCTGGCCAGAGCTGTTAGCACAGAATTTATCTGATAAACAAACCAAATACAGATTTCCTCTGACATTGCAACGTTCTCACCTTAGGTACCATCAGGTGCCATAAGAATCATCACTTCTCTTTTCTAAGCATGAGGACCAGAGGCCACAGTGCACTTGCTAGTGTTAAAGTAGATCTGAAGAGTATTTGGGGAAGTATTTCCTAGTAAGGTGTGATAAGTCCATCGCACTGGGGGCATCTGGCTGGCTGTAGTACAGCTCTTCTCATAGTAAGAAGATTTAACCTGTTTTTCCAGATATTTCCAGATACATTTCTGCAGTATTTATCAAAAGAATACAATTGCAAGGCCAACCTAAAGAAACCAGAACTTCAAAACCCTGTCTTTATTGGGATGCAAAGATCCCAGGCTGTACCCCTGCACTCTCCAGCACCTGCGGGCTCACACCGCCAGTGCTCCCGCAGCCCCCAGACGGGCCGGCCGCACAAACCGCGCCAGCACCAGCAAAAACGCCCCAAACCGCCGACCCGGATAACTTCCCCCGGTTTTTCCCCCAAGTCTGCTGCCCCTGCAGACCTGGCGCTCTCGTGAACCACCGCCCGAGCCTCAAGGCCAGCCGCGGGGACAAGCCGCCGCCGGCCCCGCCGCGCCAGGCCCCGCGCTGCCCAGCCGGGCGCGCCCCGGCCCCGCCGCCCCCCGCAGCGCGGGACAGGCTCTGGGACCGCTCTGCGGTGATGCCCCGGCGAAGGCCGGCGGCTGCGCGGTGGCCGCGCCGCTACCGGACCCACCTGAGATGCCGCCTCCGACCACGACCACATCGTATTTCTCAGCCATGTCGCTGCCCCCCGTCCCGTCCGCTCTCTCCCTCCGATGCCGGCGGCGGCGGCCCCCACCCGGTTCTGACGGGCGGACAGCGCCGTCCCGCGCCGTCCCACCCGCCCCGGGCCCGCCCCTGGGCGGGACCCCACACCACCTCCACCAATGGACGCTCTGAGGGGGGCGGGGCCTCGCTTCGCCACGCCCCCGACCCTCCGCCCACGCCCGGGGCGGCCCGACGGGGCGGTGCGAGGCCGCGGCGGAGCAGGCGGGCGGCGGGGGCCGCTCGGGACAAAGCGCCGCCGGACGCTGCTTCCGAGCGCGCGTTTGGCCTGGGCCCGGCTCGGTGCCGGCTCGGATTTGCACCAGCCCGTCCCCGGTGCGACGGAAGGGCTGGGGGCACAGAGGCGACAGCGTGCCGGTTGCAGGATGCAGCAGCTCTACCAGCCTGCGCTCACCAACCCCTTTTTATTTGCTATTATTTAGCAAGTCTGCTAGCACCGAGTGTGGGAGGAGAGCGGTGGAGCTGGAGTGTCACAGGTTGCAGCAGTATACAAGCCTCACCTTGGACTAGGATCAAACTGCACTTGGTCAGTGAGCCAGGGAATGAAGGGTTAACCTTTGCATGAAAGTAGCTTCCCAAAGATGATGCCTGGGATAATAACTGCTTGCCAAAATACCAATTTTGTTTGTACTTAGCTGCTATTACTGCTCTGAAATACATGGCGGTTGTGATTTTTTCATGCATTTTACAGCTCATACAATTTTTATTGCCAAAGTGTAAATGTCACCTTTGTGAAGCTAAGTAGAAAAAACAGAGAGCCTGTCCATCCCCTTCCAAGTAAGCACAGAAGACCTTTACGATTCACACTATTACAGAAAAACCTAATGCTACTTCGTGTAAATATTGATACAAGTTCTGAGAGTTGCCCAGTTCTGCAATCATATGCCATACCTGGGTAGGACCAAAGAACTCAATGAGAGTGCAATAATACACACTCAGTGTCCTTGGAAATGCCTTGGCTCTCTTACAGTGGGAAAAATTAAGACTTTTCATTTGTGCTAATTGTGCCAAATAAGCAAGACATGGACCTGTTGAAGTGGGTTCAGGGGAGAGCCATAAAAATTATCATAGAATCATTTAGGTTGGAAAACTTTAAGATCATCAAGTGCAGTGATTATCAGAGGACTGGAGCACCTCTCCTATGAGGACAGGCTGAGAGAGTTGGGGTTGTTCAGCCTGGAAAGGTGAAGGCTCTGGGGACATCTTATTGCAGCCTTTCAGTACTTAAAGGGGGCTTATAAGAAGGATGGGGACAGACTTTTTAAAAGAGCCTAAGCAACAGGGCAGGCAGTGATGGCTTTAAACTAAACGAAGATAGATTCAGACTAGATGTAAATAAGAATTTTTTTACCATGAGGGTGGTGAAACCCTGGAGCAGGTTGCCCGAAGATGTGGTAGATGCGTCATCCTTGGAAACATTCAAGGTCAGGTTGGATGGGGCTCTGAGCAACCTCATCTAGTTGAAGATGTCCCTGCTTACTGCAGGGGGGCTGGAGTAGAGGACCTTTAAAGATCCCTTCCAACCCAAACCATTCTATGGTTCTATGACCGCAATGACTGAGTGCAAAAACATCTGTGAAATCCCTAAGCAACTATATGAGAGGCAGAATAATGGACCTTCTTCAAAAATGAACCCAGGTACTCTAAAAAAGTAAAGTACATGTGCAGTGCTAATCAAGTGTGTTGTACTAGCTGCAGACACACAAGTGCCAGGTGCTTTAGCATAATAAGAACAAGATCTCTACTGCTCTGAGAGATTGTCTGCTGACATAGAAGCTCATTATCACCAAGATTGCTGCTGCTTGCAAGTGAGCAAAAAGGGGACAGTCCAAGACTGTGAGAGCGATATGGATTCCAAAACAGAAAATGCAATGTACCACCAGCCATTGGTGCTTATGGGGAAAAAAAGTCTTTGCCTCTTGAGGGTGTATAAAGATACTGGCTCCCACAGCTCTGCTGGCCTCAGTGAGCAGGTCACAGGGAATCTGCCAAATAAAAAGCTTCACCAGGCAGCACCTCCCTCATAATCCAGAAGCCAAGTTTGGAGGAAAACAACAAAAACATCCTCTGTGATAAGAACAGGAAACTTGTGTCTCTCTAGATAACTTGCTGGTAGATAAGCTTGCCAAAAAATCTCTAGTGCTTAAAGCTGCAACAGGCTTGTTAAAGAGCAATGGAAATTGAAGTGGTTTTACCTAGAGCAGCTCTAACCATGGGAGATGATGTCGAAGTGTGAATTGTACAAATTGTGGCATCCTCAGCTCTTGAAGTAAGGATGGAAATAGTATCTAAGGGGCTACTTAGCAGCCTCCAGGGGTAGCAATGGCTGTCAGAACCACGTAACTGCTAAGCCCTTACCATCTGTATGATACAAATAAGAGGCTTCAGAATAATTCTGCCTCAACTTGTATAGACCTGCAGACACTGAGGATTTAGGAAAAAGCCCAAGCAGATGCCAAAACCTTGCTTGAGAACAATGGGCTGAATCCAATGGGAGATAGTCAAGGAGATCTTGTTAACCTCTCAGCTGCGTCCATTGGGGTTTGCTTGCTGAGGACTTGCTGAAAATGGAAGAAGCAGGGAAGGAAGGAAGGGGTGTGTCATATTGAGAGTGATCCTTCTTTCCTAAATGTTTTGACCATGTTTTCAAAAAGAAATTTGAAGTATGTTTAGAAATCAGCAGAAAATAAAGAAAATAATAAATAAAAATAATTCAGTGAATGAGTTGTACTAGTAATTTGCTGAGCTTGCAGAATGTGCGTGATCATTAATGTGAAGGTATAGAAGGTCACAGGACTGACACTGACTTTTGCATTTACCAGGAAAAAAGCACTGAAAGTTGCTGAGAAATACAGTGAAACATCCAGAGCAAGGCTTTCAGTTGAGATCACAGCTGTGTCAGCAGCAATAAAAATTGTCAGGTAGCTCCAAGAATGGGCAAAAATGCATCAATTTCTTGATCAAAGGATGTGAAGAAAAATAACCAAAGGTAAGTGTCATCACCGAGTCCTTCATGGTACTACAAGTGTTTTGCTTTCAGCTTTGCCAGCTGCTGAGGTAAGGAAGTCAAACTTCTCAGGTCATGTCATCAGTAGTCACAGTTACGTGTTATTTTATGTCTGATCACTACCCCAAATGATGAGTAAAATCAGTCATAATAATTGTGGAAGACACAGATGTTTTACATTCCTTCCTGTTTTCACTGTTAGCTGTTTTGCCAATGCATCCAAAAACTGGAACACAAAAGAAAAAACCCCAGCACCCTGGCAGTAAAATAAAATGTTTTTGTCATCTATTGTTCATGTATACAGTATAATTTTTTAGTTATTTGTTTTATGAATGTCTTTTGACAGGTAAATAGAACCTAAGTGCTGTAAGGCAAGAATGCATTATTGCTAGAAGACTGATTATCATTACTAAGGTCATAATTACCACCACTTAACGACCTCTCAAGTCATATCATTTTTGTATCTTAATGATATCAACAGAGCTTATCTGAAATATCCTAGAACATGCCATCTCAAGAGTTACTGCCAGCTGAAATTTTTGCCATTAACTCATCATCTGTGTTGATTAGCACTCTACTCTGCAGGCACAAAGATGAGCTTTCCAGAGAGTATCAGAGCCTTTTGCAAAGCTTGATTCACATAAATTTACATTCACACACATTTTAATTCTGGTAATTATATGTTTAGTACTCTGGGTTACATCCAGCTGAAATACGAAAAACTGAAAAATAACTCAAACTCTTCCAAACATCAGACACGGTACTTCTGTTGGGAGCCCCTTTCTTGGGCAACAGTGTGCATGGTATGGAGTAACTTCAAACCTCAGCTGTAGGTGTATTTCCTAAGGACAGTTTTCTATTTTGGATCAGTATCTTAGACTATCTTATGCTAAATCTGGGGTCATCAATTAATTTACAATGTTAATGATGTTTACAGAGTGGTTGGTTAGGGTTTTTTTACTCCCCAGAACTTTATCAGTAGTGGAAATGATAGAAGACCATGTAACACATGGAAATAGACAATGTTGTACACCATGAGTATAATAAAAATGAAATGTTCTGTAAAATGTTTTGGGCTTTAGAGCACTTTCCTCTGAAACAAATTCCAAACAACCAACCCCAGATCATAGTGTCCCCAAGGGTTTTTAGAAAGAGGAAAGAGAGAAAACTCGTGTTCCCAAACAGCAAGGAAGGGGTAGTCCAGCCTCCTGCCCAAGGCAGATCCAGGGCTTGTCTAGTTTGAATACATTCAAGGATGGAGATTCCATAACCTGCCTAGGCTGCAGGCTTTGACTGCCCTTGCAGTGGACCTTTTTTTCCTCATATTGAGCTGGAATTTTGCATGCCTCCAGGTTGTACCGGTTGCCCTTCTCCCATTGCAGGGCACCCTGGATGCTTTCCTCTTTTGGAACAAATCTTTCTCACCGTCTTCCGTTGGAGGTATTTCAAGAAGCATTAAAAACATGACACTATACAATAGATCTTAAACATAAACCATCATGATCCCATGTCCTCACTGAGTCCCCTAGGGGATGTTCATACAACCTCTCTGCCTTTCTCTGGTCCATCAAGTAGGTAGTTATCTAGACTAACTGGAATGGTCCCAGCAGGGGACTCATTAGGAAATTGTACAACATGTTGGTAAAAATCGGTAAGAATCAAATTGGTAAGCTGTGAATGGTATTGTACAGTATTAATGGATATTTTAATTGACTAAGAAAGTCCACTTTCTTACTTAGGTGTGTATCCAAAAATATCAGAAAACAATCACCAGTCTGGTATTATGAAAGAGTCTTTGCTTGTATGAAAAATGCTTTTGTACACAAAGATGGATGTGACATTTTTATTCATCACTATTAATTTTTACTGGTGTGTTTTCAACAACTATAGCAACTTCATGCTTCCTGGCTAGCTCTATTTCAGGCACCACACTAAACTCTAATCAATGAATAATCACCTTGAAGCAAGTTATCATCACTCATGGCTATTAACATTTGATTAGTTCATTTTACCATATAACCCCAACCAGGAGTCTTCTGAAATATAAACACAGGCAATAAAACCTCACTGTTCACCCTCTCCTTGACCCATGTTTCCCACTCCCTCAATTACTGAGCGTCCAACAGACCTTCTGGTGCGGTACCTGTCCTCAGTGCAAGATGGTGGCAGTGGGATGTGGAGAGGCACATGAGGAGTGGGGTGCTGTGAGCCAGCCCCCATCACTGGCAGGGTTTCTGCTCTTCAGTGACCGATCAACACTAGACCTACTGATTCGCTTTCCCTCCCCTGCAGCACTCCATAGACATTGGTTCCCTTGGCAGTGCTGGATGCAGAAGGCATCATTCATGTGACTGCGCTGCATTTGGGGGTTGGGAAAATTTTGATAGGAATGGGGAAAATAAGCAAATGCATGTAAGGAGTTTTCTTAAAGCCATGAGGAAAAGGTCAACTACTATGAGTTTAATGTCCTAGGTAAATCTACTGGACTATATTTAAACCATTCATCCAAATTTCAAAGTTCTCCTCTACACCTGGAAACAGGAAAATAAAAGAGAAGCTGAGACTTACTCCCTAAAGGGGAATGCCTTCAGCTACACACAATGAAGTTTTCTGTTCCCCCAGAGAAACCTGTTACATACTCACTGGATAAAGTCTCGCTACCGCAGGCCACCAAAAGTTGTTTTGACTCTACAGAGATATGGAATAAAATTTTTAAGTATTTGTAGCCACCAAAGAGTTTGGTAAATGTTTTCTTTCTGTGTAGAATACCATCAATAATTTCATGTTGTGAAACATTTCCAACTCTTGATTTCATTTTATAATACAACATATTTTTGCATGTGGAGTGCAAAAATTCAGAAGACAGTTTGGGAAGGAAACTGAATTACCTCATTAAACATTTTTAAGGTAACTTCCCTGCATGATTTTGCAGGCTGACTGAAACAGCTACAGATCTTTTAACAGCGTCAAACGCTCCCCTTTGTATAAGTCTCAAAATCGTCAAATATTTTTTAATGAAGTAGATCTTGAAAATTTGAGCATCATATTAATGACCATTGGGCAGGCAGGCTCATCAGTGGGTGAAATAAGGCACATATCTCCATGTACCAGAAGTCAGATATGCCCAGGCGGCTCTGGCACAGAGGAGTGGTTGTGTGGCATTGCCATAGGCAGAGAGAGGAGAGTTCTCTTCCTGGGACTACAAGACATGACACAGCGCTTCAGGAAGAAGTAGCTGAAGTGCGGCAAGATTCATTTTTCTCAGAACTTAGCCTTCTCCCATACAGATCTTTTCTGAAAGCAAGCAATGATTTTTAGATATCTTTGTAATGTCATAGCTAGTTAAGTTCCACCACAGTAGCACCAGCAGATTCCAAACCACCTCTTGATAAACATCTTCTGGGGGCTGTGCTAGGTGATCACAACATATTATTGTCACCTTTAAAAATTTACAACGCAAGCACACACCGCTGTGTGTGTGGGCTTTTTACATAAGATGTGAAAGAAACAGCTTCAGATATATGACTCACACTAATAAAACAAATAGAGGCAATTCAAGTTAAAGTCAGCATGTATAACTAAAAAGATTATGCTGGTAACTCATTCTTAATCTCTAGCTCACTAGGCTTTGTCTTTAATTACGTGCATTAGTTCAACTGCCAGTGTTAAGACAGACATGAAGTCTTTCTAATTTACCTTCATGACTCATTTGTGTATAAAGGGAGTTTATTTTAATAACTATGAGATAAAATATACTCACTGACCGTAGTAATGAGGATTTCAAATACATGTGTATGCCTTCATTTGCTTTCAAATAAAAGAAGCACTGGAATTATTTCAACAAGCTTAAACTAAATAAACCCTTCAGGATGCTACTAACACTGTTCAGCTCCAGTATAAGCTCCAATAGGAAGTCATTAGGTGGGACAAACTGCAAAGGAGGCCTAGAAGAAGGACTTCAGGTACTGCTCAGACCTCTGGAGCTCCTTCCTTTCATCTTCACAGGTTAAGACCTTGCTAGGCAGCACAAATGATGCTTTCATTGCACAAAAGAAGGAGCAAGCTGGAGGCAAAGTGGCCATGCAAGCAGTTCAGAGCATGAGGTCATGTTCAAAAGGAGCTGACCAAATAGCTGGTGGTGGGAGATATCTGCAAGAGTTTTGGCCAAAAGGCACAAAAGACTCCAAGCAGACATGCAGGTGACAGCAAGGAGCAGCCATGATGGAGCAGGCTTGGCCTCTGGAAAGAAGGAGAAAGTTCTGAGTCTTTCCTCCTGGGCTCAGCCCCTCAGCAGGCATGGGTTTAACATTCAACCTCTTCATCTCAGGTCTCTTCTGTCACTGTGTCCCAGACTTACACTACGGTATTTCTGAGGGCTTATTAAATGGACTTAATCCCATTCTTAGTTTAGCAGCTCCTGCTGATTTGCCCAGGCACACTTTTCAGGCTTGCTTTTTAGGCTTTAGATACCAGATGAGTGCAAGTGCCTTCTGACCTTTGGAGGGGAGAGTTTTGGCATTGCACAACGTATGCTCCAGCTGGGGGAGAGGACTTTATGCGAAGACCTGAACTTTGCTCACGTTCTTTAAGGCACCTGAAACAGATTTATACTGTGAAGTGTCATTGCTGCTATCAAGTTTTCTTTGTGCCCTTCACCACTGTCACACTATCAGATAATTTTTATGCGTCATGTTTTACAATGTGCTTTCAGTGATATTAGCAAAATGTTCCTTTAATTACCAGCTCCATTAAAAAGTGGTTTGTATATAGCTTATGGATTTCTGGTATCATTTGAGATTAGATCAAAGCTTGTATAAGAGATAACAACAAGCTGAACATGGTAGTACATTCAGAGAACAAGGATTCGTTATAGATCACAAAGCCTGGCTGCAGTTTGAACAGGATTTTAGAAGTACAGCAGCCATTATAGGAATACGGGGAGATCAGTGGAGATCATTAGTGGAGACAGTTAAATACCAAGGAAGTGCAATAAGGTTTGATCTGAGAGTAAAAAAAAAACATGGTAGAAACACCAGCCAGAATAAAGAATCCAGTTAGCCATTGAACTCCAGCCTTTGATACAACAACAACAACAACAAAAAATATCAAAAAGCTTTTCTAAAAGTAGGTCAGAGCAATTTGTCATGCCCTCACACTGTCTATCAGGTAAAACAGCATTGGAAACCTATAGAAAGCATCCAAAAGGAAATAAAGACTGTTCTCCTCTGCAAATCCTGTATGGGATGCAGTCAGCTGAAGCCATGTGGAGAGCTTCATCTCTTTTCTAGATTAATGGCTACTTCACTGAATACCTAAAACCATCAGAACCCCTCCCAAGAAGCAAATTTACTGCGGGGTCTGGGATATGAACAACCTTTCTGCCAGCCCTCCTCTCCCTGTGCAGTGACCCTGGCACTTTGCAATTGGACCCAGCCTCAAATACCACCAGGTAGAAATCAGTCACACAGCACATTTCCCCATCCCTGTCTGGCAGCTGAGCTGAGAAGGAGAGAAAAAGTAATTTCCAGAGTGACGTTTCTTCTTTTCTTGAAAGTCCTTGACTGCAAGTTACCGTGTAGCTGCAGCACACTTTCTAGCGTGACCCAAGGAATCACATTCTTGTATTGAGTAAATAAAATTAATTGCCTGTTTTCCTTTTTTTCAAACCCAGATAGAGAATCTGAGATCTCAACATCATGCTCGTTCCTAAGTAGTAGTGCATTTAGTAGTGTATCCTTATGCCTTGTGCAATAACTCAAATTTAGATAATAAATTATTAGAAATTGGCCAAAGAAATTAATTAGCAGAGTTTGTAACTAAGAACTGTGAATAAATTGGTTAAAGTTAAAATCATGAGAATTATTCGTAATGTTTATTCACCTCTGGCGTAACTATATTATCTCAGCAGTATTTATGATAGTCACTATTACTTATCTGTAATCAATGATATCAAAACATGCTCTAGAATACTATTGATTACTTCTGCTTCATGCAACTTAGTAACATATTAAACTTTTTGACTGCTTCAGAGAAAAAAAATGTCTTAACCTGGCTCTAGATTAAAAAAAATGCAAACCTGAAATTAATCTCTGGTCATGGTAAGTCGGGCAATGTTCTTCCAGTAAAAGAAAAGAAAAAATTGAATGTACCCTGTGATGATTTCCATCGACAGCACCTTATGCAGTTTCTCAGAGCTCTCTTTAGCAGTAGTCACTGCCACCTTCACAAGGTAGCCCCAGAGGGCAAACGGAGGTGCCTGGCTGCACACACCTTCTCGATTAATCAGTAGGTATGTGGGTCTGCTGCGGGTGGCTGTACATGGCAAGCAGTGCGAGTCTGCAGAGCCTCACGGGGTGATGTATAGCACGGGCAGAGCAAAGCAATCAGAGCTCAATTTGTAGTGTCAGGGCAACAGAGAGGGAGGACAGGAAAACCGTTCTTGAGTGCTCGCTGCCTGCCTCAGTGGCGCTGATTTACCTAGAGCCAAAATGCCGAGCACAGATGTGAGGATAATTTACAGCAGCGGGAGGTAGCTGTATTTATATTCTGCTTACGCCTTTGCCACAGACTACAAGTACAGTACTTTTACTGCCAGCACAGGTGCCTGGTCAGGGTGGCAAAGCCCTTGCTGTCACTGTCTGACCAGACCATGAAGCTGTGCATCTATCCATAGAGCTGGAAATGAGCAAGGAAGCAGGAAGCTTTGCAGCGTACCTTGTGCTCCTGAGTCATTAGAAAAACGCCTTGCCGGCTGTCTCTTTTCTTAGTAAGTTGTTTAAGAGATAGGGCAATTGG
Organism: Falco peregrinus; assembly: GCF_023634155.1. Lineage (NCBI taxonomy): Eukaryota > Metazoa > Chordata > Aves > Falconiformes > Falconidae > Falco > Falco peregrinus. The sequence continues at coordinate 40,543,015 of NC_073724.1, read as the reverse complement.
TGCAGGTTTTCTAGGTATTTGGGGGTATTTCTTAAAGAACTGTAAAGCGGTTTTCATTCTTGTGAGCAGTGTTATAAGATACAGGCATCATTATGAGCTCGATGTCCATCTTACACCTGTGAAAAGAGGACTGAGGGAAAACCACACATAGGAGTGTACGCTTACTTTTAGTTCACAGCCGGAGAGGAACAGTCACCCAATGCTAGTCTGGACAGGCATGGGCATGGCTCCATCAGCAGTGTCCACCAGGGCTACTTTTCATGGTGAAACCCTCTGCCCACCACCCAGGGGAGGCAGCAGGGACAGGGGACTGCACCATCAGCCCAGGGTGATACGATGCCTACACCAGGGTTTGGAAGTGGAGGCATCCGGCTGGGAGAAGTGATTCACAGCACCTTCTCCTGCGCATTTGCAATGCATTGAGAAGGCACTGGAAGGAAGCTGGTGGCTCCAAGGACTGCTTTCTGCCCCTTCTGAAGAAGCTTGCACAGGTTGTAGAGGCTGGGGGTGACAGCACAGGCTGAAGTGCCCAGCCAAGCAGGAGGTGCAAACACCATTACCAAGTGGTCTGACTACTGATCTCATGGTATTTTTCTGTACCCTAATTTCCCTTTCTGTACTTTTTTTCTTGTCTGCATGACAGAGCCACCTGAAACCAGTTCCTGCAGCTTTGCTAGCCTCTAGTGATGTGGGGTGCAATGCCTCAGTGTGAAGACTATTTCTGTGTATCAACTGTACAGTGCTTAAGGAAGCATATATCTTATTTGGTGCTTTTTGGATTTTGACTCCTGGCAAATTTTAGTTTTATTATCTTGAATGTCACAGAGCTATTACAAGGAGCCTACAGCAGTAAACAATTCAATGTGTTTGCTCTTCAGTGTGAAGGTACGCTTTCTGAACTGTGGGAACCTCCTGTATGTGAGGTTTTATATCTGCCTGAACTTCTTACCTGCGGGAGGTTTTGTGTTTGCAGGTGTTGAAGGTTACACAGTGGTGAATCACTGAGGCTTTTGAAGGGAGAATTTTTCTTCCTCTGCAGTTTGACTGGCTTTCAAATTTATTTCTAAAGAGATTATACCCAGTTATAATTTTTTTCCTGAGAAAACAGTTATGTGATGAGGGAATGACTACTGACAGGAGATTCCTGGAAAGAAACATTACCATAAAGTGTTAGGTCTACGATTGCAGTGTGTGTGTGTGGGGGGGTCCTAGGACATGGGTGTTAGCATGAGCCACCCCCAGAACACTTTGTTGTATGTTTTTCTGTGCCTATTTGAACCACAACCTTGTGGAAGAGCTATGCTTGTTTTCATTTCAGTAGCTACTCTTTTTCTAGTTCATGCTTGCCATCTCTGAGACTCCTTGTTTGTCCGGGGTGTACTGCTCACATTCAGATCCCTTGGTGACTAATCTGATTGGAAATAATCCCATTTATTAAATATTCCCCTATCAGGACTATGCTAGATCTTTTTATCTTATTTTCCACAGAAGAAAAGTATCTGTTCATGTATTCTGCCATGTAATTCGGATACTTATGGAGTAAAATATATTGATTATCTGCATGTCGGGTCTTTTTTTACGTATCATTCAGTGCTATGCAATAAAGTAGAAAATCCTTGATACAAAAGCTTTGGCTGTCCTGCCTGCTGCAGTCAGCAATCAGTGCACACGCGGAGCTGACAGGTTAATACGGTCCGAGAGCAAATGGCCATCTGGGTGGAGCAGCCCTGACCTGGTGTCTTGAGAAACACATTGCAGTGATCTTCCACAGCCAGGGGAGAGGAGGGGGCATTCTGGCCATCCAGGGACAGGCTGCACTGGGAGACTTGAGCAGAGGAACAACTTCGAGGCGCAAGGACTGATGCAGTCTTCCTTGTTGCTTTGCCCCCCACCCACCGCCCCAGGCAGGGTATGGTGTTTCTGGTCCTCCTGGATGCCTGGCTGGGCAGCTGAGCCGCTTGTTCCCAGTTAACTTGCTACAGACTTGGACCTATTCAGTGACAGAGCTTGTGGGGTGCTGTGGGGGTGATAATCTGGTTGCCCATGTCTCTAGCACCTTGCAGCAGCTGTGTCCCCTGCCAGTGCCACATTAACGCCCCACAGGGAGGTCCCAGGCCTTCAGCCCATGCTTAGCATGGGGCTTTCCCTCTGGCTGGGAAAAAAAGCCACAGTCTAGTAGCCAAGGGCAAGAAAACGGGTTGCAAGCAAGTGCGATGGCGCAGTTGCTAACAGCCCAGCTGCTGACCTGCAGGGTGCTGGCTGCCTGGCTTCTCCTCCCAAAGCCTGGAGAAGTTGGATTACCTGCTTGCATGACTTCTGCTTAAGCACTCAGGTGGACTAAAAGTTTCAAGCCACCTGTATGTGGATTTATTTCTAGGATACCCATAACTAAAACCATCCCTTATTGTCAGGCCAAATAAGGAGAGAGTAACTGTGAGATCAATTAATCTCTCCTGATTTCATCTAACAAGAAGACATCTAGGCTGTCTGTACAGTTCACAGAGAGAGGGGTGTATTTCACATGCACAATTTATCCTGCCTGAATTATATGTACAGGTAAACGTGTGACAGTTGTAGGCAATAGAAATACATTCTTGTAAAGAAAACAAAGATCCTTCAGAAAAATAAAAACTTTCCTTCCAACATCAAATAGAACTGGAAAGGAAATGACATGGACCTGATGAGTCCCTGCACAGCATGTAGGGATGCTGCCTCCAGGTTCACAGCCATGTTGTGCATGTACAGTGATGAGATGCATGAGCTCAAGAGACAGGATAAGGGTTCCTACTTCCTATATTTTTGTGTACTTCAGTACTTCTTTGGCATGGCTGAGACTGGAAAGGAAAGTGCTGAGATCCCAAGTGAAAAATTTCCCATTTTATCATCCCCAAGGTAGATGTGCTGACTTTATATTCTCCCTCGGGGGAATTTCTTATTGAGCCCATCACCAGGTTTGTCTAAATAAATAAAGACGTACTGGTTTTTAGTTTGAGATGTGTGGACAGCTCAGGTAACTATCCAGCTTTCATTTTTAGTGCTCCTAAATTTAGTGCTTTCATGCTTCTAGTTTTACCTGCCTTTTGATAGTTGTCAGCCATCAACCTGCTAATATTGCAGTACAGAATCTGTCAGGCAAGAGATTTTCCAGCAAACACTTGGCAGTGGTGACTGTAGCCAAAATCTCATACTTGTTCCCACATCCTTGTAACAAAGGAGCTGTGTGCGTGTAAAATTTATTGTTCATACATGTATGTGTACACACGTAAACACACAAAATCCTTAAGGCTCAAGCACACATTAGCCTCTGCTCAGCACTAGTCTGAAGGAATTTAGAATAAATAAAAGTCCACATGGTAAGATTACTTCCACAATCCATTATACCAGAAGCTGACAAAGCTTTTAAAAATTAAAATGCTAATTCAGAAAAGGAAAAGCCCATTATAAATAAACAAATGCATTAACAAAGAGAATATTTGGGTAGTTAACAAATGTGTTTTCTGGCGATCTAGCAGAAAGCCATTTCAGAAGGCAGCACATATTTTTAAGCACCTGTAAAAGAAAAAGGAATGAGGATGCTTTTCTCTTGTCCAGGATTGCAGCTGTGGTGGTGTGAATGTAGAAAACATCAAAATCCTGGAGTATCTGTTAAACATTAATTGATAATTTCATTTCCTAAAAGTAACTAATTTCTGAATTTTTGTTAGCAGCTGCGGAACTTTTTTGTAGTATAGAGAATGTAGCAGATTGATGAACTTTTCTCTCATTTCTATGAATAGCAGGTAGGTGCCTGCAACACCTACTGTAAAAGTAGGCAAGCAAGAAAAAAAATCTGCTTCTTAAACCTTCCTGATTTCTGAAGATTACATAGGCATAGGCAGAGCTAAAACCTAATCATCAAGTTGGTGATGCAAAGCTGTAATTAAAATGATGCAGTGCCATAAGGCAACGCTTTTTCTTGTGACATTTGGCATACACAGTTCATGGCATAGACTTTTATCTACTGTTAAAACTGGCCTGACTTGAAGGCAGCCTGTGGCCATTGCTGCAACTGCACGCTGCCACGCTCACAGCACCTGTTGCAGAAGCAGATGTGCAACTCTGATGCACATGTGGGTGAAACACTGATGCTGAACCTGTTCCAGCTTCCAAAAAGCTAGGCTACGATCATTTCAACCTCCTAGGCTAATAAAGGCCATAGTTCTCCCCACTTATTTTGCATTTTCATGCATCTCTAGCAATGCTCCATCTAATTAAGACAGAATATAAAAGCTGAGATACTACAAAGATGGCTTGTCTTAAAGGAGTCAGAATGCACTTTTCCTTCCAGAGGATTAGTGGCTCCAAGCAATGGGTTTGGTCCCACTGTGTGCTGGGGAGGAGGATGAGGGTGACCATCAGAGACCTCACTCCTCAGACTGCATCCTCTCGTAACTCTTTCTCGTCATGCTCTGGAAGTGGTTTAAGGAGCATTTTTGAAGCCAAACAGCCTGTGGATGAGATGTTCTCCTTGCCCAACTATTCCAGCCCATCTGATAATATGTAAGCTGTGAGAAATCACAGAGGGTTATAAGGGACCTTAAAGGTCATCTCATTCCAACCCTCCTGCCACAAGCAGGGACACCTTCCACTAGACCAGGTTGCTCAAAGCCCCATCCAGCCTGGCTTGAACACTGCCAGGGATCGGGCATCCACAACATCATGACCTCTCTGTGGCTGAGCAGTCCTTCTCCAGCTACCCATAAAGACAAAGCTGAGATGTATAAAGCCTGATGACCAGAGAGTTAAGCAGGTGACAGAAAGGAACCACATGGGCAGTGGTTGCTCCCAAATAATGATTTTATTCTTACAAAGTTTCCAGGATTGTGGGTGGCCTATGTCCAAGCACTATCATACAGGCCCTGCTAGGTGCTGAGATTTAGAAAAAAGGAAAAACCCAGAAAGAAAAGAGGTATTTCTACTGTTTCTTTTGCATTGTTAACTTCTACCAATGTTACAGCTACAGTTCTCTGCAGCTGTGGACAGCAGAAGCTTGCTTCTTTAAAAACAGCACAGTTCAAGAGTTTCATATAATCCTAAGAACCTGGAATCCAAAGCTGTAAAGACAAAGTTTCATAACTGCAAGATTTTTGGTGGAGTCACAAAAATTGGCAGTACTTGCTTTGCATCTCAGTTGTATGGAGAATCCAACAGCTGTAGAAACTTTGAGAAAACACCCCAAACTTTTGGCATGGCTCTTAGAAGAGAAATCCTGAGCTTTCGAGGGTTGTTTTCTTTATTCCTTTTTCTCTATAGTCAGGCCCAAGGTAGCTGATATAAAAATACAGCACTTCCAAGTAGTGCAATTATGATTTCTGTCCAAGTATAATGATTTATATAAAAACTAATGGCACCCTCAGGAGCAAGCTTCTGGAGACAAGATGTTTTATGACGATTAGAAATACAGATCTCCTTCCACACTTACCAACAGCACTTGTACTAACATTTAGCTGTAATAAATGCTTTCCTTCTTTCTTTCCAGACCAAAACACAGGCTGGATGACATGTGAAATATTTATACAACATTTGCAAATAAGTTATGCAAAATACACTTAATGCATGATGTTAGCACTATAAGACATGTGGTATAAACCAGGTGTTGCTTTGCAGGCAGGGACAGAGACAGCTGGCACAACAAACGGCAGGTTATCTCCCAGGGACTGCAGCAAGAGCAGGCTCCCAGGCTGCCTGGACACTGAATACATTGCTGTGTTCACTTGTCTCCTTGTCCCTTGTCTGCTCCTCCCACAGTGCTGGTGGCCAGGAGCCTGCCCGAGCCACCCCTGCCAGGTTCCACACTCCTCTCCCAGAGCACCATGATGGAGGCCAAAACATGACGCATTCCTGTTCAGAAGCCATGAGGCTGGGGTAAAGGACATGCTCACCTACACTGATGCTACCCCCTGAAGTGCTGTCACCATGGGTTGGACCCTGCTAAGCTGAAGGACTTCCCTTCCCCAGCCTCATGAGCAATGCATAGACCTGAGGAGGAAAGTGCCACAGCCACCAGAGTCCCTTCCTCAGGGTGTTCCAGCATTCAGGACAGAGGTGGTGGCCCAGGTGTCGGAGAAATGCTGCTGGGGAAAGTGACCCAGAGGTAGGGGGAGCTTCACTTTTGCTTCTGTTTAAATTCAGGACATTGAGAGCCACAGAAGTGGAACAGGCTTTCTGAAGCTGGTGATCTTACCGACAGCAGAGAACATTGCTGGTCTTTCACATAACTTTTTAATTGAAATAATGATGTTCACCTCCTTCACTTCAGTGGCGTGTAACTGAGACATTGTGAAAACATGGCAACGAGCAGGAATGTGACAGACTTCTTATTCTTAAATGTACTGAAAAGGGCTGTCATTACAAAGGTTTAGCCTGCATCATGACATTTCCCAAGGGAGTGTACAACCTCAGTTGTATCTGGAAACAGAAAGACAGCAAGGTATGTGCTTGTGTGACAGCCACCATCCCAGCTGAGACACCAGTGGCTTATATGTAGACATTCAGAATTAAAATCATAAGCTGGCTAAGCTAAACTTACTATTTATTAATTATTCCATACTTTTATTATTTTATTATTTGAATTATTACTGTTTTAATATTAATAACAATAAACTATAAAAATAATTATAGATCATTATTATTAAGATTTGTTATTATTAAAATAATTAAGATCAGGAGCTATGGGTGCTTCTTGTAACAGACCTTGAATAGTGAATTACAGATATCTCACAGGCAAAGAAAAAATAACATGCCTGTGGTCCAACATAGATGGCTTGAATCAGTGTCCCACTTCCAGAACATGAATAAAAACCTCAGTGATAAACCCTAGCCACTAATTAATAGTAAGGAAGGTACGTAAGCCAAAAGAGTGACAATAGAGAGTTACAAAGTCATAGGTTGATGGGACTCCACTACCTCTTTCTTTCAAGCTTCTGGTTACTTGACCACCCCATTTGGGGACAAACTTCATAGGGCCTGTAGTGATAGACAAGGAGTAATGGTTTTAAACTAACATACAGTGGATTCAGATTAGGTACAAGTCAGAAATTTTTTTACTGTGAAGGTGTTGAAACACTGGAGCAGGTTGCCCAGAGAGGTGGTAGATGCGTCATCCTTGGAAACATTCAAGGCCAGGTTGGATGGGGCTCTGAGCAACCTGATCTAGCTGAAGATGTCCCTGCTTATTGCAGGGGGGTTGTACTAGATGACCTTGAAAGGTCCCTTCCAACCAAAACTATTGTATGAATCTATGATTCTATGATCATCCTGGACTATGTGACTTGCCAGCTTGGTGGGTAAGGAGTCACATCCTGACATTGCCCCACGTGCCTGCTGGTAGACATGCAGAGTAGAAGCATAGCAATGCTAATGCTGGATAGCTCTGGAGAAGTAAAAGATAGGCCCTGGTTTTTGGAGTCAGGTGGCTTCTCTTTAAATGCAGTAAAATGAAAAGAAAATACACATTCTGGGAAAGCAAAGGATGTTTTTCATTGCAACTTAATTTTGGTTGAGTATTTCACTCTCTGGGAGGGGGCTGTGAGGTACAAAATGGAAAGGCAATATTTTAGATGAATTTCCCATCCTTGGAGCTTCCTGACCCTGCCTTCCCAATTACCAGAGCTTCCTTTAGCTTACGTAGCCTGTCTGCCATTTGTAATGGACTTACATCCCATCAGCAGGGTAAGCACTGTACCTGCACCTCAGCAGCCTCCTGTTCCTGCCCTAACAGCTGCTCTTCCAAAGACACTTGCAAGACACTCATGGTGACTCCTCAGTGACCTCAAATGCTTCAGTACTGTTGAGACACTTCGGCCAATAGTTGCTCTCGTAGCTGTTGAACTGAAGAAAAGCTGGGTCCTCTCATTTTCCTAGCTCCAGCATTGAGCGTGCAGATTGGGCTGTGCTGACCTGTGAGCCTGGGGGGACACCTCTGCTGAGGATGAAAGCCCAGCTGGGCCTCCGCACTGACTCCCCACCCAGCAAACCCCAGGATGTCACTTACTAGCTCATGACAGCCCAGGGAGAAGAAGAGGCTAAGGAAAGACATGCCCAGGGTGATGTGGATTAGATGTAGCCCTCATCAGTGACAAAAGTGATGGCTGCGTAGCAATGCTGTCATTAAGGCAGGATTATCTTCTTGCGCACGCCCTCCCCTCCTCAGCTCTTCTGGTTTGTGCTCACGCATGGACCAGTCCCAGCCCGTGCTGTCAGAGCTACACCCTGAGATGACTGGTTTGGCAGGCTGCACAGAAAGTTCACCGACTGCTGTGGTGAAGAACGCCTGATGTCCCACATGCTGTATGCTGATGGTTGCTAATGAGCTGCTGAACTAAAAAGGCTTAAACTGCATGAGATTTGGGTCAATGTCCACTATTAATGCGCCAGTGGACACCACCGATAATTTCAAGCTTCGTTAGGCACAAAACTGTACTGCTAACCCCTATTTCTCATGCATGACTTGGATAACCAGAAAAGGGAGTAATGTAGGAGAAGCCAAAACCTCTGGTTGTCTTTGCCCAAAGCCCAAATGTCTATGTGGCAAATGAATGCAGGGATCAATAAAATATTCCGCTTCTGATAATAACCGGTTGCTTTTCCCAGAGACACTTGCAACATGCTAACAGTGAGACTCCTCTGGTGCCAACGCCTTTGGATACCTCCCTTTGCCTCTTCCCCTGCCCCCACACCTTTTGTCAGACTGATTGGGGGTGCTTTTTCTGATTGCTGGTTTTTGTTACTGTGTGTATTCACAAACTGCATCAGGGATGGATTAGACCATCCCCACTCCTGCTGAGTAGACTCCTTGAACAGCCTTAGGGGTGCAACTTGTTGAGGGGTGAGTAGGCTGTGAGCAAGGAGGGCACTGTCCCAGATGGGAGGGCAGTCCATAGGATGCCCTGGGCACTCTGCCTCCAAACTGTGTGGAAAGCCTCTCCAAGAGAAGAAGGCAAGTCAGGTTTGGGGGAACTGCCTCCTGCAGTACCCAGCTGCTGAGCAGGCTGCTGCCAGGCCCCGTGCCACCTCTGATGGGCTGGCTGGACAAGCCAAGGCATTTGCTTTCCCGATGGGTCACTTCTCAGTTGTGAGAGATGTCCTCTGACTGTGAGAGATGTCCTCTGACATAGGAGCATGCAAACCCTTGGCTGATGGTTAAGGAATGAGGCTTTATAACGAGGCTTTTAAAAAGCTGCCACACGCTGCTGCTGCAATAGCCTTTGCTACCCAATGTCTTGTATTTCACATGTTCAGGAGATAAAGTATGATTCTCTGAAAGCATCAGAAACTTCAGTAAAGGCACTGGTATCTTCCTCTATGCCCGGCTGCCTGCCAGAAAAGCAAACCTCCAGAACCGTACTGGATCTTCAACTCTCCTGGTCTTTGAACTCAAACTAAGATTTTAGACATTTAAAGACATGATGTTTTTCTTTGCTTCTTTTTTTCTCCCCACCCCCACCCCCCCAAATTATACTGTTAACATAACCGAACTGCCTTCCCAACTGAGCTCCTGTACAGAACCAAATGAGATAAACACATGTGATGAAACACAAAATGTCACCATGTCTTTCAAATGATGGTACAACTTCTGATGCCACAAGAACTTTGGATGTGTTTGTGTCTTTTGAAAGATCTGGTGATCTTTCCTCTCTTGAACAGTCTCTGGAAAGCTATGTTTTCAAGGCTTCCACCGGACAACCCTCTACAGGGACAGCAAAAGCCACTCTGGTGACCTTTCTTCATCCTGCATCCCACCTAGCCCATGGCCTGCAGCATCCTGAGCAGAATATTCTCTCAAAGGTTAGGCCTGACCAGCCTCCAGTATCATGGACTCAGCCCCACTCTGTCTTAATTGAATAGTTAATTCCTGCAGATAAAAAAAATGTTGTTTCTACACTGGACGTTGTTTTGGCACTTGGACGTGCTCTAAGAAAACCTCCGTGCAGCTTGTTTAATATTGCTAGAGATTGTCTGGGGATCTGGTAGGCTGATGCTGTGAGATCTGTGCACTCCTACTAATTGATGCTCCAGGACCATGAACATTGCATATGAGAAGCAGGTAGCTGGGCTGGAGCTGGGCTCTGGCCCTGAGCCACAGCACTTCTGCTTGCAGGGGAATCGCATGGTCCAGGCAGGAGGCCCAGGCAGGGCCAGTCTCCAGCAGGAGACTCCAGAGAGCCTGGGGCAGGGTGCAAGAGGCACATGGAGAGAGGCAAGGGGAAGGAGAAGGGTCTGGAGAATGAGTTGTGGGCATGCACTGGGAGCTGCCTGGTCATTTCTGCCTGTTTGGCTTTCGGTGCTGAGAGAAGATAGTGGCTCCCCTTGGGAGGCAACAAAGAACTACTTTTCACTGACCAGATTTCTGTATTTCATGCATGGTCTAATCAGCCTGGTCCCATTTCATGTTTTAAGGTTCTTGGTAATATTTGCTTTGTGTGAGTAGCTCCATTTGGGATTATCAGGTATAAGCATTGGAAATGGGCATTTTTCCAACATACACTCTGTGGTATAACTGTCTACTGCTGCAGAACGGCCAGATGCTGTGCTAAGTCAAGCTCCTAGCTGACTGAGAATAAGTATGCTGTGAAACAAAATGCAGTCCTACATTTCCAACAGAACAAGTTGTTCATGGAGGAGGACAGCAAGATGCATAGAGCTTGGTTGAAGAAAAGGAGCTTCCCAGGGAAGAGTTTAGAAAAAGCACTGACGTATGAGCTGGCATGCACACCTCAAACGCTTCAACACTGTTGAGACACTTCGGCGAATAGTTGCTCTCGTAGCTGTTGAACTGAAGAAAAGCTGGGTCCTCTCATTTTCCTAGCTCCAGCATTGAGCGTGCAGATCGGGCTGTGCTGACCTGTGAGCCTGGGGGGACACCTCTGCTGAGGATGAAAGCCCAGCTGGGCCTCCGCACTGACTCCCCACCCAGCAAACCCCAGGATGTCACTTACTAGCTCATGACAGCCCAGGGAGAAGAAGAGGCTAAGGAAAGACATGCCCAGGGTGATGTGGATTAGATGTAGCCCTCATCAGTGACAAAAGTGATGGCTGCGTAGCAATGCTGTCATTAAGGCAGGATTATCTTCTTGCGCACGCCCTCCCCTCCTCAGCTCTTCTGGTTTGTGCTCACGCATGGACCAGCCCCAGCCCGTGCTGTCAGAGCTACACCCTGAGATGACTGGTTTGGCAGGCTGCACAGAAAGTTCACCGACTGCTGTGGTGAAGAACGCCTGATGTCCCACATGCTGTATGCTGATGGTTGCTAATGAGCTGCTGAACTAAAAAGGCTTAAACTGCATGAGATTTGGGTCAATGTCCACTATTAATGCGCCAGTGGACACCACCGATAATTTCAAGCTTCGTTAGGCACAAAACTGTACTGCTAACCCCTATTTCTCATGCATGACTTGGATAACCAGAAAAGGGAGTAATGTAGGAGAAGCCAAAACCTCTGATTGTCTTTGCCCAAAGCCCAAATGTCTATGTGGCAAATGAATGCAGGGATCAATAAAATATTCCGCTTCTGATAACAATTTTCTCTTTGGTGGATCTTTTTTAAGTCTACCTGACAGGGCTGTCTGGAAGAAATATCCAGTAGATACTGGAAAGAGTACGAAGGACATCTGAGATGAGGGACCCATACTGTCCTTTCTCAAATAGTGATAAGAAAACTGTATGGGTCTTTTAGCGGGTTAGTGAGTTAGTGGGAAAAAATTAAACATCTGAGAGGAGCCACTGGACCACATCTAGGTGTCATTGCCTGGGCCTGGCTCTAGAGAAGTGATGCTCACTGGTACCAGCTGAGAATATTGCCCTGAACCTGTAAGCTCCTGACAAAACAAGAATGTGAGTAACTTCCATTGAAATCTGCTCCCAGGGTTGGAAAATGTGCCTCTGAAGAAGGTGTTTTAAGATGACATCCCTACAAAGAAGAGGCAGGTTTATCACTCAGTCTTTGGTTTCTTTCAGAGTGATACATAATGCTATGGGCTTTCTATTTTTTTGTGATTTTTGTTCTTTTCATTTACAACAGATGCTCTGTTTCAGTGGGTATGTCGTATGTAGATGATTCAAGTCAGAGACCATAGCCAAACTGTGGCTCAAGTAACAATCAAGATTCCTTGTTTAATTGATTGAGTGCAATGTAATGACGAGAAACCCCAACAAAAATTATGTCAGCATCAGTAAGTGTGGAGGTGCTTTGTATTGGCCAAATAAGCACTAGTATGTTTATTGCAGATGATCTACTGAAGATTAGTTGGTCTTGTTTGATGATTGACCCCAAATGGAAGGAGTTGTGAAAGGAGAAATTAAGATAGGACAGAGTTAAACGGTGACAAGAACTCAGGAGACATGGCTAGCTAATGTAAAATTTGTTTGGCATTGTTTTCTAAATTTTTATGTTGGAATTAAAAATCTGGACTTTGCCAGAATGGCTCGGTCTTCCTTTAACCAGACTACATGTGGCAGGTACATGGGTAGAAATAGAGGAAAAATAAGCCAGGTCAAGAAAAGTCATAATCTGACAGGGTTGCTAGTGGAGTCTTTTTCTAAAATAGAAAGGAACAAGGTGAGATATTTTATCTGTGTTAGCAGAAGACACGCTAAGCTGTTAAAACAAGATCAGAGCCATACAGTGTGCTGGCAAAGAGGCCTACAGCCATTTGTAAAGCAAATGGCTGGCCGTGGAGAGGTTCATCACCACGGTGTGATCTCAGGAAGCTACCTGAGGCCTTTTTTTGGCTTTTGCCAAACTAAAAGAAGGTAGATCTAGATTAGATATAAGGAAAATATTCTTCACTCTGAGGGTGGTGAGACAGGGGCACAGGCTGCCCAGAGCAGCTGTGGATGCCCCATCCCTGGCAGCGCTCAAGGCCAGGCTGGATGGGGCTTTGAGCAACGTGGTCTAGTGGAAGGTGTCCCTGCCCATGGCAGGGGTTGGAACTAGGTAATCTTTGAGGTCCCTTCCAACCCAAACCCTTCTGTGATTCTATGATTGGTTAAACGGTTGTTTTAGTATTTTGATTACAATAACCTCTGCAGAGTCCTGGTGTGTGTTATTAATGCCCCCATGTTGCGGAGGCTAGGAGGGTAGGAGCTCACACCTTTGTTACAGGAGTCAGACCATCATTGCTTTCTTCTGGGGTTTTGCTATGGATATCACACAGGTCCAAGGCAGCACCTGCCTAGAGCTGTCTAGAAAAACTTGCTTATAATAAATTATTTAGGGAACCTTAGAGATAACAGCTTGTTGGTAAATATCTCTTACTGAGATTTTCAGCTGTGTAAAAGAATTACATTTCCTTCAATACGTCTGAGGCTCAGCACACAAACATGTCTTTAACATGGATCAGGCAATACCACGATCCCCCTCACTTACTTTCTTTAACCTTGGATTTAAAGCTCTGCAGGGCTTTTGTGGCTGGTGGGTCTCAGGGCTCCCAGGCACTGAAGCAGCTGGAACAGGTCACAGATCAGAGAACTAGACAGTTTGAAAAGCCCATTGCTAAACCAGTGAGGCAAACTGAGCCTTTTCTTGGGCCATAGTGTGTCCACAGAAATAGAATAACTTAAATTAGATGTCTTTTAAATGCCAAATTTCATTATTTCAGATGGGTTTATTAATTTATATTTAATATCATTAACAACATGAAAAAGTAAACCACATGTTCAGTACACACACAAATACCTGAACAGAGCTATGATGATCAGATTTAAAACAACCAAAAAAAAATTATTCAGATCTGCCAAGTCTTTCATCCTTTTGTCATATTGTCTTTCTTATGGTGACCTCCCACGCCTCCCTTCCTCTCCTGTTATTTTGTGTTTTTGTTTAAAGTGCAGATCTTGGCACTGAGTGTATGAAAGAAGATGGGGAAAACAAGCCATGTACTTGTAGATACAAGCTGTGGCAAAGGACCATTTTTAAGGGGAGGAGATGGTTACAGACCTACATTAAATGCAAGTAAATGAACTCTTACAAGGATTTGGAGCAAAATATGAAGGACTGAGTCAGCAATCACTAGTGCAGGCACTCTTAACTTTGCTTTTCTTTCCCTGAAATCAACAGAAGCACGCATGAGCTGAAAGCACTTTGCTGCACTGAGCCTATTAAAGGAACTGCAAAGTGTCCAAGTGTACTTCACTGTATCAAGCAGCGGAAATGGAAAGCAATAATGAACACCAAAGAGACTGAGATGGAGAAAACACAATGTAAAGGTTGATACAGATGTGATTAGTATCCTGCTGCTCTGTCCATTCATCCAGAAAATATGAAATCTATGGATAATCATCAAATTCTGCATGCATTTGTTGTCTTTTGTTTCCCAAAGATACCAAACTGTGCTACGAATGAGAATATATAGCAATAATTATGTACACAGTGGGCTGGAAAGCAGGAGCATTTTAGCCACACAGAACAGTAAAGCTGTAGGGAAGATTTCAGTTCGGAGGCAGGATTGGGCAGTGCCCAGAACAGTATGATAAGTCTTCCTAACTTCGTAAAGGAGGGTAATTGATTATTTCATGGCAATAGATGGCCAGGACTTCTCTTCTATTTTTCATTCAAAATCTTTCCTCTTCTGTGTGGTTTGGATCCCTTTCTCCAAAATGGATGCAGCCCAAATGCACCCAAGTTCAGTAGACTCAGCAAAACAAGATGTTGGTGCCTTTCATCTTGGTGAAAAACTGACAGTCCTGATGTTGCTGAAGAATTGGGAGCTTAAGAAGCAATACTTAGGAGGACCCAAAAGTGTCTTAGAGAAACCACATTATGCAATGGGAAAGCTGAACACGCAAGAAGACTACCTGTTTATTTATTTATGCAAATACACAATTTATAACCACACTGGTGATTTGTTGTTTAGCCGTGACTAAGTTATACAATGATTAGGCAGAGCAATAGATTTCAACCAGAGTGTCAGCTCGGGTCTTTCATAACTCTGTTTGGCTATTATACCTAACAGTGATGACACTGAAATAAATTGTTATTGCCTATGATAAGCAATAAAGACCTGGAAAGAGCCTCCACACTTGTGGAGGGTTTTCAACACTGGCAAGTGAGTGTTTGTACTGGAGCTGTTTCTGTGATGTCTTCTTACCCTTCACATTTCAGGGAAAATCACTTAGTGCAAAATGCTTACACGTCCCTCTGATGCCATGGCTATATCCTCCAGACCTTTTGTACTAATGCTTATATTTTTTTGCTATAAACCTTCCAAGACAAGCAACTTGCAGTGCTGTTCCCTTGTGGTGTCCAAACTGCAGCCAGGCTCCCAGGTACACAAAGATGTGCTGGGAGCTGGAAAGCTGGGCACCATTGATCCAAAGTTTTCATGAATAACGTAGCAAATAAACAGAATCTCCTGTTGAGATGAAGTCTTGGGATTTCCTGCACTCCATTTCCATGGAAAGCTTAATTTAATGGAAAAAGTGTTATCCACTCCCCTTGCTGCTCCATGCTCCTTAGTCCCCTTGCAGTCTGGGGCCAGGTGGGGTGCAAGCATGGACTTCCTTGTTGCTGCTGGCTTGCAGCCTTTTATGTTGCTGGAGCCCACTGCTAACCAAGAAATGCCTACAGAGCACAGCAACCTGAAAACATCTCAGACCATCCAGTGTTACAGTGTTGGAATATGTACATCCAACTTACAAATAAATGGAGTGGAGTTTATGTTTATCCTAGATTCTCAGATAATGGGAATGAATCATCTTTGCCCAAGGGAGTTCAGAAGACATAAACCCTCCCTTCCAGTGCAAACCCACCAGTTATGGACCCTGAGAGGGCCGCACAGTGCAGGCAGAGCTCAGGTAGTCAGTGTGTTTCCTTCTGGAGATGCTTCAGTCTGTGATGCTTGAAGCTGTGTGACAGTAGTTTTCATATCTCCTGTCTTGCACTAGCCAAGTCTTCTCTCTTTCCTGTATGTGCAAGCAGAGCAGAGAGGTACGATCTTACCTGTTTTCCAAGTGAGAACCCGAGGCCCCCAGATCAGCATCTCAGCGGTGTTCGGGCACCCAGGTCAAGTCCCAGCAACATGAGTCTTGCTTAAGGCAACAGAAAAACTCTTTGGCAGGGCAGGGACACCATCTACCTTTGACCAGATGATTTAAACCAGAGTCTGAAATCTCAGACTGGCTCCAGATTGCCTTCCTTCTTGGACCTTTGCTACCACAGGGAGAATTTCTTTATTGTAAGAATTTCTAAACAGCGCATGCAAGGCAGGTCTGCAGGGCGGCTTTTGCAGGGCTTTTTGGTGTCTGAAACCAGTGATAACGTACTGTCATGGGAAAGCTCTCACACATGGTGCTTTCTTCACCAAGCTGCCTGGGAAACCCAGTGCCTGATGTGTGTTTGATTTGAAAGGACAGCGTGTTTGCTTTGGCAGACCTCTAATTAAACAACACAGCAAACCCACAATTGGTTTGCCTGTGCTGATTGCCTCTGCCCGGAGCTTTCTGTCTGTGCTAGCAGTTGTTATGATACCCATGTATCCCAGCGGTGGGAGACGCATACAAATAGATCTATAAATACATAAATGAAGGTATAATGGAGGAAGAAAACCAGAGAGGAAAAAAAAAAAAAAAAGAAAAAGAAAAAGAAGGGGAAAAAAAGAAAAAGAAAGTGCTGCTTCTGCTAAGTCTACGTGCGTGTGCCCTGACTTTGGAAAAGTCTGTTTGCCCGGAGAGCAGGGGGTAACCGGATTTTTTTTGATTTTTTCTTCTTCCTCCACAGAAATAAGGTTGCCTGGATCTCCCCAGCACCGGCTCCCCGGCCCCGCGGCCCGCGAGAGGGCGGCATCGGCTCGGGAAAGCCGCCGGGAGCTCCCCACTGCCCCGCACCCGGGAGCGGGGCTGGAGCGGGAGCGGGGCTGGGCTGGGCTGGGCTGGGCCGGGCCGGGCCGGGCCGGGCCGGGTTGGGCCGGGCTGGGCCGGACTGGGCTGAACTGGACTGGGTTGCGCTGAGCTGAGCTGGGCTGCCCGCCGCAGCTCCGCGCCTCCGCCGCCCGCCCCCTGCATCTCCATGCGTCCCTGCCTGGCATCGAGCGCCGGCTGTTTACAGAGCCCTTTGCATGCAGCGTTATGCTCAAATGACAGAGGACACTGCATGGCCCCTACTTCTCCCCCCCTCCACCCACCCACCAGAAAAAAAAAAAAAAATCCAGCCGTGCAGAAAATCATTTCAGAGCTTAACTGTCGACCGTCTTTTCACCAAACACGGAAAACTCCCGAAGTCTGTCAGGTCACCTGCATTTGCAGAGAAAAGGACCACACGGTTGTAAGGGCAGAGCACTGGGTTTTGTACCGATGCAATGGAAAGCATCCGTGCTCCCATGGCAACCGCGGCTCTTGCTGCCGGAGGCTGACAGGAGGATGCTCCTGTACCGCCGCGGCGCCGAGGGCCCCTGGCATCCCGGTTTGCACACCCTTTGCATTATTTGGTTTACAGCAGGGTTTGCTTAGAGCCGGCCGCCCCCAGCAGGCGTGTTGCATTAGTTTCATCCAGCTGCACCGTGAGCTCATTGGAAATTCAAACATGCAGAATTTGCCATAAAATGTAAATCAGATGATACTTTCGCTGTGCCTTTTTTTCACTTAGGAATCCCTACTGTTGGGTTTCATGGGGGTTTTTTACCCCTCTCCTGTGGCAAGAAAAGAGAAACGGAACTATCCCCATTTTGTTATTCCCTCAGGAAAGACAATGGGAACCATTTGCTTTTCCACGGACAGCTGCCCCTTGATGGTTCTGTCTTTACAAGGAAAGAGCTCCAGTCTCAGCTAATTCCATCTATAAACCCACTAAATAAGAGGCAATTCACATTTTTCTCCTGATGTAGAAGGGCAAACTAAAGACAAAGTCTCACAAATCTTTTTCATCACTTCTGATTGTTCTGTGTACTAGGACGAGAACTGGCTGACTCAGGGTTGGGACCTCACTGCTCTGGGGCTTGTTTTTTTATGTAACAGTAGAATCCTTCCCTCTCTTTTGAAGAGGGGTTGCCTGAATCTATGTGGTGTGTGCCTGACATGGGGACCCATTTTTATTTCTTTTCTCCCTGCAGCTGTGCCAGCTCTCCTATTTCCATAACCTTATAGCATTTCCACAACACTCCCTGGAAGTGCAGCCCTTCTGCATCAGTTCAGAAGCATGTGATTTTATTTTAGTTGCCTATTTTAGTTTCTATATTTCTATATTTCTATAATTCATATATTCTCAAACTCTTACATTGTTTCCTACCTTTTTTTTGTGGCCTCATCCCCCCAAATTAGGCATTAAAAAATGCTTGACCGTCTAGTTTAGGTAGTGAACTACTAGTGTGTGATCCTAGTGCAAAGAATCACTTGACAATCTATAGTGCACCTCTGTGTAAACACACATCCATGCACACACCCCAGGTCATTTTTACACGCTTTAATTTTTATATTTTGGGAGGCAAATGGTGTGCTGACCTAAGAACTAAGCTTTATAGTCTTTTGTATCTGTGGGAAATCAGGGATATGTTCATCAAAGACTTAGATAGATCAATGCCAGGGAAAAACATGAATTGGAAACCATGTCTGAAGTGTAGAAAGATATCCACAGGTTTTTACTACCTTCCATTTTTGTTGTGAACCGCATGAGTTTTGTTATGGGTCATCTGATGTTGCCACACGATCCCTGTGTTCAGCATTGGCACACATGGTTAGAGGAAGTTTTCTTTGGTTTAGTATAACACCATTATGCTCAGATAAATGGCTTACAAGTTTTTATTTGCTGCACCCAGCTGCATTACACCAAAGCACTATGTGAGTCTCCTTCAAGGACAAAAGAAGGTCATATGTTATTTAATTGCAACTGCTCTTTTGAAATGGCACAAACAACCAGGGAATGAACACTGATTTGTTCAATTTATGATACATAGAAGAGAAAAATGCACTGCTTTTCTTAAATGTTACAACTAATAATTCTAAATGCTATATCTCTCTCTTGTCCAGTTTACAGGATAGTGTTCTAGCAGAGCAGCTTTATGATCAGTTTCTTTGACAGAGATTTATGTCTTCAGTATGTTTTAATTTATGATGTTAATATCTGTTCTCTTGGAAGAAATTTCATTTTCCATGGAAAGACTCTGACATTAGGGTTTCGTACCATTAAAGTCAGTGATTGTTTTCAAGGAACTGTGGATATTTTTATGCTTCGTTAATTTAGACATTCATTGGAGGTACATATGTGGTAGTAGCACCTGCCTACCTCATCGTAGGCATCATGAGGAGACATTCATGGTGCTTTTGAGGCATCCCTGATGAAAAGCATTCAACAAGTGGATAGGGAGGCCTGGCACCTCAAAGCTCAGCACAAAGGAATGTCCTGTGAAGGTACAAGAGCTGCTCTTCCATGACTACAATTGCCCAGCCCCCTGTCATCTTTTATGCATGAAAGAAATAGTTGAAAACTGAAAAGAAGGTAAAATTTAGACCAGTTCTTGGGCAGATCACATCTGTTGACTAAAGGACTGGCCATCTTCAGTCTTGACCTTGTGAGGTTAAGAAAAGTAAGCTATTGACCAGCTGATAAAAATACATAGGCAACACAATTTTTCTCAGAGCCTTATAGTAGTTCACTTCAGTGGTGTGATGCAATAAGGAGCAGCAAAAAGGGAACACAACACAGCTGACTGATTGAAAAAGCTATATAATCAGCCTCCTCTGAAACTTCTCTTAACAGAGCTTGGGACTTCAGGATCCAGTGATGTGACTTGCATAAATTCTGTGACTGCAGACCCCAGGTTCTTGGGCTCACTGCAATATTCAGGCAAAGCCTCATTACAAAATGCATGGAGGAGGAAAGACTCCTACCAAACAACTCCTGAAAAATGATAGTTATTTTGGGCATTGTCTAGACAGTCCTGCTGTCTATTAGAGATCTACAAAATTGGGAAGCACTTTCCCAAGCTAGCAAAGCATGTAAGCCATGGCTAATAACACACAACGTAATAGTCCCAGGGACTCCAATCCAATTAAGCTATGTGCTTATAAGCTCTGCTGAACTGGAACCAGATTGCATTAGCTTGCTTTAACCTCTCCACAGATCACAAACACTAAGCTGGAAACACCTGCCTTAGAGAGCTGAAGGTAACAGGGAGACACAGGAGGAAGCGGTGCTCCGACAGGCGCCTGCTGGGATGGTTCTGTCAAACTAGTCTGTTAAGGGCAGGTTGCTGGCTCAGCAAAGGGACAAGACGTCTAAACTCTCGAATTACCAAACTCTGATACAGCATTTAGCTGTATGTTAAAGAAGTCTGTGCAGAAAGTTTAGGCCAAGTTGTCTCTAAAGTTGTTAAAGGTGGCGAATGAAGGGATTTCTGATCAAGGGAGTCAGTCTTGGGAAGGATGGGAAGCAAAGAATGGATGGTGAAAAGAACACCGTTATCTTAAGTTATGCAGAATGAAGCCTCCAAGCGAGGAAGTCCTGTCTGCAAGAAGAGACAAATGGATAAAGTGTTGCAATCTGCAGAAAGTTGGTAGAAAGTAGGACAAAGGTAATTGCAGCAGTGGGAGATCATCACCTCTGACTCGAACAGCCCCCCTGACACAGGGCAACCCCCCTTGGGGTCCATGTGTAGTTAGTAAAAAACTTCAGTAGTGCTAACAGAGGATGAGTTCTAGTTTGCATTAGAAGGCAGAAACTCTTACCAATCCTGCACGTGAATGAAAATGAATCTGTAATACACTAAAATGTGCAAGTACTCTGCTGTATATAATGTGTACCCTTGAGTAACTTGGTGAGCAAGCTCGGAGGAAACATTCCGCCAGTGCTCCCAGCACTGTAATAAAGAATGCCTGCCATCTAAAACTTCAGATCTAGTGTTAGAGGGTTTTTTTCTCCATGACTGACTTTACGATACCAGTTTGAGTGACACCAAGCCCAGTATGTGACTCTGGGTTTCAGCAGACTGAAGGGTTAATTATGGTGCTATACTGTGATTCAGGGAAATGAAGTCAAACTAACCAGAGATCTTGGCCAGTGTCTGCTGATCTTGATACGGATTTTCCTGTATATGGAAAGGGGGGATCTTCTGCATGTAAAAAGAGAGGTGTATAAAAGGATCTGTCAGCAATACCCCGTCGTCTTATGAGAGATGAGACGAGCTAAATGTAGGCTGGCTTGGAGCCTGCAGTCAATGGATTGGCACCTGCTTCTGATGTGGGCGAATTCAGTCTTGTTTTGTCACTTGGGATTTGCTTGCATTAGCAAGGAGCATTATTGATACTGTCTAAATTACCTTCCCAGACTAAAATACCCTGCCATTGCCACTGCAGCTCCCCACATGGACAATGTGCTGGTTTTACAAGGATTTTGTTGCCTAATCTCTTTCTTCTGCATTGCAATAGGACTTTTTTTTATCTGAAACACTAATGCGTAGTGTTGCTGGAACTCTGGTTCCTCAACACCATTGCAGAGCTCACATGAAACAGACTGGGTTGGTCCTATATAGATGTCCATCAGAAAATGGCACAAGCTCCTTGAATGGTATACTTTTATGTGAGTAAAATTACATGTATTTGGTACTGGAAACCTGTCAGGGATTGTTGATGGCATCCATTTTGGAAGCTATTAAAACTGTATCTAGGGTCCTTGCTTTCTGGAAAATTGCAGATATCTGTGGACCATGTTAAAATAGTCAGGTTCAGTTTTTCATGCTTAAAGCCTTTAGCTGTGTAAGGACCTGATAACTCTTCAGACCATCTTTGTCAGACCACGAAGTGTGTGTGCACTGAAGATAAAAAGTGAGATCTGTATCTGTTTTGGTTGTGGTTGTTTTTTTTTTTTTTTGGGGGGGGGGCAGTTTTTCGGTTTTGTTTTGGTTTGGGTTTGGGTTTTGTTGTTGTTGTTGTTGTTGTTGTTGTTTTGGTTTGGGTTTTTTAGAGAGAGAGAGACCCTTAATCATGTACTGCCTTCACTAGCAGACTGTGTATTTGGGAAACCTTGGGATGTGAAATGAATGTCTCATGGGCACCTGGTTCAAACCAAGGTTCTCCACGTAATGAATAAGTAACTCTGAACATTTAATTTTCCTCATTGAAACACAATCAGTCTCAATACAAGCTGCTAGCATCTCTAGAGTTACTCACTATTCTATATTTATCAAGGCTAGTAAGAGGGTTGCCGGTGAGTACCAATGGACACTCCTGGCTGATAAAACCAATCTCCATGGCCTACAGAGGGACTTCTTAAGGGTGACCAGAGCCAGTCAGCTGCTGACACTTAGCTTTTTTTCCACGGTGTCTGAGCGCTGGGGAGGTCAGGGCTGCTGACACTGTGCAGGACCCAGGGAAACTCTGCTGAAGCACTGTCAGGCAGACGGTTGTGGGGGAGCCCGGGGCTGATGCCCTGCTCACTGCTCCTCCAGCCCTTCCCGTAGTCTGTGCTGTAGCAAGGACCTATTGCAAGGTCTGGTCTACGGCACTGTGTCACCATGACAAGCCTCCTTTTTTTGTGCACAGCAGGAACCTTTGAAATGCAGTTTCAGAAGTGCAGAGATTTGTGTTTTTAATAATTGTCACAAACACTGGCAGCAGTAAACAGGTGCTTTTTCAGCTTACCCATAACACTCTAATAGATACAGCACCAGAAACGAGAACTTAATATAACATAATGTAATATAATATAATACAAACCTTAGTGATAGAAAGGATGACCTCTGAAGACAGAGCAATATCCTGACTCATTTCGTATAGTCCAGTGAGTGGCTTCTCAGCCTGTCTCCCCAGAAACTGGCAGAACAGACTTAGATGACAAAAGGGAACAGCACATCTGAAATTATAGGAAATAGCCCATTTTACAGTTACTATTCAATCTACATCAAAAGACAAATATTTTGTCTTTAAAATCTGCATATCACATCAAAGTGTCAGCTGAAAACTACATTCTGACCAGGAAAGTATAGAAACTCTCAGTGTTATTTATCACTTTTTCTTGGGCAGGGAAGGAGGGACAGATTGGTCAGACCTTTTGCATTTCCATATTTTTCAGGGAACACTTCAGCAATTTGCCTCCCATACTCTAAAAGTGTCCAGTGTGTTACCAGCACAATCTTCTTTGATAAAAATTAATGTATTTAAAAGATCAGTTTTGGTTGCTACTTGTTGTTACTTTTGCCTGCTACTTGGAGGCTGCTCTTCAGAACTTCCAATTTTATACAGTCCATACCATCTAAACCTATATCAACACTGGTTCATTTAATTTCTGTTAGCATATTAGAAGAATGGAATGTAAAATCAAAAGTACTTTAAACTTTGTTTCATATGAACATTTTCTAAGATAAAAGCATTAGATGTCCTGACAAATCAGCAATAAAATTCACATCAACTTTCCTGGTGCAGAATCAGTCCCACAGAAAATCTTGAATGATTCTGCCTGCAGACTTCAGCCTATGAACGTCTCACAAAACTCATCTCACAGATAATAAGGATGAAGTGCTATTTCATCAAAATATGAAAGTTGGCAGTGAAGGAAAGCCATTATGCAGTGAAAGTGCTCAGCATATGAATACTCATTCCAAAACCTTTTGGCATAGCTCCTCACTCCTTTTTTTGGTTCTTGGGAGCGTATGTCATTTTTGTAATACTTCTTATGAAACAGTAGCTCTGCTGCCGTCATTAACACACTGATAGTGTGAACAGTCAGTTATTTTCACTTACGCTGATGTGGAGGCCACAGTCCCCTATGAAAAGTTCATGGAATTAATTCAGATTTGGCTTAACTTCTGAAGAGTGGCATTTAACAGAAAGCAAAACTATTTAAGTAAAGCTTAAAAGTCTCAAAAGTTTCCCAGTGAAATTACACTGATATATATTGCATTCATGATGGTAGTGTCCCTGTGGTAAACTACAGCCATATTTGATAATTTGAAATACCTTTGATACCTCCAGTTTTAATCTGCTGTAGGATTACACCTTGCATTTCATCTCCTTAATAAAAAAAATCTCTTCTTCATTTCCCACCCATGTGGATGTATTCTGCTAAAATTACAGAGCCATTAGGCTCGATACTACTAGCACTCTTCAAAAGTTAAAGTCCAGTATCTCCTCAGTCATCCAGAGTCTCTTACCATTAAAAACCTAATGCATTTGGGGTGTGTGTGTGTGTGTGGTGTGTGTGGAAATTGATGTCTATTACAGATGTTTCTAAAATGAAATAGTTATTATTTTTCTGTCTAAGGTCATACTCCAAAGAAAGGTGAGAGATAGAAGTGATGAGATAGAAAGGCAGTATACACATACTTCCATTGCTTTTTATCATTACTTTTAAAATTAAATGTGATAGAAGACTTTTAGCACTCACATGGGATAACCTAAATGATACACCTAGATGCAGGTGGATCTACCTATTTTTCCAGCCTGTGCAGGTATTTTATGCCTGTGATGGTAAACCTTGCTTTCCCTGTCTGAGTCTGATATGTTTCTTCAGTCTCCAATTTTTATGCCTAATAAAACACTAAGGAACTAACAGAGAATATTGACTGTTTAATGGAAAATTACTCTAATGAATCAGCCCCTGTAGCAGGATTTTTAAAATTTTATTTCATTTCAGTAACATGAATCCAACCTCTTTCTTTGCACTCTGATATTATGCCTGGCAGCCCCTGGCTAGGCTGATTGACTAACCCAAATTACAGCAACATCTGACAGGAGCCCTGGCTTGAAACAATCTCCATTGTCTGTAATAATCTGGTGAACCAGTTCAGTGTTGTGCTGAGAGTGTCCTGCTCTTCGTTTGCCAACACTTTTTTCTTTGACCTGCACTCCACCTTGTCTTTCTTTTGGTTACCTTCCATTTCTTCTCCAACTGCTCAGCCTGATTCCTCTTGCTTTATTGCCTGATGATTCCTCTTCTCTCCCCAGAAGTCTCTGCATCCTTGCTCCATGCCTCTCTGGCTCTTTTGGTGTTGATATGCAGCACTGGATCTTTTCCAAGGCCCTAAGTCTCCTCAAGTGTTTCATTGTCACTTGCTGCTACACTTTTGATTTCTTCTTCTGACAGCTATTTGGTCTCATTTGGCAGCACTGGTGTTTTAATCAGCAATGCAGCCTTCCTGTTCTGCAGCCTACAACTTCTCTAATGATGGGTTTTCTTGGAGACCTGGACCTCTGCTTCCATGCTTGTTCTCCTCTCTTGTATGTGTTGTTTTGCTGCTTTCTCCCCCTTAGGATGTGTCTGCCTTTCCCACTGATGAGTCCACCTCTTTCATTCCTCAGAAATGTAGACAAGGAAGTCCTAAGGAAAAAAACCTCCACTGCAGGCTGTTTCTCTGGTTTTATTTTCTGCCAGAAAGAATAATAAAAATTATTCTAGATATTTCAGAATCACAGTTTTTACAGATTCAAACCCAAGGCTCTTGACTTTGCAGTCCTGATAAGGTCATGTGGGACTTCCCCTGCCTTTCACCATGGGTACTGGCGTGGCATCTGTGACCTCATGAATGCAGACTCCTTCTCTGACACATTGTAAGAAGCAGGTTAGCACAGAAACCTTACTTCCCATGGGGAGAACCAGCTGATGGGTAGCTGTGCATGCATAGTTGCATTTTAAATGTAGACTAGAGCTAGCTGTAACACTTCCAGCAACAGAAAACTTTCCAGAATTGTATTACTATACTTTCTGTCAGAGAGCACAGTTCTGCTCCCTGCAGTGAGATCACTTGAATCTCGCTTGAGTGCTTAAGTTTAACTTTGTGTGGCTTGGATCACACAGCTATGAAAAGCTCTTGCTTGAATCTGCCAGAGCTTGGACTTAACCTGCGCCTCCTTTATTGTAAGCTGGAACCTAGGCATTACCTGGCACATTTTTTATTGTGTGGAATTCAACTTGCAGCATGCGCTATCCCTGTGCTTCTGCAGGACACACACACACAGACATAGTAGTGTTTTAAAGCAAACATGCTTTGCTAGGCTGCTCTATGCATATCCACCATAACTCTTCCATTATTCACAGGGTGGGACCCAGGGTAGAGAAGTGACGCCATTTGTTAAAGCACAGCCCCTACTCACGGGACTGATTTTACTTAAATGTAACTGGTGCTGAGGAGTGCATGCACATATATCTTTAGGTCCTCTAGCTTCCTACTGCAGAACCAGATCCCTGCTGGTGAATCCCTTCACTCTTAGCAATCCATTTATATATCTGTATAATAGTCAGGGCTATTTTTGCAGTGTAGAAAGGGCTGGAAAATTACAGCAGTTGCTCATTTAGAGCAATTACATTTCACCTGAAGTAGTCCCACTTCTTTCAGCAAGGGGTCGGTGTGAATGAAGAAGAGTTTGCGCATTAATTACCTTGCATAGTTGGGCTTGTCCTTTATGCTTTTAGCTTCTCTTCTAATCTGAGTGTGCACAACCATGAGCTCTGTGGTGTTCAAGGCTGAAGCTGGGAGGGGTGGACTCACTGGTTGGAGCCAGCTTTTTGATCCTGCCTGTTCAGTGATATGTTTTTTTACAGGCTGTTTCATCGCTGGAAAGTCACCCTGCTCAGATCAGGAACTGTGAAGAATCCTCTTTCCTTCCTGCTTGCAAGTTATCTTCTCTGTACTCCACAAAATAATGTTTCCCTAATATATAAACAGAAATATGCAATTACGGATGGAAAGTTCAAATGCCAACATTAACAGTGAATGGCAATGATATTTATGTTTATGAACTGTGACAAATTCTGATTTCATGACTTTGAACTCACTACCTTAAGGAGAAAAAGTATGCATTTACTTATGGGCTTCAGAAAGCTGAACATCTACAAGACAGTGGATGAGCAGTGGTAGCCTATTGTTTTGTAAGCCTTTTCCCAAGCCTTGGAAATCTTTCACATCTTTAAATCCACCAAAGAAATGTATCTTAAAATATATTTCCTTTTTAAACAGTTTTCTTCTTTAGGAAAGAAGGAAGTTTAGGCACACAACTGCTTTAAGGTTCAACTTTTCTTAATTATCAACAGATAGTTAGTGAAACAGATGTTAGCACGCAGTTGTTCTATACATTGAACATACAGAATTACAAACATAAAAGGATAAGTAATGCTTGCAGCATACAGACACTGATGGTAATCAAGAGGTCTCATAGTTGTGCATACATTACTCTGCAAGTAAATGTGCACATACTCTTGGTATTTTGACACGAGCTGTATCATACCTTTACCAAGGCATGATACCTGTACAAATTATAGTATGCACACACAGAACAAACAAGAATTGATCAGTGAGCTGCAAAGCAGCCTCTGAACAAACAGCAGCTCTAGCAAAAAGGCTTAGTTCTTGACCCACTCCAACCTTGGTCACCCCCTGAAAACATTGCAGTGGGGTCTGCTGAGTGCTGTTGTCATTATATAAAACTGGATACAATAAAATTATATACGTACACATAAAAATAAGCATGCACAAGATCAAATAAAATGCATATAAAATTACAACATTTCATTGCACAAAACCCACGGTGTTGAAAAGAACAATTTATATCAGGGGTCCTCAAACTATGGCCCAGGGGCCAGATATGGGCCCCCAGGGTCCTCAATCCGGCCCCTGTATTTACAGAACCCCTATGCCCGCCCCCCCCCCCCTGCCAGGGGTTGGGGGGGAAACCAAGCAGCTGCAGATGACTGCCTGCCACTGCATCCGCGCGCCGGCCCCCTGTTAAAAAGTTTGAGGACCCCTGATTTATATTATCATTTTTGTGTATATTTGTACAGGGAGATAGAGGTGCTGAATTAAGAAATCAGGCAACCTAGAAACTGTTCATTGCTCTTTGGCATCCTTCTGATATTTCCCCGTCCAAGGCACCTCCAGAGGACAAAACACCCCACTCAGAAGAAAAGTGCTGTAGAGAGACGGGATTAATCACCTTCTGAAGGAATCTCTCTCCATGAGGACTACAGGAGGATCCTATGTAAAGCAAGCTTAGACTACATCCTTAACTTTACATGGCTGAAGTGAGATGAATTCCTTTACTGCATTCGTCTGTGTCTGCTTGGAAAGCTGAAGATAATGACGCTACTCTCTCAGAGTGCTCAAGTGAAGATCACTAGTGTAGGTATTACAGCAAAAATACTGTTGAGAAGTAGAAAGGTTTCTGGAGGAAATGAGTTTGAAATAAATCAGCCTACAGCTTCACAAGGTTTAGGAAATACATTTCAATTGGAGGAGAAACTGCAGGAATTATCCAAGAAGCTTATTTTGAACATCACAGAGTTATAAGGAAACTGATCCCTCTTAGCAAACACCTTAGTGTTCAACTTGGTGAAAACAAGAAGCCTTGGCTGTGAATGCAGCCAGAAACAGATCACTCATGCCAAGGTATCAAGTGTAATAAAAATATATCAAGTATTCCAGGATAATGGAAAGCACAGACTGTAATCAGTTTGTAGAGAGGCTTTATAAGTTGTGGAGCCTTATAGGGAGTCTCATCAGGTTGAAACAACTGGGCATTGCACCAACATAGATTTTTATTAGTGATAGCAGTTATGAGAATATAAGACTTTAAAACCCCACATCACTGGCCTCATTCACAAAAACTGTTCATCCGCTTCTCTGTGGGTACTATGGCACAGACTTTCTCCCTCCATCCATGTGCAGTTCAACTTTCTTTCTTTTTCCTCCTACCCAAAAAGGCACAATCTGTTCCATGTGAGGTTTAACTTTCAGCAGCCACTTACCAAATTATTTATCACTTTTATTTGACAAATCAAACAGAATGAGAAAAAGGTGCTTTGAATCTCAAGGATCATTTCAACCTGTGGTGTTGTTGAGGCAGCTCTAGTTAGTAACAGCTTTTGAAGGCATTAGTGATTTTGCACTAAACAGGCGTATTGTCCTTGGAACGTGATTCTAGGGCATTTCCTGCACTTCAACAATTTGGCTTTTGATTTCAGTTGTTTTCTTTAGAAGTATGCCTTTCTATAATGACAAGAATAGAATGGACAAAATCCTGCAGAAAACAAAGGCTGCCAGACAGAAATACCTTCTCTCACAAATGCTACTTTAATATAATAATCTAAACTAAACCATGTGTTAAGAAAAACATTAAGAAAACCAAATCTGAAACCCCCCAGCAATTCAGCAAATAGATCTTCATCCTGAAGAGACACAGGCCCCACACCGGGGAGGGGACAAGGTTGGCTCCACACCAGGGTGCTCTGCTGGACACGGGGCATGAGACAAGAATAATAATCTTGACCAAATACAGGCATGCGACTGTGCTCCCTGAGTCAGCTTCCTTCAGCTCAGTCCTTCTAAATATCCCGGTGCAGGTCCTTATCTTCTCCCTGCTGTGAAATAGCATCCCTTAGCTTAAACCTCACTAAGCAGAATTTAAGCCAAGGCACATTGCCTTAATTTGGGTTTATGAAGAGGAAGGTCCAATCAGTTGCTGAGACCGAAGTGGGTCAGCCACCATGTTTACCAGCTCACTTCTTAAAAAACTTAGGAACTATGTGATTTTCTGTTAAGTAACTTTTGCAAAGAGGTGAAATGAAAGCTTGACTCCGAGGGGCATGCGGCTATCCTTGTACTCTGAAAGCAAAGGCATACTAGGATACTTGACTCCTCTGGGGACATTTGTAATTTCATCCTATTCTGTCTTCTATTTGCCATTTAAGTGAAGCTTTACAAAACCAATGCCCCTTTCCCAGCTTCTCTGCCCTACTCCCAAATACCTACTGTTACAGGTCAACAAGGGCCCTTCCTTTTGGGGACTGCTGATGGATAAGCATAAAGGATGCTCTGGTAGGTTTTGGAACAGCTGAGTTTCAGGGTACCAGTGTTTTAATCTTCAGCTGTTGTTGTGGTTGACCACAGCCAAGCACCCACACAGCCTCTTGCTCACTCCCACATTCCCAGTGGGACAGTGGGGAGAATAGGATGATCAAAAGCAAGAAACTTATGGGTCAAGATGAAGACAGTTGAGTAGGTGAAGGAAAGGGGGAAAACCTGAGTGACACAAAGTTGATAGTCACTCAGCACCTCCCACAAGCAGACTGATGCCCAGTTAAGCTCCAAGTAATGGCCATCTCAGGAGCCAAAACCCCCACCCTTCTTTTATACTTGCCCCAGTTTTATTGCTGAGCATGACACTGTATGCTATGGAAAATTTCTTTGGTCAGTCCAGGTCAGCTGTCCCAGCTGTGTCCCCTCCGAGTCTCTTGCCCACAGCCAGCCTGCTCCCTAGGGGGTGGGAGGTAGGGGGGCAGAGTGAGAAACAGGGAAATCCTTCACACTGTGCAAACACTATTCAGCAACAGCCAAAACATTGGTACCTTATCAAAACTTTTTTGGTCACAAACACAAAGCACAGCACCATAGGCGGTGTTACGAAGGAAGTTTACTCCATCCCAACCAGATCCAGTATAGCCGTGCATGAACTGAACTGGCAGTGTAATGCAGTCTGCTACGGGATGTCCTGAGAACAAGTCCTGTCTTTCTTGTGAACAAACAGTCCTTCCTGTCTATCAAATTCACAAGGGCTGTCTCTGAGTTCTCCAAAATACGAGACCCTTCCATGGGCCGTGGCTGCTGCTGGCCTTAGCTCTGCCTTCTCTGCCTGCCCTGAGTGCAGGTTATGTTGCAAGTGAGACACAGCATGCCTGGAGGGGTGGAGATGACCTCTAGCTGTCTCTCCTCTCACCTAAGGGTTCATCACCTGGAGGTGATTGAAATGCTGGGAATTACATTTTTGTTATCATGGGTAGGGGTCTCACAGATAACACTACTGCTGTTTGAGAGGCGGCCAGGGATCTGAAATGCCAGAGCATATCACCACAGTGGAGGGCCTGGCACAGGGAAGATGAAGAGTGATAAGCTTTGGAGCTCTCTTTGGAAAAAAAAATGTATAGGAGAAGCTGCATGGCCAACTGCCTTCTCACAGGTCAAGACCTAAAGCTCTTTCATCCCGCTAACAAATTGGCTTCAAACTATGCAGTAAGTCCTGCCAAGCCCACTAGAGAGGCAAGACGAACTGTATCTTTCACATTTGCATAGGGGTTTTCAGATGGGAAGGTTGTTAGGTTGATCAAGAAGTATTTGTGGTCAACTTTTTTGTGAAAAATAGTCTGTCAAATACATCAGCCTAATTATAGGGGTCCCATTTCTGCAAGATGTAATTAACAGTCTCACAGTGATATTAAGTGCTGTGAGAGTTCATTTTGAGATGAAGCTTGGCCTGAAAGACCCGTGTCCAGGACTGTTATTTTTGCAAATATGCTGTATGATAGAATAATTACAATAGGTTTGAACTGATATTTTAAATACACTTTAAATGGTTTGTGTATTTCTAGCATAGCAGGACTACACATTTCAAAGTATGGGTTTCCATCATTTCTAGCCAGCAATTTGGGGTGCCCACTGTTGTTTAGTCCCTTATGTAAGGATCAAGGGACAGGAGCAAGTGGCAAAGTGTAACTTTAGGAAATTATGTTAAATGCTGGGTAGAATGCAAACGGGATGGGATGCCCTCAACTCGATGTTGTCTATAAGCAGTTAATTAAAGGCATAACTTCAAAGCCATGAGCAGCACTGGGAGGGCATGGCGTGGCCCTGTGAGTACCCACTTTCATTGCTGCCTCACTGTGTGCAATGCTAGCAGAGGCTCAGTGTCCTGGGAACGCAGAAATGTCATTTTGCGAGCAGGGCTGTGGGGTCAGCCATAGGCTGAAGTGCTGACACCAGGGAGGAACAATGTCATGTGTAAGTCTGTGCCTGTGAAGTGTGTGGCTCAGCAGCTCAAATCCTGTTTGGTGCCTCTACGGCTAACAGTATAGTTATTGTTACGGTGACACCGTCCTGTTTGTTTTGCTGCCTTGCCATGATGTGATGACACAAAACCACCTGGCTTCTCCATGCTCTGCCCTGCACCGTCGCAGTGGTACCCAGTGAGCTAGGTATCTTCCCAAATAACTACTTGAAAATAGACTAAACCAAAATGCAACACTTCTGAGACAAGCTAAACATTGCTTTCTTGCTGCATTTCAAAGTATGAAAAACCTGGGAAAACTACCTTAAGTTCTCACCTTTCAGCCTACAAGTAACTGCAAACTGAGAGCAATCTCAGCCCTCCTTAAGAAAGAAAACGATTTCCTTTGCTGGCCAGAAAGCCCTTTATAAACTGATATAAACTATATCAGAGCCATTTACAAAAAGATAAACTCAGGCATTTCATTGCCTATCTGGAGAACTGAGTAAGGTAAAGAAGCTGAAATTAACCTGCATTTATCATCTTTTGATATTAGGGCTGGCAGGCTAACCTGCTTTTATGTAATTGGACTAATAGCTATGGTTATTAACATCATTAAATCAGTGCTGTCTAGTAAACTATTCTTTTATCTCACAGTGTTGCCCTGTGTGCCCTGAAGAAAAGGACTGGTTTTCTAGAAGCGCATTCTTCCACATCATGTGTCAATTGGGCAACAGGCACTGACACGGCCGATTCAGGACTCAGCACTGATCGTTTTAATGGTGAGGAAGAAGCACAGATTGCTGGTTTTGATGAGCAGTGTAACAGCTATTGCTGTGCTGCTGCACTTTGGCTAGCAATGGCTGCAAGCGATCCCTGACAGTACCGATACCCCAAATCCACAGTAACGCTTGTTAATCTTGCAGAGAGAAGACACAGTTGTAACGAGGGAAAAAGAGCAGCTTGATCTGCTTTGCCATAGGGTGTCTCAAAGCTAACAAAGATTTTCTATTTATTGGCTTCTTTGATGGTAAAGGATTACAAGCGGAAAGCACCTACTCATGTTGTGCCTCTGCCACCCTGATGAGTCTGCAGTTTACCAGGCTGCAATTTGCACAGACTACATCATTAAAGGAGACGCTACATTAGGAAGGAGGACTGGGTGTGCTTGGAGGCACTGGATGACAAGAAAGATGCAAGCAAATAAATAGCAAGGGGAATGGAAAAGAAAACACAGACCTGAGGAGTGCTAGCCTCACCTGGTTTGTTATTTGAGACCTGATGGATCGCTTCCCTACCCATTCACATTCATGACTGGAGCAGCAATAGATGAAAAGGAATCTTCAGTTCCTGCTGATGCTACCTCTGTTTTTCGGCTGTAACTGCTGCCAGGGTAAAGTCCTCTACATTGCCCACAGCTGAGATATGACCAACCTTTTTTGTGGGTCCTTTTTTATCGACTTCCTTAACAGGGGATGCCGTGTAAAGGGCACGTCAATATGGCCCAAGGTGAAAAAGTGATAGCATGTGGAAATAGAGGAACATGAAAAATAAATACAAGAGCTGTGCAAGCCATATGCAGAAGACACAAGGAGAGAGGAAAAAAAAACACTTCCTGACTTGAAAGGGTTAGAGCATGTGTTTTGAAAGATGGGGCCACAAAGACCCAAAACACTGGGGAAGAGATGAGGGAAAGGAGAGGATCAGGAAACTGTTCACATTTCTGAATCCCACACATCTTGTGCCTGTCTAAAAACTGTGGAGGGACACCTCCGACAGCTAAAGCAAGGTTCACCAAAAGCCTCTTGTAAAAGACAGATGGCTCAGACCGGACTTCTGCTCTGTCTCATCCCTTGCTTAACCCAGCACTACTCCCCTTGCTCCTTCCTCTGCTCAAAGATGTGTTCTGCACAAGCAAGTGGGAAAGATAGGGTAGATGTGCTGGATCCTCACTACAGCAGTACAGTTATAACTAATTCTGGTATAGCTATATGTAGCTGTATTCCAAAACGGCTGTAGTGACTGCCAGAGCTCGGTAAGGGGGCTCTGCTCCCAATCCCTGGGAGGTCACTGCAGGCCACCTCACCTCTGGCTGCGACATTGTGCACGGCAGCCTGTGCCTTCAGGCTGCAGGCACTGTTTCTCTTGCCGCCCTTGGGGTGTTCAGAGCTGTGGTTGTTTTGTGCATCGCCGAGGCTGCCAATCACTACTGAATGCATTTTCAGAAAACTTCCACATTCTCAATTTTTAGCATTGTGGATCAGTCAGTGAAATGGTCTGACAGTGTTCTTCTCAGCTCCCCCTGAAAATAATGCCACCAATAACTGTTTATTTGTTGTGATGTTTTTCTCTACCCTTAACAGTGAACTCCAAGCACCAGTCAATACCTCGTTACACTGATGTACATTGGACACAAAAAGCACAGTTGCATCACTGATGTGGCTTAATAAAAAAACAACGCACCATGCAGTCTTTTCTTCTGGTGACCACAATAATGACAAAGACTGACATTATGGTCATGCCAAACAAAATGCCACTTTTACCAGCCTTGTCAATTTTTTTTATGTCACTTACTTTGATTACTGAAAAGGTTTTTCAGTGGAATTGCTGCCAGAACTTTTGTTCTCTGAAATAGCTAATATTGGTATAACATAAAAATGCCTCTGTTTATATACTAACTCCTTCTCCTGAGGGGAAAAAAAAGGGGATTGTTCTGTTCTGTGCTTCTATAAAGTGTGATGTTAACTCACAGCCTAAACATAGAGCAGCCCAGTGAGATGAGCATCTGTGTTTCTCATATTGATGAATGACAAGAGTTTCAGAACATGCTTCAAACATCCTTAAGGACCGAACTTAAGTTCATCCTTAAGGCTGAACTAGTGCCTAGCTGACTATACTTAAGCAACTTGGCACTTCCAGGACTCACAGATTTTGCAGACTAAAAAGCCAGAAGAAGAGGTGGCCCAAGGTGGAATATGAAAGTCCCAGCGATTCTCAGTGTCCTGTCCTTCGCCTGATTCCCAGAACAGTTTGTCTTGCCTTTATGGTCACTGGCCCATGTTGTCCTATGGGCCTGACACTGTGATGCTGTGAGGTTATCTCTATACAGAATTCTTTCTTTTCAGAGTTTATGCCCTGCACCTTCAGAAGATTTTTAACTCCATATGAAAATGACTTTCAGTCCCAAAACCAGACTTATCAGCTATATTCTGTATCTCATTGTTGTAATGATAAACTAAAATACAGACAGACTAAAGTATTTGTGTTGCAGGCTGGGCAGTGACAAATGTCTAAATATTATGTATGCCAAATTAGAAGTGGCTTAACTCCTGCAGGTATTTGCTCTCCAGTGGAGAAACCTTTTTCTTTCCATACATTCTTTTCATTAGTTATGATGATTTTGGAGAAGCCTTAGTTGGAGAAGGATATTTACGTTTTAAACTAGTATCTCTCATAGTTTTACTCCTCTCCCTCCCTCCCTCCCTCCCTTCCTTCCTTCTGTCTGTCCTTTCGTCCTTCTATCCTTCCTTCCTTCCCTCCTTCCTTCCTGCAGGCTGAAGCCACCAGCTGTTCTCATGGGACTGCTCCCAGGGTGCACAGTGCAGGAGAGGGAAAACCTCACACTACTGAGTAACAGCCTTGAATTTCTTTTAAATTCTGAGTATAAGCAAGGCCCAAAAGCTGAACGTGCCCTACATACTCAGGTTCAGAACCAGTCTCCCTTTCTTTCTGCTATTGTCTACATGAATAAGCTGCAGATTCTTCCTTTTTTATTAGACACAGGTTTGAATTAATCCAATTTTTCTCGGGTCACATCCCAGAGCAACAATTCCAGTTTCAATGCTGTACACATTTGCATGGCTCTGTCTTTTGTCAGATGGGAAGGAAGGAAGACTATTATTTCTATCACAAGCTACTATGCAATTCACCCCACGGGATAGTTTCCACAGAGCAGAGTTCAGAGTGGAAAAAGCTGGTTGGTAGTGAATAGTCAGGTTGTTCATTAAGGAAAATTCTAGTAGAGAAACCTAGTGTCTAGATTTGATGAAAACTTAATGAAATACGCACAACATCCCTGTGATCTGCAGCTCATTTTGAACAGAAGCTGAACTCAGGTACATCTGAGGTTTTTGATAAAAGTTTCATAGGCATTTGTGCGTGACCCCAGACCTGGAAGGCAGAAAGGAACTGAACAGTTCAACTGCCAGGCACACAGAGGGAACCAGGACAGAGAGGAGAAGGAAGGGTCCCTCAATGTTTTTGAATGAGAAACAGGGCACCAATAAGAAAGTGAACATAGGGGCTTTTTTTTAAGCTACAGTACCTTGGCTACCAGCTCTAAGTAAATGAGCTGCTAATGAGCTGAAGGAGAGGCTAATATAATTAAGATACAGTGAAGAGCATGATCCTGTTTACGGGATTGCTACTACAAGACTAGAATAAAATGTTGGCTAACACACATTTTGAAATCTATTACTTGCCTGAAAAGCTTGCTGTGGTATCCATGTAAAATCTGGCCTGCAACCAAATCAGTGCAGTATAGAAAGGGAACAGGTAATGTTCATCACACAGCTCTATCCTCATTTTAACAGTAAATGCATTAGAAAGTCAGTTAGATGCGATCTAGGAAGGGGGGGTGGGGAGTGGGGGAATCTCTAATGCTATCAAATACTCAGATTCTGCAAAACAAAGGAGCAGTGCAGTTAAATTTGTTCTAAAGCTCATACCATCACGTAACATAACCAAAACCAAACTGTAATGCTGAATGCTTAAGAGTTTACAATTGCTTTTTCAGCTATGCGGAAATTATGAATGCATATTTCTGTTCTGGATTATGTGGTTAATGAGACTCAGTCCGATAGGAAATGGGCTTGTCTGTTTAGAAGGGCAGGGTATGTGTGAAACACAAATGGATAACCAACAAACTCACGGTTCTGGAAATAACACTTCCTGACAGCGCTAGGATAGAGCTCTGCTTTAATCAGGGAAAGGCAGTCAGGCTTGCTTGTGCAACGTAGCATGCCCTGGCTGCACTAGCAAGTGAGGCACTTCTCAGTGTTTCACCAAGCCCAGTGAAAGAGCCCGCCATGCGAAAAGTACTTCCCGACAGTCTCATTCCTCCCTGTGTCTTATGGCTGTGCCATATCTCAGGCACATCAGGTACATCTTTTCTCAAAGTCAGGCTGAGCAAAACTCAGTCACTTATGGGCTCTAGTTAACCTGGAAATAGCGTGAAGCTCTGAGCTGGTGGAAAGTAAAAATGCAAACTACAAAACCCAAAGCAAAATTCCTTTCCAATTTCTGCAGCACGCTACCTATACAAGATGAAAGAGCACCCTGAGTTTATACGAGTCTTTTCTGTACATGTTAGAGAAGCTTCCAGAATAAAATGGCCACTGACTCGGGAAGAGGAGAATTCAAGATCTAAAATAAAGACATTACAGCTGCATAGTTCTCTAGTCTATATAAGCGCATAACTGGGTCTGATCTTCTTGCAAGGCTCCCTTTCCACTGGTGATTTGCCTTCAATAAAACAGTGCATGAAATGAGTGGGTTTATTTTGTATACTTCAAGGCTGAAGAATAAAATGCAAGTGTAATAAAAAGATATGATGAAGCAAGAGGTGGAAAGAGAGTGGCCAGTTTGTAAGCAAGACTGGACCTGCTCAGCAGTGCTCAGCAACACCTCCAAGAGCTTTGCTCCAGAGGTTTTCTTTCCCCTGAAATCCTTCTCCCCTGAGCATCACAGGCCCTCATCATGAGGAGGGCTCTCAGCTGCCTCTTGGGCAGGACACCCAGGTAAGTACATGGTTTCATGGTTTTTTTCCTTTTTTTTTCTTTCTCTTGAAACTCTCTTTTGCCTGTTGGTAATTATTTCCTTCTTCCAGACAGGCTTTGTAAAGCCATACCACTGGGGAGTCATTGGTAGAACAGCCTCAGAAGTGTTGCTGACCTGATCGCGCAGTATCACATGAACAAAACAGGACTTCCCCCCCCCCCCCCCCCCCCCGCCTTGTTCAGCCTACCAGAAGGGTTTCTGCTTGATCACTCTATGTGTGGGAGAGGAACCCAGGCACTGATGCATTACTCACTGGACTGAATAGAGAAAGTGTTCCCATATGTTTTTCCTAATGTGTGTGTACACATTACAAACTGAACTCTTACATCAGTTGCTCTGAATTTCTAGTAGTGATAAAGGGATCAGAAATAGGTCTTCACAGAGAAAAAAACACGGTTTTTAGCTTACTGATGTCTGATTTTTTCTCTGGTCTTCATGCCAACATTTTTGATGGACATATCAACCTGGATATAGATTATTACAGCCAAGTTAGCACACATCACAGATCTACTGGGCCTTGAAACCATTATTGTGGTCTCTCTTTTTTCCATCCTTCATTTCAAGCAAATACTATTGTAGTGTATATTCATGGCCTGTTTTATTTAACTGTAATATCAGATGCCTGAGATTCAAATACCATCAATCCATTCATATATAGTTATCCCAAATACAAAGCAAGCATTGTGCACACTGAATGAACATGTTTAATTACCTTCAATACTTTTGAATAAAGCAGTACCACATGATAGGCAATGAATTTCTCACTGATCCTGATGTGCTTGGGGTGATGCTAAGGAGCACTGCTGCTGTGGCCATAATTTCTAACTACTGGGTAAGCTCAGCCATCCGGCACAAGTGCACTGGCTGTCATGGATCCCTGAGATTATGAAATGTTACTTGAGACAATAATGAGCAAGAATGGGCATGGAAGGCCTTGGGAATAATATCACCAACACTTCCAGTTTCTCCCAGTTTAGAACTGAGAAGCCTCTTCAAAGTACTTTCTATTGTAGCTTAGGAGACACACTGAAATGGTAATAAAGAAAAAGACAGAGATCTGATCCTGTCAAATCAGACCTCATTATCTGTGTGGCAGCACTGATAATGCCCTGATGGGTGCCAGGTTACCTGCTTGATGATAATCAAGCCAGTCTTGGAGCCTGAAGAACAGCAGTAAGACTCCTGTTTGTGCAACGCATCCATAGCAGAGAGGAAGGTTGATCCCCACAAAACAAAGTGCAACTGAGAAGGTCCCAGTCTGAGGGACTGTGGGAGGATGAAGCCTGGAGGGGCTTGGCTGCTATGCCTTTCGGTGCTACTGCAGGCAGGAAGCCTGAAAGTATTTATCAGGAGCTATTCAACACCCCTAGTCCAAAAACTGATGGAAGGAGGCACAGTGTGACAAACAGGGAACAACAAAGTGGTTCTCAGCTAAGAACACGCAGAACAGCTGGTGACGTTGGATGAATTTATGCTGGTGGAGAGACACGTTGGAGCTGCTGCTATACCAAGAGGTGACTCTGACACTAGGACAACCTTCATGGGAGCCATCACAATGATTAGGATCAGTTCCCCTGGGACAGAGTCAGGAAAGGGAGGGAAGGGATTGGAGAAGAGGGAGGGCCATTGCAGTGTGGAGACATGTTGTGAAGGAGACTAGAAGGAGGACAGAAGAGAAAGGAGCTTCTACAAGGGAAGAGGGGCAGGAGAACACAGGTAAGTGTGGAAAGGAACTTCATAAATTCAAGAGGTATGAGGATGGGAAGTTGGAGGGGGCATCCAGAAAAGAAGGAAAGGAGGAAGAAAATCTGGGAAAGCTAGGGTCTTGAAAAGAGCTGCTGTTGACAAGGCAGCAAGAAATCCTGAAGGAGATAACTGCTCAGGTATGAAACAGCCTGAGCCTTATAGGGGAAATCTCTATTTTCTGGGAAAATGAACATTGAAGAATGATATTACCCCAATAAAAAGAGTGAATTTGATTTGAAAAACAAAGAGGAAGTATAACGATGCTGGATGACACAGAGCTGTTACTCTGGATGGAGATGTAAGAAAACCTAGGGTTTTTAGCATATGGAAGACCAGTCTTCATGGTAGTCCGGCACTGATCTTGACAATTGAGTGGCTTTCAAGGAACTAATTTTTGCTGTGCAGGGTATAAAGCCAATAACACAGGAAATGGAGACATTAAAAAATTATGGTTTCTGAGAGGTAATAGGTGTTCAGCAGGGAGAAAATGGGTTGTGGGATACTAAAGGCAGTGCTTGGGCCACGCGAGCAGCTGCTGGAGCTAGCCAGGCTGAGACTGCACAGGCAGCAGCCTGTGAGGTGGCCTCACTGCTGACCCAAGCATCGCACACAGGCAAAACCTCGTGAACCCCCAGCTTAAAAAATAGCCTTCGGATGGGCACTTGGGGGCAGTGGCTGCTCGGCTGTAAAGGCAGGCAGAAACAGTACCCGGTCGTCAGGCGGGAGACGTGTGAACTTGGCAGTCCTGGGTTAAGGGTTGGACTCGGTAATCTTAAAGGTCTTTTCCAACCTAAATGATTCCATGATTCTGTGAATGACACCACAGGCAAACAGCTGCAATGCAAAGGCAGCATAGGCCAAACCACAAGCTCTCCAGGTCTCAGAAGGCTTAAGTTTTCGGAAATACATTCATGTTCTGTCACAGACCTGAATTATGAGGTGATTCTTTGGTTTTAACTTGCCTTCATTTCTTAGGGCAGCATGTGGCTATAAAAGGGCTCAGAAAAAAGGTAGGTGCTGTCCTTCAGGGTCTGTCCCTTTCTATTTATTTCTTCGCTGCACCTTGGCTGTACATGGCTTTTTACAGAAGGAGAGGAGAAGCCCGACCTGGGAGAAGCCTGCAGGTGATATTTGTACCTGTGCATGTTGGGATGGACGTTCTGGTTTTTACCTGTCTCCACTGGAACGCGATGTTTAATACCAACTCATTTAACACCATTAAGTGCTTTTTTGTTAAACTCCTGTGTCTCCTTTAGACCAGCAAACACCAAGATGACATTACATTTCCACATGTCCTGACTCTCCTGATAAAGAACCCCCAGCAAATAAGTAGGATGAAAAAGGGGAGGGGTTCAAAACTTGCTAATAGTCATTGGAAAGTCCTTTGAAAAGTGCATTTAGCCAAGGCTGTGTTAGTTCTTCAGCATGACTTTTCCTTTCCACGTGGAAAAAAATGCACTTGGCATGGTTCCTGCAGGCAGCAATGCAAGGGGTGCACAGATGTGTCTAGACAGATGTGACTGCTCCCACCTCCACCTCACCTAAGTCAGCTGGCCACAAGCTATTTTTGATCCTCAAAGCCATCTGTCTGGGCAAGCATCACTCACTGCCCAGGTGAAAATACCTTTTCTTTCAGCAAGGCTTCCTTAGCAAAAGGGGCAAAATGGAAGCAGGAAGTTGTCAGCCCCACAAAAACAGAGGGGTGATACATAAGCAGTTAGGGCTTCTTCAAAAAATTGTGAAAAAACACAGTAAAGATGTTGGGATTTTATCACAAAGTGATTTACGAATTACAGTTTGAAGTTCAAATGGACAACTAAGACAAATGCCAAGGTCTCATTCTTCAGAAGTAATTTGAGGAGGCAAAAGCAATCCAATGAAAATAAACATAGATGATTTCCATGCTCAGCTGTGCATAAAATAAATGTCCCCATCAGAAACTGAGGATTAAAATGAATGCTTCAAGGTTTAGTGGTGCAAACAGATAGGGGAGAAAAGATTTATGGCATTTTATGTTTTAATTTTGTTCTTTTTATTCTATGTTAAATTGCCCAAACTCTGTGATGCATTAGGCTATAAAAAAGCACAACCATCAAAATCAAAGCACAATATAGATCAAAAAAAAAATCTTTAAAATTAAAATAATGTGATTTCTTTGTCCACCTTTTCTGAGATCTCTTTCATATTTATTGAAAAAATAGTTAATTAAGCCTATTAGTGTAAAACAAAAATCTTTCATGAGATATATTAAATTTGCCATGTTTTATGCACAAATCATGGCTGCAGATTTTATGCATTCTTAATTTTTCTAATATTCTAGGGTTTGACTGTCATCTAAGTGAGGGAGTGCACTGTTCCACAGGAAAGAAACTCTGTAGAAGAAAGGCTAGAGAAACATGTCCTTTAGGGTCTTCCTGACATGAGTCCTCATGGACCCTGAGCTTTCTGCTCCCAAGAGACACCTAACAGGAGAACAGCTGGAGGTGTCCCATCTCACTTCAGGGAGTGTACCAAAGGCAGGAGTGAAGCATGCTCCAAGCACAAGGGCTGCAGTGTTTGATGTCACTGTCCTTTAGCAGCAGACCCAAGTAGAGAGATCTACGGAGCTAAAAGATAACCAAACATCTAATTCCAAGACTTTAATTTTCTACAGGCTTTGCAGCAAAATGAAATAGGAGCCCTGTTTGTTTGCTCTGGTAATTCCAAGGACTGTCATTCTTGCAGAGTTGATTTTATTTTACCTGTTATAATTTCTGAATGACATTAAAAATGAACATTTCCTTTGATCAACCAGCTCAGCACATTCCTCATCAGAGAATTGGATATGAAAGGCCACAGTCTAATTTCAGTAAATTCAGTAGAGAGTGA
The DNA here is from genome assembly GCF_023634155.1 of Falco peregrinus. NCBI lineage: Eukaryota > Metazoa > Chordata > Aves > Falconiformes > Falconidae > Falco > Falco peregrinus. Next base: position 40,500,856 of record NC_073724.1, on the reverse strand, counting down.
CATCACTTGAGTCAGTGCTGAATCTTCATGTATGTTGCCAGAGGCAGATCCAGAAACTGGGTAGAAAAGCATGGAAACTTTGTAGATGTTCAACTATCATCCATCACTACTTGGTAATAAAGCAGGGACAATGAAAGAAAAAAATTATTCTGAAGCAATCCTGTTTTGTTGGTAGAAGAAAAATAGATGCATAATTAATAATACATAATGAGGAATTAACAACCTATAATACCTTCCTCTGAAAATAGTAGCAAGGATCTGGGTTTCATTAGTTTTGCATTGTCCCACCCAGGCCATTTGCCTGTCTGCATTGTAAAATTAACTTTTCTTAATTAATGTTAATATCAGTTCTTTTTGTTCTAATCAGACTCTTCCAAAAAAATCAATAAACAATGTGGGATTAGCATTAAGAAGAAGAAAAAAAAAAAAAAAAAAAAAAAGAAACCCAAGCATATTATGACTGCTGCGTTTTTGCTGTTAGACTTCCACTTCCATCTTCACTATTAATAAGACTCTGGGTGAAATTGGTTTCTTTGATGACGGAAAAAATAGTGATGTACTTCTAAAGGTGTTTTTTGTTTCCTTGCAGAAACTGTTATAAGCAGAGCAATTGTGTGGATACAATGGAAGGTGAATGTCAGAAACAGAGTATGAGTCTTTCCCTCTCAAATTATTTAACAGTGGCAACACCTGTGCAAATAGTCATCCAAGAGCAGCAGAATTCACAAAAACCTGCCTGCCATAGTAGCCTGAACTCCTTTATTTTGTAGTGCATCAGCTGCATGGAGATCCCAGATAAAAGAATCTAGAGGAGCACAGATTACCAAGTGCAAGGGCCACCTCACATTTAACACCCACCCACCCTTTTGCCTCAGAAGCTAAAGAAGCTGTTCAGAGTACGTTATGGCCAGTCTCTAGCTATGGCTTTGTCTGTCACAAAAAGTGTGAATTTAATCCCTTACGGGGTGGCAGGGGTTTGTTGACTGAAGACAGCTTTGAGGAACAGAGCACTTAACTGTTTTGTATGTTGATGTTTCATGCCTGGGTAAAGAAGAGATAATAAAACCAACGCAAGTTTGGGTTTTACACACTGGATAAAAAGCACTAGAGAGGTTTCATTATTACTGTTCTTCAAAAGCTCTTCGTAGTGCAGCTTCACTGAACGTGATGCATTCAAGTCATCAGGAAAGAAGAGCTGTGATATTTCACAGGCTAAAGCTATGGACCAGGGAATGAGTGAAATGAGATACTGCTGAGACACCTCTCTGTATCTGAGAGGGCTACAATTACAGCCTCTTCAAACCATTGCAATAAGAGGGTGTGTGAGAGGATTTGTGCCAGGTACACAGTAGAGCCCTTAAACCTACTCAGAGGAAAAAGGGGAATGACAAGGACAGAGCCCTCTCCAACCAGAGAGTATTCAAGCACTCAGGCAGGGTATTGTCTCCCCTTTGCTGTGATCTGCAGTGTATCTCAGTACTTTCCAGGCCTTTTGGCCCCTTTATTACAGTGGTCAAAGGAGAGGCCAAACTACTGCTGTGCCTAACACCCATCTTACTCTGCATCCCCTCTACTTGCTCTCAAAAAAAAAGAGGAAAAAAAAAAAGAAAAAGAAAAGGAAGTTGTTTCAGAAAGCTAAGACCATTGCATATTATTTCCAAAGACCAAACACCATTTGCAGACTACAGGCAAAGCCCTGGTGAAGGTTTGCGAGTGAAGCTGTCTGTGGACAGCTGTCACTGACAATATCTTCAAGTGTGCCACAGGGTCCCTCAGCGCAGCAAGACCTCACCCATGTGCCTTTGGGCTTCAGAGAACACTTCAGATGTGGGCAGCAAGTGGCCTTGGATGCACGGATGCAGTGAGCAGGAGGGGACCTGGAGACTAAAGCAGAAACGTTTTCTCTCTCTGTAAGTAGCTTCTGCCTCCAAGAGGCTTTGAGGTACCTCAGTTTCTTTGTAGAATCATAGAATGGTTTGGGTTGGAAGGGACCTTAAAAGTCATCTAGTTCCAACCCCCTGCCATAGGCAGGGACACCTTCCACCAGACCACGTTGCTGACAGCCCCATCCAGCCTGGCCTTGAGCACTGGGGCATCCACAGCTGCTCTGGGCAGCCTGTGCCAGTGTCTCACCACCCTCACAGTGAAGAATCTCATCCTTATATCTAATCTAAATCAACCTTCTTCCAGTTTAAAGCCATCTCCCCTTGTCCTGTCACTACATGCCCTTGTAAAAAGTCCGTCTCCAGCTTTCCTGTAGGCCCTATAGGCTGCTGTGAGGTGTCCCCAGAGCCTTCGTTTCTCCAGGCTTGAACAACACCAACTCTCTCAGCCTGTCTTCATAGAAGAGGTGCTACAGCCCTCTGATCATCTTTGTGGCCCTTCTCTGGACTTGATCCAACAGGTCCATGTCCTTCTGATGTTGGGGGCCCCACAGCTGAATGCAGTACTCCAGGTGGGGTCTCACAAGAGCGGAACATAGCAGGAGAAGCCCCTCCCTGGACCTGCTGGCCATGCTTCTTTTGATGGAGCCCAGGATATGGCTGGCTTTCTGGGCTGCAAACACACATTGTCGGGCCATGTTGAGCTTCTCGTCCACTGACACCCCAAGCCTTTCTTTTCAGGGCTGCTCTCAATCCATTCTCCACCCAGCCTGTATTTGTGCTTGGGACTGGCCCAACCCACGTGCAGGACCTTGCATTTGGCCTTGTTGAACTTCATGAGGTTTGCATGGGCCCACTTCTCTATGCCTGTCAAGGTCCCTCTGGATGGCACCTGGCGCCCCTTCCCTCCAGCATGTGGACTGTACCACACAGCCTTTGCTGTCCCAGCTTAGCCCTCCGACTATAGTAGCCTACATGTGACTGAATCTGTTACCGTAAGGGGCTGCAGTCTCGCCTTTTGCCATTACCTGGAAAAATTAACTCTTTGAGAGAGTTGTTACAAACAGTATGATCCTGGGACTGGAGCTCTATAAATGAGGTTTATAAGAGAGGCATGGCATTCAGCAGTGCTACAGACAAGAACAAACGAAGCATACAAACAATTTATTCTCATCTGTTGCAGGAGCTGCCCTAGATAAAAGCCAGATCACCTTTAGTCAGTGCCAGAAGTATTTCTAAGTAATATGGACCATCCTAGGAACACTGCCTCTTTTTAAAAACACACGTGCTTATTTTTATCCCAAGGTTTAGAATGGAAAAGGATTTTGGAAACGCTCATAGGACAGCCTGGTGTAAATGCAGAACCACATTTAGGCAAATCAGAGCACAGCCAAAGGCCATTTTGGAGCATTGTAGGTTTGATTAATCAGTTTGATGGCATTCTCCTCAGGAACGAGCTCCATGCTTGCCCAGTGTTGTGATTTACTACCCAAGTACAAAACAGGTGCCCGCAGTTCAGAGCACAACAGTTCATTTCAAGTGAAAAAAAAATCTAACACACATCTTGGTGTTCTGGCTGGTAGCTCCTGAGACATTTCCTGACAATGCCTCAAATGCTTCATGAAAGAAGCATGTGACAGGGAAGAAAGGTGTTCCTCTGCTCTGTTAGAGTTTTGGACCTGCATGCTGCAAATATATACATTGCTTGGTGCCAGCACTAAAACAAACATGACATTTGTATATCTTTCCTGTCTCACATTGCCAAAGCATATGACAAATGTACTACAGGGAGTAGCCTTTTCCATACAATTTTTTCCAGACATATCATCTTTACTACCCCAGCATCAGTCCTTGTTGCTCTGCCTGTGAGTTAAATCTTCATATTATTGACTACTGACAGCACTTTGCAAAGTGGGTTTATTGTTGCCTTTGTAAGAAACGGACATTTACCCTATTCAAAGTAGATATTTTCCTGGCGAGAGACTAAGCATAGCAGGAAAACAGAAGGATCTACAAAGAGCTCACAAAACTACCTCCTTGAGAAAAACTGGATGGAGATGCTTAGAGAAGCAAGATGCAAAAAATGAGACATCCAATTACTGGACACCCCAGCGTGTCTGCGGGGTTTCATTTGATTGCTTGTGAGGACTGACCCTGGGAGGTGGCCCTGTAATCCATCTACATCTTCACCTGCAGCCCCTCAGGACTGCTGGAGCTGGAGCTGCCCTGCATGACACAGGGGTGCAGGCACACCACCAGCCTGGGTTCTGTGGGGGCTATTGCTGCTTGCAGCTGGATCCCTGGGTCTGGGTGCTGAGGCTGCACCCTCAGTGACATGATGTCTGCTTTCTTGCCTACTGACAGCCTTGTTGCCTGCTCTGAAATACCTGCCTGACCATGCTGGATGCTGCTGGTTGGTATGAAAGAAAAGCAGAAAAGTTCTCCAGGTGATTCCCAGCAGTGGTTGTGACAGCTGCCAAGGGGCACAGCATGGCCAGGAGCTGTTCTGGGCTCTGAAGGCATGCCCTAATCTCAGGAGAGTGCTAGGCAGCTTTGGCAACCCCCTGCTCACTGCTCAGCTGACGGTCCTGGCGCTGGGCCCAAGGGCAGGGGTTTGCTTTCCCTCAAAGCCCATGATCCCATTATGGGAGGTTGACAGGGAGGTGTTGCTCATATGGCACTCACCAAGAGCAAAGCAGGCCTCAGCTCTAGCTGTAGCCACAGAAACAGCCCTTCTGTAGGGAGAGTCTACTAGGGGCTCTCTATGGCCTGGGCATGCAGCAGGGAGAAGGGAGCAGGCACGCTGGATCTCTTCTGGTAGGCCGCCATGGCCCTGGTGTGTCGTGCCCTTAGGAGGGCCGCTCATGGCGCGTGTGGCTGGGCAGAGCAAAGATGTGACATGGTGGTGCTTTGGCATGGGTGGCACTGCAGTGCCTCAGTCTGCTGTGCAAAGTGTGAGTGCTGCCAGTTAGGTGGGCAGGTGCACCACAGGATGCGCCCAAAGGCCACCCCCAGGGCTGGGGACCATGTCGCGTATGGCTGGTGCTGCTGTGGGGGGAAAGAGGCAGGAATTCAACCTTGCTTATTCCTACATGGTTTGTTTCAGGGACTTTTGTTGTGACATCCCTACTGCATCTCTTGGTTACCTCTTGCTGTTAAAAGCGATGTCAGTCCCATGGGATCTAAGATCATCTTACTTCTTGCCAATATCAAGCTATTACAGTCCAAAATCTATAAAGGAATTAACACTTCAGGAATCAAATCATGAAATCATTGTAATAGGCAAACACTGTTTGCATTCGGGTCATGCCTCTGAAGGTCTAACATTGATTTTAAATTTTGCAGCCCGCTCCTCCTGCTTGGGCCCCGGCGGGCTGGGAGATGCTGGGCCTGCTGAAAGCCCCCATCAGAGAAACATCCAGCTGCGGCAGCGGGACCAGATGGGAAAAGAAGGCGCCCTGAGGAGGCTGGGAGAGACCTGGCATGGGAACAGAAGAGACAGTTCCCTGTTTTCACCAAATGACATTATGGTGCAGAGCAGAAGTGCCTTTTCTTCACCAATACACAATTTGAATGCACTCTGTGACCACAGAAAAAAGCCTTTCATAAACCAGACTTTACTAAATCACAGAAACCCTTCTAACACAAATTTTATTTAACAAGTTTTTCCATAAGATCTTGGCTAATGAAAAGTTGCTTATCTGAATGCTGGCTAGCATTTGTTTTCTCCAGAAATTTGCAAGTAGTAATAAAGCAGGGTTTGGGGAGAGGTGGTGGTGTCGTGGGGTTTTTGTTTCTTTTGTTCTTCCCTGAGGGAGAAACTGCTTGTACAGTAACCAAGGTAGCCACTAGTCTTAAGGCTGTTAAACTTCCAGAGGCTGGCCATTACCAAGATGTTTGGCTGCATCACAGATGATTTGAGTGCTTTTATTTGAAGGGCAAATAGTCATGGTTATTTTTGTAGATACAGAAAATAATTTAAAGAAGTGTTTGGGTCTGCCTTTTGTGTAGCCCAGAAAAAAGGATAAAAAATACAGACCCCTGTAGGTACAAAAATGTTCTTTAGGTTTTTAACACTATTATACTTAGAATTCACCTTGTTTTTCCTTTCATTTTCTAATTTTTTTCACTGCTTTTTCTCTGCTAGTATCAAGAGAGCATACATTGCTGCAAGTAAAATAAAAGCTTTTATCTAGGATTTCTCCATGCTCTAAAATTACAGTTCTATATGCCTAAGTGATGGTTAGGTAAGGGATTAAAACCAGCAGTTAATGAGCAGTTCTTCATCAAATTAGCTGCAGGAAGAACTTAAAGTTCACCTGGTTCTCCTGTCCTTCACAAATGAGGCTTTGAAATTCCTCTCTGAATAATCTTTCATATTTTTTTACTCTCAGTGGTTTTTTTTTAATTTTATTTTTGTTATCGCAGTTGGTATAGAAAAATAAACACATTTTCATGGTTATATTTTCTAATTCACACAATATACATGCCCCTTATGGAAGTGATGGAAAGAAATCATGGAAGACAGTAGAACAAAGTCTAGTTGGACTTTGGGGTCAATACTGGGTTCAGTCCTGTTTAACATCCCCATTAATGATCTGGATGATGGGACAGAGTGTATCCTCAGCAAGTTTGCTGATGACACTAAACTGGGAGGAGTGGCTGATATGCCAGGTTGTGCTGCCAGGGCTGAACATGAGCCAGCAATGTGCCCTTGTGGCAAATAAGGCTAACAGTACCATGGACTGCATTAGGAGAAGTGATGCCAGCAGGTCAAGGGAGGTGATCCTTCCCCCCTACTCAGCACTGGCGAGGCCATACTTGGAGTGCTGAGTCCAATTCTGGGCTCCCCAGTACAAAAAAGACACGGATATACTGAGGAGAGTCCAGCAAAGCACCACAAAGATGACTAAGGGACTGGAGCATTTGTCCTGTGATGAAAGGCTGAGGGAGCTGGGACTGTTCAGCCTGGAGAAGGTTCAGGAGGGATCTCATCGATGTATATGTGTATTCCAATACCTGAAGGGAGGGTGCAAATAAATGGAGCCAGGCTCTTTTTAGTGGTGACCAGTGGCAGGGTCAGAGGCAGTGGGCACAAACTGAAATACAGGAGGCTCCATCTGAACATCAGGAAAAACTTTTTTACTGTAAGGGTAACTGAACACTGGCACAGGTTGCCCAGAGAGGTGGTGGAGTCACCATCCTTGGAGGCAATCAAAAGGCACCTGAGATGGACTTGGACAATGCACTCTAGGTGGCCCTGCTTGAGCAGGGCTGTTGGACCAGAGGACCTTCAGAGATTCCTTCCAGCCTCAACTATTCTGTGAATCTGTGAATAAAATGCATATTATGAACAGGAATTTGGATTCCCAATACATACTACCTCTATTCAAATATACTTCCAAAGCATGTCAAAACCAAAACATCTTGCTTGTAATCATCCACTGTTCCATCACTATTGCACAACAGCTAGTAAGAAGTAATAGCAGAGAGGTTTCTGAACATTTTCTTCATAGTCCTTTTACTGCTGGAGCCACCTGCCGAAGGGAAGGCTGTGATTCAAAATTGCCTTGTGATCGGTTCTGCAAAGAGCAGATTTTGCACTAATGGATTACTCCTTTTCCCTTCTTCCATCTCTTCTCCCTCTCTTATCACAGCCCTATATACTATAAGCAGAGCTGAGCACACTTAGTAAAAGCCTTGGTGTCAGGAGTTGCCTGAGGTCCATGCCAGCTCCCCTCCGGCTCATGCCACCAAAGTCGCTCCGACCCTTAAACTCCAGCACAGCTGCAGCCCCTGCAGCCATCGCAGTGGAGTGGGAAGCCCTGGGTTAGCTTTGCATGCCTTTATTTCTGAGAGCAGTGGTATGACCCTGCTATTTAGCATCTAAAGGCAAAGCTGAGCGCAGCTTAGCCATTCGAGGCTGTGCTAGCATTTTTATATCATGTACATGATTGTTGCAGCACTTCTTTCCAGGAAAGTGGGAAATGGGGAAGGAGTGGATCTGCTCTGTGAGTCACTGGGCAGGTTCCTGTGGGCCAAGCCAAATGCAGGGTTTCAACTAAAAGCTGCTCTTATAGAAAATATGGGTCGTGACAGTTGTTTGGGTTGGAAGCTCCTTCCACGACTCAGGGCCAATTTCACCCAGGAGTGTGCATGCTCCATGCGCACCCGTTTGTTTCTGTCTCTTCCTCCTTCCCTTTCTTATTAACATTTCTGAAAGGTTTCATTTTTTTTTCCCTAAGAGAGCTTGCAAGAAATGAGTGAATGCTTATGTTGCCACTTTTCATCTATTTATTTTGGCTGCTTGTTTTTGCTCTTCTTCAGAAAGACTGTGATGCATAAACAAACTATGACCTGTCATCCCAGAGGGAGGAAATGGGAGACCGTGCATGGAAAACGTTCTCTAGTTTTCCTCCGGTAATTTCAGTAATGTCATCATACTAAATTATGAAGCTTTCCTGGAAGAGAGTGTGGTGTATTTCCTTTTAATCATCCAAGGTGTGTATGTTCAGGCCTTCACAGTAAACCTGAAACCAATTCAGAATACGTATCTTTAAGTCCTTCAAGGTCTATATCATACTCCATTTAAACAACCAATTAAGGTTTAATTTCACTGTAGTCTTCAGATACAAGGCAATCCCTGTCTCCTGCAGTGCTGATAAGGACTGCAGAAACAAAGACTAACACTCCAAGTAGTAATTTAAAGACAGAGAAAGGAGGTGAAAGTAAAAGATTTCCCCCTTTGAAACCAAGCAATTATAAGCCTACAGTGGCCATTTCCTGCTGTGAGAATTGCTGGCAAAAAAATACATGAGAACTATCCTTAATCTATAGGCTTCCTTTCATTTCAGGGTGAAATATTTTTTGTTGGGTTTATGTGATATTTTTTTTATCTTAGGGGTTTTGGGTTTTTTCTTTGGGTTTTGTTCCATTTTGCAGTGCATCTTTTCCTTGCTTAGGCTGAGAGGGAGAGTAACAGCAGGGGCAACAGGTACAAAACCAGGAGAAGCTTCCTCCATGCTGCCCAGCTGCTTATTTTAGCGCTTACCTGTGAACATCCTTTCTGTAAAAGAGATGCCTTTGAGAAGTCATATATAAACCCTTCCTTGAGCATCTCTGCAGCAGAGGCTCAGCAATCAGGCTTCCAACACTTGCAGTTAAGCAGAGTGTCTGGTGTGTGATGATTTTGTGACGCAGATCACTATCGGGGAGAAGCTAAGCTGAAAATCACTTACTTCGTTTCACACAAAACAGGGAATGGAGGCAGGGCTAGAAATGAAGCAAAGCACTGTAGCTAAATTCAGCAAATTCAAATGGAAGCAACTTGCTGACTTCACCAGACTGGCTGCTGATTACAATATTTGAACCAGACTTCCCCAACTGCGTAACACAATGACTTCTTAAAATCCTAAGTCAGGATTTCACTAATTAACGCTACATGTCTGAATGTCTGTACACATCAATATAGTTAGAAGTTGAATTTGTTATATTATATTGGCTTTTCTTATTTACATTTATTTAAAAAAAAATAAGAGTAAGGAGAGGTGAGACCATATATTACATACATAACATGCTGGACATCTGCAGGCATTCTCATAACACAAAATAAGCTACGAAAAGCAAACTTTAGGAGGTTTGACAGCATAACTACAAAGGAATGATCACAATTTCAACATTAGCTGTTTTCAGTGCATTAAAAGGTACTGCCACTGTGCTTCCCTGATGATCTTTATAGTATTAACATGCTGTTGTTTCAATATTAAAATTTTTTCTTACATAAGGATTTGTTGCAAGATCACACTGAAAAGAACAGCAAATGAATGGAAAACAGCCCAGATGGGGGAAGCAATGAAACTGCATGTAAAAAATGGGAACCCAGTCCAGACATCCAGACATCCAGCCCAGGCCTCCATCCGCTCCCCGTGGACAGTCAGTGGATCCAGTCGCTACACCTGGTGTATCCATCTCATCTTAAAGTAGATGCTCAAGCAAAGCAAGTACATGAGCTGCTCCCTAAAAGCACCTATTTCTTTCTCTAGCTCAGCTGTGGACATCTGAAGTGATACGAGATAAATCCCACTCAAGGTGTCCATCAAATGCTCACTGAACTAGAGAGATGTGTTTTGAGTCCTCTTATCCCATTAATTTCTAGCAGATTGTCGGTGTTGTTTGTGACAACAGAGTATAAAACATTTTTTGGCACATATGTGACTTAAATTGAAAATGCACTTTTAATATATGGTTTGGAAAAGACTTACTCGGTTGTGCTCCATACTGGATGAAAGGTAGAAGATGAAACCCCCACCATTATTTATGGTACAGCAAAATATTTCCTCTGTGCTCTAAGTTAAAAAAAAATATGAAAAGAAAAAGAAACAGGAAGGGGAAATAACAAGAACCAAAGGATCCCAAGGCAAATTTTATGGAAGTCAAACTCTTCCACTTCACTTCCTTTGGTCCCAACACACCCAGTAAGGCAGTTCAAGGTCCCATGCCTCACTGGCACCTTCTTGCTGGTTTTGAAGATCCCATTTTGGAGGAGGGTTGTTGCAGCCAGGCACTGGTGGGGACTTCCTGGGATCTCCAGCCTTGTGCCAAAGCAGATGGCTGGCTGTTCACAGTGACCGTATGCTGCTGAACAGGCTGGGAAAAGCCAGTAGATATCAAGCACCAGGTCCCTGCTAAGTTAAAACTCTGCTCTGATTTTTCCCCATCGGTGTGAGGTCTGTGCAGGCTCAGAGACACCCTTGGCTTTGTGCAGCCCACGGTGCTTTAAACCAAAGCCTGGCCTCGGCTGAGGTTAGGTGTGAGCCCTTGAAGGAACAGTCCTGGCTGGGTTATCTTTTGCTAGGAAGGATCCCAGCTTGTCTTGGTGAACCTGTCCCTTCGGGAGGCATCATGTTGTGCATCCTCCAATAAGACACGATTGCTTCTTCTCTTTGAAGTTAATGTATTATTGCCATCCCCCAAATTCATGCATGTTTATTGATTTCACTAGGTAAGAGGGAGGACTATAGCTCAGACTGTGGCCAAATTGAGAGTTCATAAGAAAAATCCTGTTTCAAACTGAAGCAGGTATGAGATATGGAGAGGGTGCTCAGCAACCTCAGTCACACCTCAGCCAGGCATCTGCCTCTACAAGCTTCTACATAAAAAGTTTATAAGCATTTGCACTTGGGAGCTGAGAAGGAGAGGAGCTCAGGGCATCATCATTGAGACTGGGCTGGTGGCTTTCCAGGATGGCTGGAGGACCCCCGGGCTTGGGCTATCAGGTCAGGGTGGGTTTCAGCAGTCTGGCTACCTCCTGTCCTCTCACAGACCAGGCACTGGGACAACCCCCTCCTGCAGCCCACCTGTCTACTGGCACAGCCCTGCCAGTGTCACACATGGTCACACCGAGGAAGAGGCTGTGCATGTCATGGTGGGAAATCTAAGATCTCTTCAGAGGCTGCTGAGAAGGCTGTCCACGTATAGAGGTTCGTGGCTGCCACAATGTGGTGGTACCAAGATGGCACACCAGGGGGGAAAAAATATCTCAACAGCTTGTTTGTTACACTTGTGGTTATATAAAATGCAGCAGGCTCAGCCAAAAATAATGTGAAAAAAAAGGTCTGTTCTGAACCAGGATAAAAACTAACATTTCCTAAAAAATTGAAAAATAAAAAGGTGAGGAGGCAGGGCAATCAATTCATGAAAATCAAAGCTTTTAATTTTGATTGCAACCATGTCTTTGTACACACGTGTGCTTTCTAGTTAGCCTAAAATACAATACAAAGACACTTTGAACCTCAGAAAATAGACTTCTGGTTACATAATTACAAGAAAAATTCATTTTCACAGTTTCAAAAGTTCTGTATCACTGTTCTGAGCAAATATTAGTATTGAAACCCATAAATTAAGTTTAAGTGAATAGGAATTTTCTGACAGGAAATACTACATTACCAAATTTGCATTTAGCCATATGCAAAGCTTAGCTGTAACTCATTGTTCTGGTATTCATATGTTAGAGACCAGTGCTTGACCTTCATTTGAATCTTGGCAAATCACGCCTTTAGTCAGGCGTCAAAGGAGGGGAGTAAGATAGAGAAAGCACACTCCATGCCTTCCTCTCCAATTTAAAAATTAACTTGTATTTTAGAATAATAAATTTAGACTAAAAGCTAAAGAGGGCATTAAGCCATAGCTGCCTATTAAGATTAATTTAAACCCAACATATCATTTTAAAATTCTAATTTCTCCATTCTCTATTTCTCCATTCTCTAATTTCTGCAAAAAAATCCATGCGGCTCCATAAATAAATACAAATTTACCCGAGCACCATGTGAAAGGGCCCCTCCCCCAGGCTGGCTTCTTGTCACAGGCAAATGCTTAATAGGTTGTGGCTGGAAAATCCGAGGGAAAGCTGGAGATTTTTATGAGATGAGCACTGATTGTGCAGGAGCCTGCAGCTATTGCTGACCTGCCTCTTTCACAGAAAGAGGATTATTACATAAAAGAGTGCTAGAGATACTGTATGAAAAATACATTTTAATTTCTTTCTCAGCAAGAGAAGATGGAGAGAAGGGAAATGGGAACAGGCAGGGGAACTGCTTCTGCAGCTCTTTTAGGTGGGATTCCTTTATTATTTTTATTATTATTGCTTTTACTCAGAAAGTTCTTTAGAAGGTCTTATATGGATGCACACAAACAGATCCCTAGTCCCACAGTCTCCCTTTACCTCCTCCAGACAGTCTTTTGCATACATAAAACCACACATACTCCCATGAGCATATATATCTTTCTGGCTTTTTCCCATGATTTCCCTTCTGCTACTCCCTCATTACCTATTAAGATAGATCGAACCAAAAGAAAGACACTACTTGTCTTTCTAATTACTGTGCACACGGAGGTGCGTCAGCCTGGGCTTTTCTCTTAACTGTTAGCTGTCTGGGGGGACTTTGCTTGTTGTGTTTAATGTCAGGGAGCTGTCTGCCTTCCCACCTTACACTGAAGAGCACAGATGCAATGCCATAACATCGGTATCCTCGCTAAATGCTCTCTACTCCTTCTCCCTGTCTCTTACAGTAGCACTCACCTGGAGACAACAGCTGTTTCTCCTCACCCATTTTAAGCCTCAGGTTTCTCCCCAGGTCCCCCACCTCCCCCATCCTCCCATCCCCCTCTATCCTGCCGCTGATGTTGCACTTCAAGCAGCTTGTTCACCTGTATCCATGACAACCAGGATGACATCAGCATGAGAACTCAACATCACAGTGAGGACTCCAAAGCAATTAAATGCTAATAACGCCTTTTTAATTACAGTTGAAATATTTCTGGTAACAAAAAAAAAGGGGGTGGATGGGTGAGAAGCAGAAGGTGGAGGAAAATTTCTCTTTCCTTGCTGGCTGCCTACGCAGTGACAATACCACATTTTCCCCAGGCACCACAGCCGTCTCAGCTGCTGTCAGAAATCATCCATTCATATCCCTGAAGCAGCCGTCTGCATCCTCAGCACCACTATGACCAGCTGCAAATGCTTGGGTGGCCACTAACGTCTGATCTGCCGTTGAGCCGGGCAGAGGGGTGACACCACTGCTGCCTCAATTCCCATCCAATTAGGCAGGGAAGCACACAGCTTTCCTCGGGCCAGACCTCTGCCCTCACTTCTCATGCAAGGGCTGAGCAAGGCCCCGGGCATGCTGCACACCCTGCACCTGCCAGTGTGATGCTGCAGCGGGCAGGGAGAAGGGAGGTGGATGTGCTGCAGGGATGTCACCTCGGTCCCCTCGTGGGAAGTCCCGTACAGACACGCAGCCACAACCTGACTTACGCGTACCTGCCTCTACTGCTTCCCTAGCTCGCTCTGGCTGGGAGTAGCTCAGGGAGATCTGCCTGGAGGAGCTCTGTCTCCCACAAGAGCCCCTGTGGGCTCTGCAGTAGAGGGCTAGGGACCTGTGGCAGATCTTTCAGGGCTGTAGTGCCGGCACAGCTGAGCAGGGCAGAGCTGCTGTTTGAGCATACAGGCAAGCAGACCTAATGCCTCATCCTCCCACACACAGGCAACTTCTCTGAATGCAGAAGTTTCCTAGGCACAGAGCAAGCAGAAAAAATAACTTCCACCTAATCAGACTTGTGTATGAGCAGTCCTCCTTACTTGCTTGCTGGCAATTGGTATTAACAATGTAGGTCAGGTCAGCACTTGACAACCCAGAGGCTCTTGGCAGCAACCTCTCAACAGTGGGGGAGCAATCACATCCCCCCAGCCCTCATCTCCCACTTCAAAACCTCAAGCTCCCCCAGTCGCACAGAGCCAGAGAGATTCCCCCAGGCTGGCTGATTCTGAGAGCCACCACTGCAGTCCCTGGGCTGCATCAGTCCTTGGGCATCCCCAGGTGAGCGGGGTGTGCCAAGGCCAGTTTACTGGTGGTGCTGGGCTGCAGGCATCACAGAGAACTACTGGGTGTCTGCATCTGTGGGGATGCCCTTTGTGCACTGCCTGATGGGGCTGGGGAGGGAGCAGCTACCTCCCTTATCTACTGCTCACTTCCCCAAGGCCCTCGGGATATGACTCTTTTGCACCAATTGAGCTTTTGCAAAGGAAAGGGTACATCACCTTGCATCTCTTTCATCTCTGAGACAGTTTGGATTACAGAGAGCCCATTTGTCAGTCTTTCATCATGCTGGACTTGTTTTAGCTTCAGTTCATTGCCAACAGTTCAGGTGGCAATCCTACCCCTCATAAGAAATAGTTGCTTGTGCTCCATGATGTCCTGCTATATCATACCAGGTCAGCTTCAGACTGTCCTGGTTCTTGATTTTGTCAGGGAGCAGGTCTTCAATGTCCTACAGGGCACACTTCTCCCTGTAAAGAGGGTCTGTGAAGTAGTCAGTCCCAAGGATGAGGTGAGACCAAATACAAGGATCAAACCTGTCTTGGCAACTGGGATGCAAGGTCCAGGTTTATTTCCAGGAACCTCAGAAGACATAAATCTTATGATCCTCATCTGGAAGGTGAAACCTTCTTGTTTGGCAGAGCTGGCCTTGTGCTGTGACATCAAATGTCACATGAGAAAGAAAGTGTAGAGGACCAAAAATGAAAAGCAGAAGGGAGAAAAAGCAGAGGCTAAGGCAAGAAATAGGGAAGAGAGAGCAAAGAAGAGGGAAAAATTGTAATGGAGAAAAATGCACCCAGTCACACTTGGGGAAAAAAGCAAGCAGGGCAGAAAGCTTAACTTTGAAGCTGGGCTTCAGGGTTTGTCTCTGTTCTGTGTGAGGAGCTCCAGTATCAAACCTCAGATTATATGGGAGGACTAGACAATTAAATCAGTTGGATAAGATCAACTGCCCTACTTGTTTTTAACATATTTAATGGTTACAGCCACTTCTAGGAATGCTGCTGGAATGTTATGTCATGGTTTGATGTAGTTATTACCATTTATTTCTACAAAGGGCCTGGTCATCTATCACTAGTATATGTCATCGTGACTAAAAGCTAGATTACTGACAAAGACTAAGATGTTAAATCATTTACTTTTATGATAATGGACAAATTTTAGTTTCCTAAGAAAGTAGTTAATTCATGTAATGATCTTTGATGTTAATCCATAAGGATTTATGTTGCTTTTTTCCTATGTCATTTGCATGAACTCCTTTTCTTTATTACAAGTGTAACTGCACCACTTGGCTGACAGTGGCCTTTTAGCTGAACTGTGAACTGATTTAAATTGAGTATTGGATTAGTTCCCTTTGTGCTCCATAGACCTATAAATTGGAGAAGGTGTTAGGGGAAGGCTACTACGGGCAAAATAAATGTTTAAATCCTTAGCTGGTTTGACGTTTGACTCTTTCTCTGTAAATGTTATTCCAACACCTTATTTCCAGATTTCCAGCTGTCAGTAAAATACAGCAGAACAGTATCCACCCACTGCTACAGATGTTCTTGGCAATCTTTTAAAGTGGGCTCAGGGAGATCCATCAGCTAGACTAGGCAAAAATATATGTACCCAGTGAAAAATTAGAGGAAAATACAAAAAAGAGGTGTTGTTGATTTGGGTTTGGGTTTCCCCCCCCCCCCCCCCCATTTCAGGGTGGGAGAGGGCAAAACAAGAGAGCTTTACATTTTGAACACATTTTCCTAGCAGAAGAAGTTGGAGGAACAGTTCCCAACACACCTCATTCACCAGCTGCTTGGGACCCAACACAAATGAACTACCCACTGGTGATACTGGCAAAGCATGGTCTGAGGAGCTCCCTCATGTCCTCCCCCAGAAGCCTCTTGTCCCAGTGCCGTTACCTTTACTCCCCAGGGCCCAGGGAAGCAGGCAGAGAGCAAGACCTCCTTTCTCACTGACATAGCCTGTGGTCTGTGCAGGGCTGTGCACTCAGCGTGCTGAGCAATATAGCTGAAAGAAACCCCCTGCTCACGTGTAGCATCCCAACCTGTGATGCACCATGGGTGCCAGCTGAATGACTGAGCTGAAGGAGGTTGGATAAAATTTTGTTTGGAAAAGACCTGTGCTTGCTTAGTTGCAGCTGGGGACAGGGAAGGATGCCACTGTCCTTGTCCTGGAGGCAGGAGAGGAGGACCACTGTGGACACAGGCTCCTGCAAGAAGAGTGGAGACCTGTTTTCAAGGGCAGCTGTTTTACCTGGGAGGAAGGCGCTAGTTTGGGGAGAGCTAGAGCCTCCACATTCCTCTTTGGATTGAGGCGGAGGAGAGGACAGCCAGCTCCCCTGCAGAAAAGCTCCTCTGTGTAAGCAGGACCAAAGCTGCTTGCTCAGCATTTTCCCTGCTTTGACCTGAGGAAACATTCACCTCAGATACACCCAGAAGAGGCCCTAAGCAGGGCTTTGGCTGCTGCTGGGAATGGCAGGATCAAGGCTGAATCTGCCATGCAGCTTTCAGCTCAGATGCTGCCCCCGAATATTGTGTTTTTCCAGTTGACTGCAACCCGAAGGAGCAGCACAGTCCTTGAGTAACTGCAGCACCTGAACCACAAAGCCCTTCTTGCAATGTTAACTTCCATCATCTCACTGTTTTCCATCTACTGCTAAATTTCACAGCAAAACTACGACCGACTTTAACAAGGAACAGGAGCAGGCCCTATCAGCATTCACTGTATCTGCCCACTGACAGTGCTGTATGTCACATTATCTTGTCACTGTAGGCATCCAGTGTGCTATCTTGCAGGATACATCCCATGCATTTTGAGCAGCTGGATTCTGTGTGCTAAGGCAGGAGTCTGCCAACTGCCTTTCTCTGGCAGGCTGTCTCACTGCATCCCTCCTGTGTTTGCATGGGGCATTCAGCCTGTGAAACAGCATGAATTTCTATCAATTCACTGACAGAAGGGCTAGCTGAAGTTTATGATTTGTTCCAGACAGGCAATGGCTGGAAGTGTGAGCTCAAAAATCCATCAGAGCCTTCATGTGGATCCTACAGAGCTATGCCAGGAGTTGCAAAAAATGGATGCTTAGCATTATCTCCCAAATGCAAAAGTAAGCACCTAAATTAACAGCCTGACTTTGGGAACCGTTGCCTGCTCAGACTGTCTGGAACCAAGATAATTTGTTTATGTGATTCAAGATGGGTTCAGAAGTCTAGTTTTACATACCTAAATCTAAAACTGTCATTTTAAAGCCCATTTGGGTGTCTTTGCCCATTTACCAATCTATTCAAGATGTTCACTCAAGCCATTGCACAGTAATATTGGGGGTGAAATCAAAACAGCAGATGACTTTGCTGCATTACCACCACAGCACAGTCCTTCCTGGACCAACAGCAGAAGGACACAAGCTGGTAGTCTAAAGGGAATGGCAGCCAGACACTTTGGGTTTCCACACATAACGCCTGCCCCATGTGCAGTACTCCAGGTCCATCCTCACTCACAGAAATCCCAGACAGCTTCAAACAGCTGATTTAAACCCCATCATGTCTGAGAGGCTGTGAACTTCCTGCCTGGCTGCTCGATGGACCAGCTTGGCATAGGAATGGGAAAGGACTTTGTGCTTTCAAAGCCACAACTGATTTAAGGAGAATCTCTGCAGAGCTGTCACATGATGGATGCCCATGGTATCTCCTCACACCATTTCAGCTCCCCATTCCCCTAAGCCAGACCGGCACCCCCTGGGGGGGCTGGGCAGTCTCTGGGATGCCTGGGCCCTCTGACAACTTGCCAGTCTCAAAGCTGGGTCACACAGGCAACAAAAAGGCTTTGGGTTTTGCTTTTGCACCATTTTCTTCAAATAGAGACGCAGATCGAAAGATTAACTAGCTTCAGTAATGGCCATGCCTGTAGCATTCGACTACTGGGAATTGGCTTGTCATTCTGTGCCAGTTTACAAATGGAGGAAAAACGGTCTAGTCTCCATTCAGCTGTACCACTTTTCACCCCAGAATTGCCTTTACAGCTGATGTTTGAGCTGCAAGCATATATTTTCCTCTTTCCTCATTACACTTCCAGCTCTCTCAAATATTAAATAGCAGGTGCTTAGAATAAAGCATATTATTCTGACAAACATTTTCATCATGAGGTAAATTGGCACATACTAAATGCTTTAAAATACTTACTAAGTAATTGAGTACAGCAGTTCAGGTTACTATGCAGATGTTTGTCTCTAATAGTTTACAATTACACATATTTCCCTGCTAAAGGGAAAGACGGTTCCACAAGTAAAGCTTGTTGTTTCGAACAAGAAAGAAGAAAAAAAAAAAAAAAAGGAGGGAAAAGAAGACAGAGCAGTCCATGCTACCCCCATAGGATATTCTTAAAAAAAAAAAAACAAAACAGATGGCTGTATTTTGCAGAAGCTTTTGAAGAAAACTTTAAAGAACTATGCAAATTTTTGCCATTGCTTTTTTTGGTTTGCATATTTCTTCTCAGTTTCCTTCTCTATCACACATGATTGCAAATCTTTTTCAACCTATAAATAGCTTTCTTCTTGCAAGCAGAGAGCATTATAATAGCAAGATACATCTTCCAGAGATAGGGGGAGAGTTATTATCATTGTTCTTTATCTTTTAGGAAATTCTAGGTTGTAAAGCTCAATGCTTTACATTTGGTTAATGTGTCAGATCAAAAATATAATCTCTGCCCCAAGGAGTTTACAGACTCAAAGGGACACCTTCAAACCGTAAATTACATTTCTGCCTGAAATGGCTTTGCCTACTGGTTTGACAGGTAGTGCTTATTGCCAAGAGGAAAAAGCAAAGGGAAAGCGTGTTTCTCCATTTTCACACCTTGGTTTGGAGCTTTGGCGGCACCCCATGCATAGTCAGTGCTATGGCTTTGCTGCCAGTCCCTTGCCCTTCCTGTGTTGTGTGCTAAGGATGAAGATGTTGCACCTCCACCTGTTGCTCTGGCCTCTGCTTCTGGACTTGTCCTTCCTTGCTAGGGCATGCGAGCCTGTCTGCCCTAGCAAGAGCCGCGGCACTGCTGGCATCCCTGGCTGATGTTCAGGAGTCACTCAGAGGCAAGGGACAGAGGCATGCACTGGTCAGTGCCTGGGGTGCTGTGGCCACCAGCAAGTCTTTGCACAGCACAAGAACTGCTTCCAAATGGGATTTCCTAAAGGTAATGCATTCCATCACTTTCTTTCCCATTTAAGTTTAGTGGTGATTTAAATAAATGAATGCAAGACATGATTCCAGATATTTTCAATGAGTGCACTGAATAAAACTTGCTCAGAGGTTCAACAGCCTCTAAGTGACCTATGCTATGACATGGAAGGGTTGGTCTTTACTGGTTTTCTCTACACTAGCAGGAAGTGAGTGTCAGAGGGTGGCCTGGGTCCCCCATCATCCAGAATGGGTACCTGGCAGAGTGCACTGCTTTTTCTTCTAGTCCATGTACTGATCCCATAGGGACAAATCCTTGGGAAGGGATGACCAGTGTGCATGCCCAACCCCTTCCTACTGTGGGGGTCAGAAACATCCAAGGCCCATATGCAGAGACAAGACTTGGAAACACTCCTGTGGCCTGTACACTAAATATTCCAGCACCATCATCTACCTGTATTGGTAAGACCAACATTCTGGGTGAGCTGTGTCCTGGGAATGTGCCAGCTCCACTTGTAGCATCCCTTGCCACATAATTGTGGGGTTGGAATTGCAGCACCAAACCCTTTACTTATCTACCTTTTGGGTTCCAGAAATGCTCTGCTTTTCCCTTTGGGATGGCTGCCCACAGCTGCAAATTCACCTCTTCCAGGACCACTGCTGTTTGTGTCCATGCTTCCCTGCAATAAAAACAACCAGCATAATTTTCATGGCGTGGTGGTTGCTACAAATATCTCAGCTTTTACCAGGATTTTGTTCTTTCTTATCTGTTGGATGCCTGTTTAGATAAAGCAAATCAGATCTATTAAAGATCTGCTTTATCTTTATATATTGGCAAATGCTGTTGAATCTGACATTAGTTTCTAACTGTGCAAACATTTTTTCTTTTGGTTTTCTGTTTAACAAAATATCAGCCAGTAACAACACATGCTGTAGTGGTGCTGTTTTGTAATTTAGCAGTGCTAAATAGGATTCAGACGCTGATGATGCAGCCTTTTGCAATAGATGATTCAGTATTTTAATGCTTCTTCCACCAGACCTTTGTATAAGGAATAACAGAAAGTGGCAGCTACATATCCAAACCTGTATTTCACTGCAAACTTCTTGAGTTAAGGCCCAGTGAAGTGTAACTAATTGCAAAATATTACTATGCCAGGTCTGTCATGTTGAGATCAAATAAATTAGACATCCATCATTACAGGTTGAGCTGTACACTTATTAGAAAGTACTGTCACAGTGCAATGGACATAACAGTGTCGGACAAGTTTAGCTTGGCTTGTTTTTCCCTCCCAGTGTATAAACAATCCATGCCCGCTTTCCTCCAGAAAGGACAATTACTCTTGTATGAGAAACATGGGTGTTTTGCTAGTCTTGGCCAGTATTTGTGGCACAACATTAAAAAGTCCCTTCTTTGTCAATACTTAACCTTTTTAAGGTACCTTTGGTATTTAGAAGAGTTTGATTATGGATCAAGCTGCTCCATCCCATGCTTCCAGGTATTTTTAGTCTGTATTAATCTTGATACTGTATATTAAGGAGGTACTAGTCAGACCCAAAACACTGGCAGTACTTGAGATCTAATCCATCATCCGCCTCTAAGGTGAGTTAACTTGTTCAAATGCTTCCAAGAAGGCTCCTTAGGAGGAGCTATTCCCTCCTGTCCTCCTTCACACCCCAGAGCTCTCCCTTGTGTCGGTGAGTAAAACGTGACAGTACATGCATTACAACAGTGCAGTGGTCACAGTGCATAGAAATGGTCTGTTGGGAAGATCTTCTGGTGGCTTATTGGCTTGTTCTGCAGTTCATTAGATCAAGTGGCCACTTGTGACGTCTTCTAGCCACACAGTCCCCACTTTTCTGTAGATATTAACCAGACCACAACATCTGACTGTAGATATGAAATTGTCCTGATTTTTGCAGAGCACCCATAAAGAGAACAGAAATGGAAAGAGATAGGCACTTGTGAAAACTGGGTACCGTGCTCAGGTATCCATCCCTGGAGAACAATACTTGGTAAAACAGAGAGACCGCTGGCTTGAATGCAACATTCAGATCCTTAGGTTACAACTTGATCTGAATTTTTACAAGACGTGTTTTTCAGAGGCAGCTTTCTTCTCACATAAGGAAATCATCATCATCCGAGCAGAAGATTCTGTTTATCTGTCCTGCCCTGGCAATGCTGAGAAAGAACCCACAGGGGCAAGTAATTTCCATTCACTGATGTATAAATTGGTACAGCTCCAATGAAACCTGTGATTTTTCACCTGTTGAAGAAAAACTTTGTGGCAGCTAGTCAGTGATGCTGAACACCCATCCAACTCAACATAATTAGTAATGCTCATAAGAATGAGTGTTATCCTTGAGAATCTTGGATTTGCTTGTGGATGATCCCAGAAACCCTGGACACAAAAAGATAGCCTTTTGTTAAGTTTGAAGGTGGAAATATAATAGGAAGCCTCATGAGACAAATAGTTTCAAAATAGCCTGTTACAATTAATTTGAGATTACACAGAGGAGTATGAAGCTGATCCTGCCTTGATGGAGCAAGCCTATAGGACAGCAGGGCTTCCTGACATCTTTCAGAATAGGCTGAGGAATAGGCCATAAGGAGTAACTGCAGCTTCGTGTGCAGGCTTTTATGCTTTTTCTAACGTCCACAGGGGCCATCAGTTGGGCTCTGCCCATTGACATTGAGTTAGTCCTAGGAGTGATGTGTTAAATCTGTCTAAGAAAGGGACAAGAGAAATAGCTGTTAACATTACTGAGGGGAAATTCACTATGGCTTGGAGCAGAACAAGCATCCTGACCAGAGCAGACAAACTAATATGAGTGCAGTTACAAATATATTGCTAGAGTTACAGCTGTATTAGAAAAGGAAGGAATTTTGTTGTATCAGGAATTAGGAGGTCTTTCAGAGGGCAGACAGCTTGCCTCAAGAAGAAATGCTGGATTCAGAATTGAACTCACAAATATTTCTTCCAAGTTGCTCATTTAGACATTAAAGTCTGTCTTTCTTGCCAATGGGTGAGTCAATAATTAATGAATATTCCTGTTACTGGAATATTCAAAGACTAAAATATCAAAGGATTAATGGAGTTCTAGAAGGAAATGCAAATAAGGTAATTCTTACCTGCATAGCCTAATGCTAGCTTGAACTAAATGTCCACTGGTTCCCTCTGGAGCTGACTTACACTACCATCCTCTGCTGATGCAGTGTGTTGGCCCAGCAACCAGCTACCTTCTGAGCAAAAGTCCCAAGGCCTGATTGTGAAACACCAGGATCTGGTGCTATATGGAGTACCTTAAGGGATCCATTTGGCTTCTACTACCAATACAGAAGTCACAGGTCTCCTGGATGCCCTCTGTCATATCTGCTGGTCCTATGCAGGTGTTTTGGATACAGCTGTTTTGGTGACAGAACTGAGTCCTCGGTGTGTCCTAATTGCACCATAGACCATACCCAAATCCTCTCTGCTCCAGCCCACAAATTCTTGTTTCTGTCTCAGCTGCTTTTGCTGTGCCTGGAAATCTGGGCCCAGTGCCTTGCCAACCTGTAAGGCTTCTTATTGCCTAATTATCTGTTCCAGTATAATCATGAAGCCTTTTAACATTTTTCTTTCTCCCCAAGGAAAATATATCTCAATCACTAGAAGATGACCTTCAGCTTCTATTGTGAACACTGAAACAAAAAGCTTTCTGAGCCATATCAGCTTCATCTCTACTTCTCCATTGTCATGCCTCGAAGACTCATTAGTTGCTAGTGATTTCTCATGGTTTTAAAGAATTTCTTTTTGTGTATCCTAATTTTCTTGGCTGTGTCTGTACTGTTTATAAATTTAACTGCCTTTATCAACTCCATCTTTACCTTACTCCTCTGCCACTTTCCAAATAAACCCAGCAATTGTTGCCATAAATCATCTGAAGATCTTTTAATAATTTACTTCAGTCTCCTAGGGTCTCAATGGCATGTGCAGCCTCAGTACATTTCAGTTCTTGGAAGATTGCTTCATTTTCCTTCCTATGAGGAGGAATGGAGTTCCTTACATGCCAGTGCAGGAAAGGCTTACAAGGTGAAGCTGGGAGCATTGTTCCCTGCCTGTCACATAGACCGCATGGAGCAAGGTTGTCGGAGGGGAAGCCACGCAGCAGGGAGTGCCAGCGAGGAGGGACAGCCTTACCCCTTACCATGTCCTTTGTCTGACTGCTCCCAGATGTAGCCAGCTTTCTGAGCAGCTCATTGTTTGGGTTTTTATCTCTTAGTATTAAATGGAGGAAAAATATGCCCAAACAGACCTAAGGCAAGAGCCCAGACCTGCAGTCTGGGCAGTGTTTTGTATTCCTCTGCTGTAGCATCTTTACTATCAACCTGAACATTTTTCTTTCAGCACCTTGCCCCGGTGATTTTCAGGGGAACTTGCTGCTTTCCCAATGTTATCTGCCCAAATTAAGGTAAATTTTTACTCCTCTGAGTCTTTGCCACAAGACAGCCTCAGCAATCTGGGGGAGAGCTTTGTGCACTTTTGGTCTGTTTGGCTTTAGCCTGCAGTGGTTTAACCCCAGCTGGTAATTAAGCCCCACGCAGCCGCTTGCTCACTCCTCCCTCACCCAGGAGGATGGGGAGGAGAGTTGGAAAGGAATGTAAAATTTGAGGGTTGAGGTAGAACAATTTAATAGTTGAATCAGAATAAAAATGAAAGTACAATAATTATGATGACAATAACAGTTATAATGAAAAGGGGAAGGGAAAGAATAAAATCCAGAGGGAAAGGAAGAAAGGACCACATGGTGCACAAGGCAACTGCTCACCGCCTGCCGACCGATGCCCGGCCAGTGCCCCAGCAGTGACCTGCCCTCCCTGGCCACCCCCCAGGTACATACATATACCAGGCACGGTGTCCCACGGTATGGAATGCCTCTTTGGGTAGTTCGGGTCAGCTGGCCTGGCTGTGTCCTCTCCCCATTCCTTGTGCCCCTCCAGCCTTTTTGCAAGCACGGCCTGAGGAACTGAAGTCTCACAGCAAAGCCAAAACACAGCACCATACTAGCTCCTAAGAGGGTAACTCCATACCAGCTGAAAGCAGGACACCTGTCCTTGCCTTCCTTCCTTATGAAAACTCTGTTCTCTGGAGACAATCAGTCAGAAGTGCAACACCCTACCCTATTACTCCAACTAGTACAGGTAAAACCACAAGTGTAGGCTCCCTTGGCTTTTCAGCCATCTGTGTCCTGGTTGCATGAGTACAGAGAGTCCTGAAGTTTTTTTAAAGTCCTGGTGTCCTCTGGGACTGGAGATTGTATTATTCCCTAAACCACTTCCATCTCAGCTAATCTGATCAAAGTGGTCCTTCAAATTCAATTGTTTTGACTTTTCTCTTAGGTTTTTACTTTTATTTAACTCCCAGGCCTAATAAAACTTAATCATAGCTCCCCAGCCATATTCCCCTTTACTCTGTATATCCTCTCCTTTAATAGCTTCCTAATTCTCTGCAGTTAAGTGTCTTCTACATTTATGTTCCTACTCTTTATGTCTACCATTCTTCTAGATTTTGCCATCACTATATTACAGTGGATTGTTGGGTTAATGGCCGTTTCCCATGGTAATTATGAAAATAAATAATCAATGGTTTGGGCCATGTATTGAAAAAGAGTTATGATTCTAGACAGAGTCCTGAAGTAAAACAATCAAATTAAAGGAGCTTCTCCTTAAGCAGAATTTACCTTTTAATTTGTTAGTTTTATTCTCTTTCCTTTGAAACACTCAAATACTGTTTTTAAGGGAAGTTCCTGGAAAGTACCTATATTCTAGACAGGAACTCTTTCAAGAAAGCTGATGAAGTTAATTCCTGTGCATCCTTTGAGTTAGACTTGCAAAAAAGAAGATGTGCTGCAATGACACATGATATAACCTCTCTGGGAAACCCTGTTCTATCAACTTCAAGTAATCTCAAAATAGCCTAACTGTAAAACTATCTGAAGAACAGAAGAAAAGTATCTTTTCCTTGAGTATGTTATATCATTGTACTCTATCATATCTAAAGTGATACTAAAATGTTATTTCTTACAACAGTCAGGTATGGGCCTATGTCTATAGATTTTCCTATGGAATCTATTAAATTCCAGTTACATTGGGCCCACCACCTAAACGTAACCACCTTGCTAGGGTAATATTTACTAGTTTCTTCTGTAGCCACTAGACACACAGGTACAGAGTTTCAGACTGGCTGACTGATGGACCCCGTACTGCAGTTCTTTATTCCTGTTCTGAAAACGTAGATGGCTTGAGAGGCATCGTCAGACATCCTGGATGCAAGTAGATTTGAGCATTATGCCAGTCACTTTGAGCTTGAAATTTTGTACACGTGAAATTCAAAACTTCTTGCTTTGTCTGATTCACTACTTCTTCTGAATTTCTTCACAGGTAGTTCACAGTAAGTGCCATACTATATACATCCTGGGATTTAAAACACACCCTAAAACCTGGAACGCCCACTTTCTCCTGTGGAGACAGGAGTCTAGGAACAAAGGAAAGAAAGACCTGAGATTAACAATAAAGAACGCAGTTTCACAAAATAAATTTACTGCAGAATATTCACATTGCTACACGTGCTTCTTTTTTCTTTTTTTCTTTTTAAATGGAGCTTGTTGAAGGGACTAAAGGGAGGATATAGTATCTCAGAAATCATATTTTCTTGAAACAGTTTGAAGTAATTGTGCATTGATTCCTTGGAGGTAAAGAAGTGCTATTTATCAATTGATTTTAAAAGCTAGAAAGCAGTGGTTTGAGATCACTTGCTGGCTAAAGAATTGGGGTTTGAAAATAACAGAATAATAAATGGCTGTGGTTTGGTCACACAGATGTGAGGTAGACAGTCAATATCTTCCAGCAGTGCAGCTTATTTGCTGATGCAGCTATAACTGGGAATAAAACTGCCTCAGCCACTAAACAGGTCTGTGCCTTTGGAGGGGTCTTGCAAACTCTTTAGGAGAGGTTAGGACAGAGTAACAGACGATCCACTTTCAAACCGCTTTCAAAGAGAAGCTTAAAGTATAGTTTGCTTTGCATGTTTCTCATACCCCAGACTTCCTTTGAGAAACTGCTTGGATGTTCATAGCCAGCTACAGCATGTGATAATGAATGTGAGCTAAGGACCTTAAGCATACGAGGGAATTCAGGAAAAAACACCAAACAGAAAACTCACCTTGAGATAAAAGCAACCTGGAAAAGGAATTTTTAGATTAGTGCTGTCCACGCATCATGGTCTGTTGTGCTCTTGAACAGTAGTCCCATGTAGGACCCGTGGGACTCTTTCACCATCTGCATGATTCCAACATGTATTTCCCCTCCAGTGAAGCCTGCTTACCACCCTTCTGGTGGTGGAAGGAGACCTGAAAATGCCACTCCTTGGCCCAGGAGTAAAGGCCTTCTCCTCTTGTCCCTGCCCTGGGTTGTGACACCTGGTCATGGTAGTGGAGGAGCACATCCTGGGGCACTTTGAGGGGAGCAGCACCTGCTCCAGACTGCTGCATGGGGCAAGTGGCTGTAGGGGACACCCATGAGAGAGAGTGCCTTCTGCTTGTGGATTTATTTAAGTGCCTGTGTTGGGGGTTTTTTGTTTGTTTGGTGGTTGGGGTTTTTTTTGCTTCAGCCAGCATAACTTCCATGTGAGCAGAGGTATCCTCTGATATCAACAATACAGCTCCCCCCAATATCTGGAAGGGATTGGAAGGACCTCTTCCTCCTAAGACCAATATTGCTGCTGCTTTTCTTGGTTAAAAGCCCTGGGCGAACATTTTTGGAAATCTTGTTTTGTGACTAATTTGCAAAGATCACTCAGTGTAAGGTGATGCTGAGCTCCTACCTTTGGCTCCCCAGGCTAGCAAATACTGCATGAGGTGGTCACAGACAGGTCTGTCAAAAGTTTAGCATCACATAAAGATTGTTAAGCAGCACCATTTTCATAGTAGCACTGTGAGATTTTTATATGAAAAGGCAAATCTCTCCCTTGTGGCTACAACATTTTGTTAAAAATTCTTGGGGTTTTGGATGAAAGAGCTATAAAGTTGATAGGAAATAACATCCAAGGGACCTGTGAAACTGCACAGTAATAATTATCAGACAACATTGTTTTCCCCGTGCATTCAGATTGTCTATTTTTCCTTTAGTAGGATTGTTTTATATGTGCCTTGTCCCTTGCTTCAAAACAGGAGTGACTGAAAGAAACAGTGCTGTGCAAGAGGTTCTTAATTTGTTTGACAAAGAAAACTCCAAAGTGACTCCTCCTCGTCTGTGCCAGAGGTCAGGCAGGTAGAGTGGCAGTTTATAATTGGGAAAACATTTCTACTTACAAAATAATTGCTAAGTGTTAAACATCTTATCATGTACAATTTGTAATACCATCTCAGAAAAACATAAAGCATATTCTCTCCATATCAATGATGCATTTCAATAAACTGCTCAGACTCTCCTTTTATAAATGTTACAGAATTACTCAGTCCTTTATATTAAGGTGTTTCTGTTTGGGACAACATATACACAATAATTTTAAATGTAATTTTGTTAAACACTACAAGAACTCTGAAAAACACATTCTTTCTCCTGTGGAATATATCAACTTCTCACTGAAAATCTGAAAAAAGTGTATCTGCTGGTACATATAAAATTTCTAGTTTTCACTAAGAACTATTGGTTTTACAATTAAAGTTATACATTTCAAGGCACGGAAAAAAAAAGATTGAAATATATAATTACCTACAGAAAAAGTGTAGATAGAAAGTTTCTGACCACATGTGAAGGATGTGCATCTATGTCTGATACATGGATTGTGTTTTGAAGTAGAATTTCCAAAGACTTTGCACCCACAGTGAGGAGGTGACTTCCGAATAACCTCAGCACCTCTGGTGCAGAGCATCTAAAACCAACCAGACAGTGTAGGGCGTACCAGGTGCTGTCCTTTCCTTAAAATTTGGCTGCAACTGCGAGTCCTAACCTCTGTCAGAAGTCTAGTCCTTTCTTGGCAGAAAAGTCTTACTTTTAGCTGTGTGTTAATAACTTTAACTAAAACTGCCCTTCAACATCATTTTGGCAGAACAGCTGAAAGCTCAGTGTTAGCCTTGAACTGTTTGCTATTGCCTTGATGAAAAGCAAAGGGTTGCATACAATCCACATTTTATACTTTCATGTAACCCTTGTATTCTGTAAATAATCACACGTACAACATTATACATAGACCCTGCCACAGAGCAGTGGTCTTGGATTTATCCTTGTGTGTAATTTCTTCATATACTTAAGTGCTCGTAAGATGAGTGCTTATTCTTACACTTTCCCTATTATATTAAGTGGGTAGCTGAGAGAAGCATAGGAGATGCGTAACAGAGGCAGGAAAAATCAATAGTGTGATTGGGAAGAAGAAATCAATGTAACAATGCAGCAAAAGGACTGAATATGGTGGCATGGACAGAGGTAATCAGTAAAAATACATGTGCTTTTGTGATACATGGTGAGCAAACAGGTCAAACAGGACAGAAGACTAGCCCAGACTTCTATCTGTATCTGATACAAAATGAGTATTTGTGGAGGTTCAACTGAGGTAGTTTTATATCCACAGGCACGCTTTCTCCCACTTCTTTTTCTTTATTTCCCCTCATCCTTCTGATCCCAGTTTCCATCTAGCTCTGTATGCACAAATGACAAAATGTTCAACAGCTTGAAAGAAAAAAAATAGATATTTAGCATAATCTGATAGGTTAAGTTGGTCTGGATAGCTTGAACACTGTTGATTCTGCTGGGTGCTGCTATTTGCTTCCTGTGCATTTTCAGACACATTTTTTACTGTGTTTTCATAATGAAGTAAAAGCCTTCCTCAATCCACTTTAGTCCCCAGAACTGTATTTCCATATCTGGTCATTTTTTTGTGATGGGTTACAAGTCTGCCTGCAACTTGGCAAAAAGGCAGCCCCTGTATTACCTGTGAAGGGGAACTGTGCCTTAACCAGGCCATGAGTCAAATCGTATTTGACTGGCTGCTTTTGATGTGCTATATATATTTTCCGGGAACATTCTGCCCAGCCTTACCTTCTGGCTTGGGCTCCTTATAATGCCACATTGTTTGTTTACTTTTCCCTTGGGTACTGCTAAAACAGTTATAACCTCAAAATTGATTTCTCCATGAAGGAACACTCTTTCATTTTTTTGGAGCCATATTACAGCGTAATTTTTATCCCTTGCACAAAACTCCTGACTTGGTCCCACACTAGCTGGAAAATCTTTTTCCACTTTGGTAGTGGATACAGGATATTTATGTTTCAGCTCTGGTGTATGGGTTTCTGAAATGATAAGATACCATCCCCATAAGCAACATATCTGACCCTAATTCTGCTTCACCATTTATTACATTTATCTCATTGCTGCTGTCTGGACTTCTGCAGTTTCATCTGCTATGCAGTTTGTACTGCCTGAGCAGGGTTTTACTTAACTGTTACAATGCTAACAATAACAGTATGAAATCTGAGCTTGTTTTAAAAAGACACCAGTATCGCCCACCAGCAGGCACAGCTCCTCCCAAACCAGGTCCTTATAAAAGCAGCCTGTGCTCTCTCCAGCTGCTGGGGAGATCTCACAGGGCCTGAAGGCACTGGGACTTGCTGCTGGGCTTTCACCTTGCTGTCCTGCTTGAGTTTTCCCAGCCCTCAGCGTCCTCTGGCTCTTCTACAGAAACCCAGGTGAGACCATCTCCTCCACAGGAGGTCACAAGAGCTGAAGCTTCTCAGAGATCTTTGTAGCTCATAGGAATCAATGCAGTAAAATAATGCCAAGAGACATTGTGTGTCAATCGTGTTGCCTGCCAGGGATGTTACATTCATACAGACAGTTGACTAAATCTTGACAGACGTGATGACCAAGGGCATTTTTTCCCCTGTGGCACAATAGTCCTGCCAGGAAGGCTTAAATGTTTGTTTGCAGAGAGTACCAGAAATCTGGTGCTGCCCCTGCTGTAGCTGGCACTATTAATTGCCTCTGAACAAGCTGGTTCAGCAAAGACTGCAAAAGCGAGGAAAGGGCTTGTGCCAGGGCTCAGGGAGAAACCCAGGACAGAAGGCTCCACAGAAGCTGCTTCTTCAATGCTGCAAATTTTCCCAATCCTCAAATTTCTTTTCAAAGCTGTTTTAAAAAACATAAATCAAACAAACAAAAAAACCCAACCCACAACAAAAACCCAATAAGTGTTTATTAATAGCTTGTCTGATTCAGAAAGCTTTGCTGTGATGATACTCACATCCCCAGGAAAGAGTAGCACTCTGCTGAACTGATGTTACTTCCTAATTTAACTGTGTATTTTCCCCACTTACATAGTATATTTTCTGACCATGTACTTATAGCTCTGAACTACATTTGATGACTTAGCAGGGGCTGATGCAGGGTGAAAGGTAAGGAAAGACAAGGGGGCAAACTGAGAGAGCGGTGAATAGCATATGGCAATAGTGAACAGACCTGCCAGCCGGAAATCTTGCACCAGTTTCAGAATTTTGAACTTATGCTCAAATCTGTGCTTCCCCTCCAGGGAGACATGGGCACAGGAGCAGGGTCCATTGCTATGGCTTGCCTTGCCGCGAGGCTGCAACAGGTCCCAGCCTGCAGAGTTGGACCCAGGAGACTGGGAGCAGTGCTGCATTCCCAGCACAGAGGTGTCTACCAAGAGCAGAGCTTCCCATAAAGCCCAGCCCCAAGGGCCACTGTGCAGGCAGCAAAGAAAGTCCTCCTCCTTCCTTCTTCCTCAGAGGCCCTCAGAAGGTCTGGAAAAATCGAGTTCCCTCATTTTAAACTTAAGATGGTTTTCAAAGCTCTCTAGAAGTCTACAGCTGCTTCCACTGAGCTCCCATTCTGACAATGTTGTAAGTGGCAACACTTTTCTAGCAAGATGAATGCCTTCTCTAGGACAACCAGGAGAAAAAATGTCAACTATAATTAAAAATAACCTCTTCATTTTAAAATGCATGTCACAGATTATAGAGGAAAACTCATCAGTGTTTCCTGCTGATTTGAGCTTCTAGATTTCCACACTGAGTCAAAAGCATTTGGGAAGGGTGGGGTGGGGTGTTGTTCTTCACAGATGAGCAAAATCCTGTATGTGTGATTATAAACGTCAAAATCCAATGTCGTGGTTCAAGGGGTAATGCTAATACTTCAAAGGGGACGAGATCCAGATCTCACCTACTCCACAGCCAACTGAGCAAAGCCCTCCTGAAGTCACTCTGATTACTTCCTTGAAATTAAAGATTTGCATCACTCTAACCAAGGGGAGAATTGTACCCTACAACTTTAAATCACAGCTTTGGCATTAGCGCTAGAGGCCCGATTCCAAGGCTGTCAGAAGAGGATTTCAAGGATCTATTTATCGACTAGGAAAGAAGGGTGCCCTTTCAGAAAGCATGAGCCTGACTTTTCATTTATTTTCATCTTCCTTGGCCTTCTGCAGAAGTAAAGGTGACTTAGAAACATGGAACTGGGCAATCTTTTAAATATGGGGAACTGCTCCGAAGTGACAATCAGCTGCAAGCAGCTACTGGAAATGAAATAGAAAGAAATGTTTACAGGCAGGGTCTGAAATAATGTCAGTCTTCTGGGGCTCCTTCATTTTGTGTTTACTCAGGTAGTGCAAAGTTCTGAAAGAATAACTTACTGAAAGCAGGAATAAATCTTCATGTTTAGGTTAGGCGAGGGGGTATACGAGCATTGCTGCAGCTTTAGTATATATGTGGGTGGCGGGGAGAGTGAGTGGGGAATGGAATGAGGGTTTCTGTTTATTTTCTTTCATAAAACAGAGGAATTACTATTAAAAATTTTACTTCTTCGTTCAGGCGCTCTATGCCAAGGACTAGTGCTGGGCAATTAAGTGCAGCTAATTCAAGAATGTTCCCGAGGTCCCACATACGGAGGCAAATACGTACTTCCTACAGTGTATGTTGGTGAGTCACACTCAAGTAAGGTACATGGAGTTGTGCAATGTTGAATTTGACCCCAAATATGAATGCGTGTTCTTCCCACTGTGTGTTCGTGAGAGTTGCCTGGGGGTTGATTCATTTTAGCTGGGGTGCTGACAAGGAAGGCAAGTGTAGTGAAAACAAAGCAGCCAACGTTCGCAAACATGATATATGTGCTGAAGTCAGGGAATCTTTTCTCATTCTGGATTTTAAAGCACTGTATGCAATGCACATGTCACTCAGCCTAGATTAAATTCTTATCTCAAGGGGTCGTAAGAGTCTCTGACAAATGATTTTAAACTTGGACTGGCTGAGGGGTTTTCCTGCTGCTTTTCTTTTTATAAAATGATGCTTGCATGGAAAACTGTCTTTTAAGCTTTGCTCAATCAAAAAAACCTCTGACTATTGAGAAGATATTTATGTTGAGGTAATGCTGTCTTTGATCAGGGTTTATTGCATTTTTTGACCTTTGGCTATTTTTTGAAGTATTTCTTGTTTAGAAAGGTGGTCTGAATTAATGGATATTTCCTGGACAGTCTCCTCTCCCTCTCCTCTAGGTGAATTTTGACCTCAAAGCCTTTCTGGGGAAATGCATATCAAGAAAGATCTGCTCAGAGTAACGGGGACAAATTCTGCAGCACTTAACTTGTTATTGTGAATAATGGGGTGTCCCTGGTTTTGCATTTTAATCTTACATCTGCCTTCCACACTGATTAAAGGTGTATAAAGATGTCAGGGGACTCATGGCAAAGGCTGTCATGCTGTGAAATATGTCAATACTATTTAGAAGACCACAACAAGAGAGATAGGGCAAACTTTTCTTCCATCTTTTCACTTTTCCCCCCATCCACTGCCCTGATTTCTGCTTGGTTAGTTTGATATGTAGGTCTGAGAGGAGGTGGGAAAAACACACTGCCTGAGTTCAGGAGAGTTGTCACAGCCCCTCTCTGCCCCAGGCCCTAGGGATGTGTGCAGCTGGGACTGACTGCAGGCACACGGTGCTGGCACCCAGGAGAAAGAGAAAAAGAAGCTCAAGGAGTGAGTTAATGTGCCTGACATTTGCTTCTGGAGGCCTGGCTTGCTTCAAACTTGGAGTACACATTGCAAGTGAAATGGCTCTTAGTCTCATCACTTAAGCTTCAGCTGACACATCTCCATCAATAGCTGACACATAATTTATTTCCAATAGGAGAGCTGCCTAGCGAAAATTGTCAGTGCTAGGGGAAAAAAAGAGAAGAAAAGAAAAGCAGAAAGAGTTTTGATACACAAGCCAAAGGGTATTAAGGGTGAAAGAATCTGGCTTGGCACTTGCTAGTGTAGCATTAGCTGCTACTCTGAGACAGGACGAGGAGCACACAGCCCCACCTGGGCTGGCCTGAAGGCCAAGTGATAGTGAGTTGAGGCATCACTGTCCATCGCTCTCCCTGGCCTGGCTTGGAGCACGGCACAGGCTTCAAGGACAGCTGTAGCCACTGTCCACCTGGTTCAAAAGCAGCAGTGCCTGGTGGGTCATATCCAGTTCCCCTTGGGCAGGATCGCTATCACTGACCTTAGTGATGAAGAGCACAGAAGTGAGAAACTGGGGCACGTAAGCCCGTGATCACAAACCACAAGCCTGTACTTACAAACTATCGAAGTGTGCATCAATGCTGCATCTTTTGGAGGTGCACAATCAGTCAGCTTCACAGTAATCATGTGTGTTACTGAGTGTGCTCATGGAGAAGTACAGAACTGGCCGAAACTACTGATTAAACCCTTGGCAGACTATTTTCATAGCAGCCTTGGGCTACTGCAGGCAGCTTCCTTGCCAGCAGTACTAAAGTGAGCTAAACCAAAGTTAGCTCAGGGATATGTATGGTCTCTGCAATGGCTGGGCTACAGGTGTATCTAAACCTAGAAGGCCATTCACTGCAGGAAGATGTTGCACCAAACCTCAGTAAGCCAGCAGATGATCACCGAAAGGAGTCCCTTGCTAGCTTTGGGCTGTGTCATTTCCTAGATGTGCTCTGCAACATGTAGGGGCTGCTGAGGGTCTGAAGGGTGGGCCGACAGCTTCCAAGCTCCTGGAGCAAATGTGCCCTGCAGTGTTACTTAATCTCCTCCGTGGGGAACAAGACCTGCCAGCAGCAACCACTGTCCCAGGGGCTTCCAGAGCTTTGCTGGCTGTGCATGGGGCAAAACAGAAGTGTGGGCTGACAGCCCTGGGCAACATGCAATGCCGTGGTGCCATCAGGGATGCCCTTCACCTGCACAGACACAGCAGAGACACTGGAACTGGGTCTTTGAGAAAAAATCACAAGCACCTGGGGACGCAAGAGGAAAAGAGCACATTTGAACTGTCTCTGAGGACCACAGGGGTCTGCTGCAGGGGCACATTTTTTTCTGCTTTACACATGGAGCAGCACGTCAATTCACATCTGAGTACATTAGAAAATGAGGTTTAACTAATCCCCCATTTAAAGAAATAACTTCTAAAATAATAGCATTTTGATGGAGCAAAGGTTATCTGTCCTGGAACGGCAGATATTCCTCAGTGACTCCGCTGATGAAAGACACAGCCATCATGAGCTTCAGGAGGCTCAGGAGTGCTCGCTTTTGTGTTCTTTCAAGCAGCCTGTTGGCTATTTGTGGCATTTCCCTTATCTCCCAGCAAAATTAATTTTGCCACATATATTAGGTAACATGCTTTTGTCTCAAACAACAGAGACCAGTGAGCTTCCCATCCTCCTCAAAATGACACCTGGTATTTGTGGTGCATGTCTGAACTGGAGGAAAACACCAGGGAGGCTCCAGCCAGAGAAGCACTGGGGAGGATATCAGTGTGTGGCCCCATCACAACTCTCAGATTTACATAGTTTATTTGTGATGCTTACAAGTGAAAAGAAGATTTTTTTTTTTTTTGCCAACCCTGTAAACTCAGCCTCTGATCTTAAAATCAATTGGTGTTCTTTTGCTTCCTATACCACCAAAGGTGTTTAAAAATCTGTTGCCAGAATTGTGCTGAAAACTTAGCTTTAGACCACGAGAAGCTCAGCCCCACTCTTTACAAAGTGAAAAGCAGGTGTTAACAATATCCATGTGTGGCTTTTGTTTGGTTTTTGTTTTGTTTTTTTTTTTTCTTTCTGTTAAATCAAGAAGAAGTTTCTTAAAGATGCTGTGTGGGAGAATGCAGGATTAAACTTTAATTCTTTGTGGTGCATCTTCTTTGTGCTGATGTATCAAACTACAGCTGCTGCAAAACCAGCCTCCCCAGCTGCTCCAGGGCTTCCCTTGCATAGGACGATGCTTTTTGCACATGGGCAGTGAGGATTGCTCAGTGCTACCATGGCATATTTATACTGTAGCCAGTGCATTAGCAGTATGATGGGCATGAGCTGTTTCTCAGAGGATCCTGACTATCAGGGAATGAGGGCAGGAGAAGAGGATGAAGCTAATCAGA
Organism: Falco peregrinus; assembly: GCF_023634155.1. Classification (NCBI taxonomy): domain Eukaryota; kingdom Metazoa; phylum Chordata; class Aves; order Falconiformes; family Falconidae; genus Falco; species Falco peregrinus. Next base: position 40,465,017 of record NC_073724.1, on the reverse strand, counting down.
TTAGTATAACTTGGAGCAGTTACGAGGTTCAACTAGACATCAGCATCTTTGGGTATTGGAGGGAGCATGAGTTTCCTCAGACACTCCTGTCTTTCCTGCATAGTTCCAGTGTGGATGAGGACCTCGTTTCATTGAAACAGCTGCCGAGTTACTGGGCTGCTTGTGCTTAAACCCTGCACCCCTCAGAGCACCCAGGTTCTGCTGCTTCCATTATGGGAGAGAAATCACTTCCTTTGAAATCACTTCGTTTGCATTTGCCTCCTTTGCCTATAGGGCTAAAACTCTCATGTAAGTTACTATTTTGTTAGTATTTTAATACCTCCATGTACAGTCCCAACATAATGACATGCAACCAGAATAAGGACACCCCACTGTGAGTTAGTGAAATTGCTGGTGTTATGTTGTACACATGTTAAAATTCTGCTCATGGCAGGATTTGAATAACGATTTTCAGACTGTATTACTAGCTTTAATCTTTCACTGATGTGTAGTTTACCTGATGGAAGAGGATGCCCATGCTGTGAAATGCTACTGTTGTGGAAAGGATTCCTCAAAGCAAGCTATGTAGGACTTCTTAAAGACAGTCAGCCTCCAGATCCACCCCGTCCCCTCAGGGAGCTTGTTCCGAGAATGGTTTCTAGCGCTATTGCCTGCTTTATCCCAAAGGAAGACAAATGCCTTTTTCAGTCAAGAGCCAGTAATAAGCTGCCTGGTTTTGTCACACTTAGCATGCTATTGTTAGTGTACAGATCAACAGAAATGTAAGTTTGGTGGGCAGACACGGCTCACGCTAAATGGTGCACACTGAGTCATCGAAGGTTGTGAAGGGATGAATTTTACCTTCTGTTGAGCCTAGGAACTGTTAAATGGTCAGACAAGTCTTCTTATTTCAAGGTGACATATGTGACTTAAAAATAAATGAGCTGATTCTTAATTTAGTTGCAGGAGTGCCAGGGAGGACTACCCCCTGCATAAATTAGAGGTAAATACATTTTGTGAAGGAAGGCATAGATTTGAATAGGAGATGGAAGATTAATTCTGTCCAGATCCTTCTAGAGGCTTCAAAGAAATCAGTTATGAAATTGGCATGCTTCACTAAGAATGGTTTCCCTGTGATGAATGAAACCTAAGGCATAGAGGAAGACAGAGTGCCTCACAAGGCATGTGTCATAAAAAGTCTATAACAAATCAGCCAGACAGGGGAAGAGAGAGATATTCAAAATTTAATTTGGTGTAAATGTAGTTCATATCTTGACATACCTTGTATAAATATTGGCAATAGCACTGTCAATCTATTTTGGATACCAAAATCAAATAACTCAATGTTAATTTTGCTTTAACCTCTTATGATCAAAGAGTCATTTCAAAGTAACTAGCTAATAAGACAATGGAGAAAATCTGAGAAATAGGGTCTTGAGGTAAACACCTTTCCCCCTTAGCAGATATCTGGAATATTCAAATACGTGTTTCCACAGGAGCTCTAAAAGCTTGTTTGAGAGTTGGTAAGAAGAAAGGGTCTTTCAGTGACTGCTCATAACCAGGAGGGCTCTCTGATACAAGATAGGGTGATGGACCCCACAAGCCAGAGCTCCCAAAAGAGAAACCACAAAATCCCTCTGAAATACTCCAAAATCTAAGCTACCTTTGATACTTTCTAGACCTCTGAAGACATTTCTTGTTTCACTCTGTACTAGCCAAAAAGCTTTGCCAGCCATTAGAAATGGTCAAGATTCTCCCAGGGAAATAATTAAAACAAAAAACGCCTTTTTCACAAAACCCAGGGTTTATTCTTATTTCTCCAAAAGCTTTTGATTTTTCATCAAGAAAATCAGAAGTGGCCTGCTCTGCTGTCTCCTCCTCAGGAACACATCGTTTTCACTCTTTTATTGAAAAAGGACAATCAGGAAGAATACTCCAGGCATATGATGAAGACGCTGAGAAATAACAGCAATAGCAACAAAACTTTGTTATAGCTCTCAGACTGGAATCTTCCTGTAACTCCTCATGAAATATTTTTTGTGTTTGATTTCATGTCCAGAAACATAACCAAAATAGATATTAATTGTGAACAAGGGTTTTGGTTTAGTTTTGCAAGACTAGATTTCTTTTTTTGAAACCTTGCTACTGGCTGCTTCCTTCATCCACCTCTCTGGCTCTTGTTAACAGTCTTTTTGTCATCAATGCCTAATGCCTGGACCTGCTTTCATAATCCTGTCGCTAGTCTTCTGCTCATTCTTTCTTAAAACACCCTTTGCAAAAAAGCTAATCTTCCCTCACAAAGGACTGAACCTAAAAATAGGAAGACCAGTGCTGCTACTGTGATAATAGATTGAGTGTGACTTTCTGACTATATTACTGTAATCGCCGCCTTTCATTCTCATTAACCCTGTAACATATGTCCTCTTATTTTGTTTAGTTTTAGTCTAGCTTGAGTCTACAAATTTCCACCCAACTTGTGGCCCTTGTGCAAGTAATTCACTGAAGCCAAACAAGAGAGGATCACTCCACTAATTAAAAAATCTACGTTCGGTACCACCAGACTGTTGTCTCCCTGGAGAGAGCATCAAGACTGTTTTTCAGGAAAGCACATTTTAGTGGTACTGTATAAATACTGATTTTAAGAACCAGTAGCTCAATATCGTATTACAAACTCTTGCACTGAGGAAGGTGTACCTTTAACCATGTTGGCTGGCTTTAATCAAGCACAGGTCTGAGCAACCAATTGCTCAGGATCCAGAGCTGCATTTTACAAATGGCACCTCCATTAACAAGAAGCAAACTTCAAATGCTGAATTGCCACATCCTTGATGCTTAGAGTTTCTCAGTCCAAGGCATCCAAACACTTCTCTTCCAGCTTACATGCAACCGTTAGCATCGCTACCTGGACAGCCACTCTGCCATCCCTTTTTCTTAGAGATCAGGAAGTAAATAAGCCCTCTGTACTATTTAATTTCTGAAAAAATTGATCTAGATTGCGGCTGTGTAAGTCTTAAACACTCATTTCCTCCAGGATGGCTGTCGTCCTCAGGACAGGCACAGAAAGCAAGTTTTGCTGAAGCACTCTCATCTGGGGACAGCTGTGTTTCTGTCCTTGCTCACCCAGTCTCACCGATGAGCACGCATCCATTTGTCGCTGAGTCACAAGATCATTCACAGCAAGCAGCATCTTCTTTTTCACAGAACAGCATGTCAGTGGGTCTAAGCATCACAAAATACAACCAGATTTAATAAGATCAGGAGGAAGGTTGGTAGCAAACTCAGCAGCCCAGAACTAGCCAAGGAGGGACATAAGCACAAATACTCTGTCAAAACCAAACGAAAACCCTCCAGCCAAACCCAGCTTTTTGCACCCAAGCTTTCCCAGCAGCGCATGAAGGCAGCAGCCTCCTGGGTGAGGGGGAAGAGCAGCATCACACACCAAGGGGAGGTGGGGAGCATGACACTGGTGGGGCACAAACTCAATGGAGTGAGACCAGACAACCCGGATCAAGCCCCAGCTTCCAGTGACAGCTTGAATGAGTCCAGGGCAACCTTCTTGTACGTGAAAATGCTCACAAGCTGTCAGAAGAAGGGAGGACAAGTGCTGGAGTCCGTCTGTGGAGCAAAGAAATGCAGCAGCTCGTCTCACAGCGCAGCGAGTTGAGAATAAAGCTGGGTTGTGTCAGCAGAGTCACATGGGGATAGAGACAGCACAAACGGGGGCAGCAGCCGGCTCCAGGAGGTGAATTTACTGTGTGCTCTGGCTGAGCAGCCCCAGTGATGCAAATTGCTGTAGCTCTGATTAATTAGGCTGCTAAACCAGATTTATAGACACTGTATATTGCTACAGGAGCACAAAGCAGCCAGAGACTTCCAACATTTCATCCTTATGGCCTGGTACACAGACAATGTTTTCTTGGTTTTAACCACTGTAACAGTGCCAGGTAGGAAATGTTTCCTACCAACTGATTCACGCAAATAAATCCTGAGTGTGGGCACGGCCATCTTGGCATAAGAAATTGTTACAGCTACCTTGCTCATTTGTTTCCCAGACTAGTATAAAGCATCTACTGGTGCAGCTGCATTGAAATGAAAAATGTCATACCACTTGAACTGAACTGATGTAATACACCACTTGTATACAATCATGGAATTAAACCAATACAGCTTTTCATCTTTAGAAAATGTTTGAGCTATAGTAATGCATCAGAGTTTCACACTTGTTAGCAAGAGAAGTAAAATATAACGTGTAAAAATAAAAAGCAGAAAGGGGAAAAAAATTAACTCCTCTTGAATCCTTTTTCACTAGGTCAGAAAAATCTTCATTTTCGTTTCAGTTGTCTGATTACCGGCTTTCTCTTTGGCTGCAGCTTTCAAAACATTTTTCTTTCCCATCTTTATTCCCTACAAAAAACATTGTCTTCAAACAAATATCTCAAAGGCTTTATAGAACTGATTACAGACTGATTCTAGAAGGAAAAAAAGATAATTTTGTGTGAGCTGATAAATGTTGCAGGGACAACTCTAAACAATCATGCATGAATTATATCTTCAACAAATGTAATTACCAAACAATTCAGAAAATGCAAAAAAGCTGCTATTTTTTGTATTTATTTCCTCTCCTGGCCTGTGTTTTGGATGGCTTTCAAGCATCCCTGATTAAATCTGGCCGGAAATCTTCTGTGGAGCCTATTTCCAATGAGAAATGCTGATTCATCAGAACAAAACACTGCCGAGTGTGGGAACCTGTCACGTTTGGTTCAGCACGCACGGGCTTCAGACCTTGCCTGCTGTGCAGGTTGCTGGCAGAAAACTATCAGGTTTCCTCCTGTCCCATCTGCACCTCCCATGGCAGCCCACTGGGCAAACTGCATCCAGAGGCCTGTAGGCTTAAGGCAAACTTCTCTGCAGGCTCTCCAAGGATAAAAGGGATCAGAAAGTAAAAGCTATGAGGTAAAAATCTTAATTCTTCAAATAGTTAGAGGCAAAGCAGTCAGCACCTGACTCAACTTTCAGTTTTTCAATGTAGGACCTGTACTCCCAAAGCAGACTGCAAAATCGGCATAATACAACTTTGAAATTGCTTACAAGTGATCCCAGAAAAGATTCTCCTTTGCTTACAGCAATATGTCAGGAAATGTTTTATAAGCTCTTCATGCAGGATATTTGAAAGTGTTTAGAGCTATATTTCTATTTGAGCATCCTGCTCTAATGCCGTGTTAATCACCAGTCCCTACTGGTAGACCTCCATCTATGACTGGAGGGACAACTGAGCACTGTGTGCAGCTGCAACGACTCTCTGCCATTTTTTTGCATGTGCATGGTGGCTACCCTGGAGTGCTGCCCAGCCCATACCAGCCTGGGACTCACCAAGAGCAAACTTCTGCTAATCTGCAGGACCTCATCTCTAGGTTATAACCTGCTCCATGCCACGTTGCTCTTGGTAGCTATTAGCTGGAACCTCTGACTTCCAATTTGCCTTTCCAGGTGTTAATTCAGGACACTGTAACACCTGCTGGGGACAAGTGACAAGGTGTCGCTGAGGAAGCGAGCATTGGCACAGCACCTTGGATTCCCAAAGGAGGTGTGCTGAGGGACTTGCTAACACAAACCTCTGCCAGGAGATACTTCCTACCCACTCAACTTAAAAATGCAGGGGATGAGACAGTCACAGGTTAGGAAGGAAAACTGAATCAGGTGAACAGTTTCACTTGAAGTTTTCCAGGTGTACTGGTACAGTCAGGAATGCTGCTTCTGCAGCAAGATATTATTGCAGTGTCTGAAGTGCCTTCACCTGCATCATGCTGAGAGTCTCCCATCTGCAGTTCTCTACCCTGCCTTTCCCTTCCAGCTGCCGGGACAGTGTTCTCCCTTGCTGTTCTCGTGCTGTTGTTCTTGTGTGCTTATTCTCTTGACCATGCACCTACAAACTCCAACAGTGAGAGAATCCCCCTCCTCTGCTCCCCACTCCCCTTTGCTGTCTCATATTTTGTAGCCTTTGATTTATAACACAGAAAAAACAAGTCTTAGCTGATAGCATAGTAGGCATTACCTGATAAGTATTACCCAGTAATACTACCCCCACAAAGCTTAGCTACCCATTAGCCCGCAACACTTGTACCTGATCAAAGCATGCTAGTCAACGCTGAGAGCTCAGAAGTGAGGAGAAACAATAGCGACTCTGAGCAGGTCCCAGTGAAAAACATACAGTACTATGTTTTTCTGACTGGTTAGGGGGAAGACACAGTGGGAAAAAATCATCCTCATTGTCAGGCTAATTTGCTGTACTAAGGAGACCAGTCTCAGGAAGATGCTTGTCTGGATACCCAGAAATAACCCTGGGAGAACTTTTCCCTTTCCCATTTTATTCTCTTTCTTTCTATCCATTGTCTTTATCAAAAGATAACTTTGAATTCACTGTGTGCCACCAGCTATGGACACTGCAGATAGAGTTTCGTGAATGTAGGTCTGTCACAAGATTGTCTGTGTGACAGTGTTTCTAAGGGCCCATCTCAACTCAAGTCCAGCAATGAACATCCAAGACATGTCATCCGTTATGTATCATCAGCTATGCTGGGAAACACCATCTATTTCAAAACTTTTATTTCAAAACAGTGTGCTGAGCTTGAGTTACAGGATGCATGTTCAGGTGATTTATCTTTGAGATAAGCAGGTTTAGGCAGAACTACTTTCAATTTCAGTGAAGATGTGATCTATAGGATGCACTCAGAAAGCTCTGAGGGAGCACTGCACATCAAAAATCAACTTAGCTTGTTGACAGCTCTTTAATTAACCCCTTCGATCAGAAAAGACCTTTCTGCATCATGTAGGCTTGTACTTGCCCCCAGTCTAACTCTCCAGCTCCCTGCTTTATCTTTGAAATCTGCGAACACTTCCACTTGTGTTTTTAAGTCTTTGTATAAATTGAAGCTCATTTGGGCTCCAATTGTGTACAGCTTGAGTCAAAAGGAGTTAGCTGTTAATTTAATTGGGTGCAGCATACATGCCTTCTTTACAAAAGCAGAAACAGGAAGGGGACTGTCTTTACTAATTTAGTTAATTCATTAAGAAGAAGAGATGGTGGAACTTGCACAGTGCTCTTAACCTTACAGTAACTCAGTTTTCTTAACACTAGCTGGCAATCATAATATCTATAGCTGTTAGGAGATTCACTTGCTTCTAAGACTTGGTTTCAGCTGCTGATTTCATGTTCAGAGCCACTGGAGTTACATGAAACCCTGCCTCATTGGGTCTAGGGTAATGCTTCAAACACTTTGGCAAATACCCATTTGTATATTAAAGAGAGTGAAATTAGACTGTGTTTTCAGAATGTTTTGTATCTTCTTGCATCTCTAATCCTGAGTGAATCCCATGGGGACAGGAGGCTGACTGCGGAATTTTTGCAGAATTTGTCATCCCTGTGTTTGGATTTGGCTGTGTTCAACCACTGAGGGTGAATATTTCTCAGGTACTTAAATTTCTGATAAACAAACTGTTGTAGCTGAAAAAAAACCTGCTTAAATTGTGAATGCTAGCAAGTGGCAGATACTTGGGTGTATGTGTGTGTGAGAGGATTCATATCCAAAATTTAACTTTTGGACCCTCAAGCAGAAGCCTGCTGCATTTTAACTGCAAGTGGTGCAGACTGGTTCTGATGTTTGATAGTACTTGCACTGAACAAGCCTTGCCTGTCCTGAATCCTCCCATTAATGAAGACACATAAGACAGAAGCTTCAGTTAGGAGGCTGATCACGTGTTTTGCTTCTGCACCTGGACTATTTAAATTAGTAAAATCAGGGACTTGGGGCTATGGAAAGAAAAGATGACCGAAACCAAGGATTCCCTAAAAGAAGAAGGGAGAGAAGAAGGGGACCTGGTATGAAGAAGGTGAAGAAAATCTCAACTGGAGGAAAGATCCTGGAAGCAGGGGGAGTTCTTGGACATCAGATCAGAATGAAGACTGTGGGATGTGCAGGGACCTTGGCTGGTGATATCCAAGGTCATTAACTGTGAACAACAGCAAAGCATGAATTGACATGGCTTTTCCCCAACCTTCCCAGACCAGCAGAGATCAGCTAGAGAGGGAAGTTGAGACCTCATGAAGGTAGTGCAGGGAGGGGAGCGACTGAGTGTGGCAAGTAATCAGGTAAGGTAAAAGATCTGATCTTTCTAGTTCTTCAGTAAACCCCAGTATCCAGATCTACTAATAGTTGCTTGTTACTCTGTCCTGCCCCTGAACAAGCAGGAAAGATAAAAATCACCCAATAAGCTACTCATTACAAATGATACCCTGAGGCTAGATTTCACCCAAGTACAGGGAGCAGTACAAACTGTATGTATCACCTCAAAAATGGGAATATAGCTAGCTCTGCTCTGAACTGATACAATGGCCTTGTATTGATCTACTGTATAGGGATGGAATTAACTCCCTTCTCACTGTGGAAGCCATTATCATTAGCAGAAGCTAAACGCTTTCCTCACCAACAAACCTCTTACTCCAAAACACCAAAGTGAATGGAAGGGTAGGTATAAGTTAGCAGGCTTTGGTTCTGGACCAATTTTCTTGTCTTTCAACCTCAGTTCCTGCTAGAATAGGGAGCTAGGACATTGCCTTCCTCGTATTTTTTTTCTTGAAGATGACTATCTTCCACCATCAGGTCAAGATCTTTTTTTTTTCTTTCAAGGTGATCGTAAACTTAAGGAGATGAACTCAAGGAGATTAAATGCAATGTACAGAGAGAAAAAAAAATAGATTTTAGATGGTCTTATACAGGCATGGTTGTGCTGTTTACAATGATACCTTCACACAGTAAAAACCAAGTAATTGTAGACAATCCTCTTGTCTTTTGTTTTCCTCTTGTCATTTTGCTAAGCACTGTGAATTTCCAAGTGGATACTCATTCAAGAGGCAGAAATGTTTTGGTTTGTTTTCCTCTCATTTGCTTGTCACATGGTTCTCCACACCACCATACATCTGCTTGCTGAAAGAATGAGCAGTGCTCAGATCTTACTGACAGAACAGCTTTAAACCAGCTCTTTGACCCTGTTGCTGACAGTGCTTTCCCAGTGGTGCTCCGAGATACCAGCTGCAATTCTAAATAGGCTGCAATACAATCCAGTGGCAGAACAGGCTGAAGACCATATTCTCTCAAGATCACCTTGCATGTTTTTATAAAAAAACCAACATGCTAGAAGTTGGACTGTGTAGTCCATTGCTTAAACTGTGACTCATCTATTGGCCAGAAGTTTATCTGATGATAAAGCCATCTCTGGACCCAGCAGGAGCTGGAATTTTCAAGTATAGTGATTTCAACTATGAGTTATGGATAAGGAGAGTAAGTTACTTATAAGTGTACCTGCAACAGTGTTTAGAGAAACATTTCTCCACCTGCTTCCGTGTCAATTCATCTCTTTTTGCAGGTGCTAAGGGGCATCTAAAATGGCACCATGGTATGTGGTGGGAACTCAAAACAAAAAAAGGTTAGTAATGCAATACTTGCTGAGATCCTGGCATCACTTAAGCCAGTGCTTATCACTGATTTGTTTTCCTGAGGATGGTATTTCAATCTACTGCTTAGTTGGATGGGCGGCAGTTCTGAAGAATTTAGTGTAAGACTACATGTTCCCCATTTCTAAACCAGGTTGAGGTGGCCTATGTATCTACTTGTACTGAGGTTGCTAAGACTGTGAGTGTGGTAAGAAGGAATCATGTGTTGAAACAAGGAAGATTCAAGCCTTTACAAAAGCAGTACATGCAACGTCAGTGGATGCATTCCAAGCTATGTCTCTAAAGGAAAGGCATCTTCAGATGATGCATCTCTCAGTTGTCCTTAGTGGGAGTGAGGGAAAACTTCTGCTTAGCAAAACTGCTAGCATCTCATCTGCAGACAGGCTAACAGCAGGTACTTTCAGCTGTTGTGCATTTCAGCTAGGATATTCACCCATTGGCTTTAGGAACAACAGGGCTGTTCCTAATATCCCTGTGGATATTCAAGAACAATTTAAAATACTGGGAGATTCAAGGTGATTGAAGTCAAAGTCCTTCATGTAGACTTGAAGGAAAAGAGGATCCTGTACTTTAAGTATTCCTAAAAATCTTTTGCTTTAGCAATGGTTTTGTTTTTGTGAAAATCAAACAAAATTCCATGAAGAATACATAGATAGAATTTTTCAATTATTTTGGCTATTGAACCACTGTATCCCAAGAATGTTTAGCCTGCAGCACTGTGTACACCACAAATAGTATATAACATTACCCAGTTAACACTAATAAACTCCACATTGCAGAACACAAACCATTTGACAGCAGTTCTGGGATTATTTTGGCCTCGGTGAAGAAAAGCAACTATCATAGCTGTGAAGCTAAGAGATTTTGTGATGTAGAATTTATGACATACTCACCTCCAACACTACTTATAAACAAAGAGATCTATGAAGAGACAGGTTGTAGCATCACAATGTGATTTTAAAGAGATCTAATATTTTTTAAAAAATTGGTGAAGAAGCAAGGTATGAAGGAGAGTGGGGCAGTCTACACTTATGATGCTAAAGGAATCAGTTTATCCTTCATTCAGTGAAACTAACAGGTGAGACAGACACACTTAACTCATTATTTCTTTGTCATTACACCCAATCCAGTAAGGTTCTGGCACAAACAAACACACTGTGCCCCTTGGACAAAAAAGAGCAGCCATAAGGACCAAATTCTCACTCCTATCTAATAAAAGGAAAATAACAGCTGAGAGATTTGTAAATGTTTGCTGTAATTCTGCAACAGAAAAAAAACGTTAAACTCCACATACTGCTCTGACACTCCCATCCTGATCATCATCAGTGAAAATACACCTTCAGTGCAGCAGCTGTAGCTGCTCTAATAAGATATCTACATAGAGAAAATAGGCAATCAAATTTCTGCAAAGTATGAGATTTTCCATTAAATTGTCTCTTCCTTTTATATAACACAGCTGCAACAGTTCTCACTAGCTTTTCCTATCCATGCCTCAGCAAACACAGCTCTCACTAGCATATTTTCCAAATGAATCTGTTGAGATTCAGAAGGTTTCCTCTAAAGATGTCTAGACCATGACCCCCAAAAGTTTATCCTGAAAAAAAATAATTGATCCTATAAACAAAATTGATCCAATCATCTACAGCCATAAGTTAAGAAACAGAGAATGTTGCAAATGAAGAACATATTCTGATAAAATAAAGATGGCTGCAGATATAATTAATGTCTGTGTCATTTGCTTCTAGATGAACCTCTGGTAATTTAGTCGATGTATTAATTTTCAAAAGGCCTGTGATGCTGTGGTCTGTTTGGCTGTGTCTGCTGAACTATATCGTTTTACTTTTAATAAGGCAGGTGTTCTGTGGTTTTCATCTGAGTAACAAGTCATTATTTGTAGACTGAATTGCTTGGAATTACTGTAAATTGCAGTGTTTGCTTGCTAGTTGATGGAGTTTCTGAAGTCCTGGATAAGAGGTGTTATTCTTTTCCAACATTAATGACCTATTGAATCCTGTACTATAGCTTCTTTTGGTGTTGATAATGGTGATACAAACTATGCCTATAAGGTCATGTCATTGTGTCTACAAAATGAGTCTTTAGTGATTTAAACAACAAACATACTTGTCTTGGAAAGATGCAGTTGTTGAAGTAAACAAAATGCCACTCCATGCTTACATTGGGTAATGACAGTCATGGGAAATTCCTGTAGCTGCTGTGGAGTCTTTTTTTACCCCTCTCTGCACTGTCAGCCTGAGGAAGCAGTCAGTTTTAAGTTAATTGGGTCAAATCTGAGCAGATCACTCAAGATGTGTGAAGGCCAGTACAAGTTTTCTTTTACCTTTGAGGCTCACCTAAGCTATGTCACAATGACTTAAATGACACACTGGCTGAGTGGAAATCACGCAAAATCAGACACATCCTTGAAGAATTTTGTGTCTTTGAAACGATTTTACTTTGAAGTGTCTTGCAATTTTTCGTTCAACCTGAAATGAAGTATTTTGCTTCCTCTGGGTCTGGCTAAACCCCACATGTCTTTAGTTAAAGACAAGGAGAAAGTACAAAAAACCCTTGGAAAGTATTTGAAAAGGAAAAATAAAAACTTCTGATTTGAAACTGAAATAACAAAATACTTTGCTGTTTCAGAAATACTTCATTAGAATCAACAGTTTGGACTTCCAGTAACACCTTGTCATTCATTTTGGGTCAAAAGTATCTGCTAAATTCAACATGTAGTAATAGGTTCAATTCCTATCCAAACTGAAATTTCATCCAAAGTTACTGTTAAAATAAAAATCACACAATGTGCTGCAAAGGTCATTGTCAATAGCAAATTTCACCCCTGTTAACTAGCTTTCTTTGAAGACCTCACAGGTTCATTGTTTTCATGGGACAGTCTTATAGGCAGACACAATACTTATTCCTAAGAAACAGACAACCATCAAAGATGTCTTTGACCAACACTGTCTATGAATCTCAGAGAGAAGACTGAGTGCTGAGTAAGAATTGAAGAATCACAAGAAAACCCAAGAGAAATAAAAAATCCATGCAATTGCAAAGACTGTAATGGAGTAACATGTTTGTATTTGGATCAAAGACATATGTTCTAGAAAAACAGTACAAGTTTATTAGGCTGGATGCAATCTGAATATATTATCTATTTAAGAGATTTTCCACCCTGTCCAATTTGCAGACCTGCAAACTTCTCCAAACATCAGTGCAAACTCTATAGCTACTCTGACTTCAGCATTGACTTCATGGTGTCATTTCATGGGTTGTTATGAAGTAGTCCACGGACACAGAAGAGTCTGAAGTCTGCAAAGCAGACTGACCTATTGTAGAAATGAAGTTGGTTAAATTTTAACATCAATATACTGTACATTTTATCTGTGTAACAGATCGCTTGATTGGTATCATGGAAAGGAAACATTTGTTTATGTGGTCACCATTTTAATTGTCATATTATTGACATTGCCTTAAGAAAAATGCACCACACTCGTATTTCATTCACTATCCTTCACATCTTCACCCTTCAGCACTGAAAAAAATGCTCTATGTTCGACATCACTTTTCCCATACGGAACAGTAACAGTGTTATTGAATAATGCATACAGTAAATGGAAAGCAGTCTTGCCTGCAGTGGCCCATGATTTAAAATTCTCATGCTTTGGGTGACTTTGAGCAAATGACTTCACTATTCTTTTCCTTGAATTCTCCCAGTATATGATGTATGTATAATACATACATATAATGTTATGGACCAGCTCTTCAAAGCCCTTGGGTTCTCTGAATGAAATTGCTAAATGAGTGAAGTAATAACAATTCCCCTTTTCATTTTCCACTTGCAGTGATAAATGATACGTGTATCTGTTGTCCAATCCTCCTATTACACTAAATATGCATTATTATCATCTATACGTTAAGAGCATAGTGCTGCACGAGACTGGAAGGACCATATATAGGACTAAAGGACTGTGAAGGAGGTGGTGGGAGGTATTGTTCCATGAGAAAACAAAGGGTACAAACACTCCCCAGCTGACTGCCCCTCACCAAACCTCAGCTCTGATGTCCTCAGGGCTGATCTTCTTCCAGAGAAAACACAGGGAGAGCAGACCAGCTGGCCGAAACATCAGCACTTTGTGCGGGTCTGGCAGTGAAACATCCTGGGCCCACCTCAGTGCTCCCACTCCCCTCCTTACTACCTTCTTACGCTGAAGCTTACTTGTACCTATACCTGCTTATCCCTGTTGTACTGTACACAGGTGCGCTTTATGCTGCACGAATTTTTCCAGAAGAAGAAGCAGCAGATGCTCTTGGCAGGTGTAAATACTGTTTAGCACATCCCCTTCCTTTCCCCCTCGGAGCATGGCTGCAGGCGCACACACACACACACACGTACGTACATGGGCACAGAGCAGTATTATTGCACATTAAATTACTGCTGTTGAAATCAGATTGTGTCGTACGCGATGCTGACAATATTGTGTTTTATTGCTAAATGCTACAAATAATTCCTGACGCTCTCAATGATTTATCATGTAGCTCATCTACTCAGGGATTTTGTCCACCATGTAATATCACCAGAATTTTGCCCGAGGAACAACCACCAGGGAGAACCTGCTGTTAAGCCTTGCTTTCTTCTTCTGGAACATATTAGCATAATATAAATAAACAGCACGGAGAAGTTTGACATATTGTATAAGTACTGATTTTATGTTACACTTAAACTGATAATAGATGCTTGCTGAGAAGAAGTAAATTTTCAGAAACTTTCTTAGCCCATTAAACCATTTTAAAATAGGAAAATGTAAAAGGAGCTGGTATGTCTGTATCCACTATAATCCAGCCATTTCTCTATCCTTGCTTCTTATTTAGCATACACAGAAATCCAGACTGCAAAAATCAAGTTTATACTTTTATACTATAAGCATCTTTCCTTTTATATCAGAGAGTCTGTAGCTGCATATGTACCATCGAGCACATGCGTAGCGTTCCTTGCCTCCGCTTGGTTCACACACAGAAAGTATGTTAGAAATGCCCAGGAACAGCACACACGACTTGCTGAATCAAGGGCATATTCGTCACTCACTGGAACAGAGGTTGCTCCCAAAGGAGTACAGCAAATGCACTAATTGCTTAGTTTGTTAACATAAGAATATAATAAAGACCAACCTGGTTCAGGCCCAAGTAGCCCCAAATCCTGTTTCCCAAACTGCCCAGCGGGAGATACACAGGGGAAGTTCAAGTATAGATGGGTCTTTGGCCAAGAACCTCTTCTAGCAGTCAGTGAGCACCTGAGCTGAAGGTTATACAGAGACCAATTTAATGAGTGCTAATGGACTCGTCCTAATTTAGTTAATCCCTTCGTGAATCTATCTGCATTTTTCCTCCGCAGTTTCTCTCGGCAAAGAATGCCTTCTTCAGTGATGAGCTGCGTGAAGACACCACCTTCTTCTGTTTGTTTTAAAATTGCTGCTTGATGTTTTGGTATTAAAGTCCTATTCATTCCTGTGTGACCAGAACCAGGGAACAGTCCTTCCTCATGCCCTTTCTCTAACCCTGCAATAAATTAAACTTGTTTTATCATATGCCTTTCCCTTCTGCCTCTTTCTGAAGCCAGATGTGATCTGTTTGGTCTCTCCTCCTGGGCAGGCTGTTCAAACTTTTTGGTACCTCTTTTGACTCTGCTTTTTATGAGATGAGGGAAGGACTAGCCCAATGTGCAGTCTTCAGGCATTTGTATAGAATGTTAAAAGTGTTTTTGGTCTGGCTCTCAATTCCTCTCCCTAATAATTTCTAACAGCCTGATTGCCCTTTCAGCCACTACTGAGCAATGAGCTTACAGAAACAACTTCAAGATTTACTTCCTGACTGGTAACAGCTAATTTAGAGCCAAGAGCACTATGTTCATGGCTAGAAATACTATTTTTCCCAGATGCATTGTATTGCACATATCATTGCTGAATTTTTGTAGTGCATAGCAAGATCTTCTGCAATCATTCACAGTCAGCTTTAGATTTTACTGTACTAAGTAACTTTTTATTGCCACCAAACTTTGCTACCTAGCGCCCTTTTCAAGCTTCCTTCTGAGAATATGGCGGCACCCCAGCACAGTCAACATTTCCTTGATATGAAAAATTCATCCTTGTTTCCAATCCTTTAACCAGTTATCAAAATCCATGTGAGACCTTTCTAAATGACAGCTTTATCTCTCTCAGAACCTTTGGGGATGAACCTGGTTGGAAGCTTTCTGGAAATCCTCAAACACTATATCAACTGAATCACCTTTATTCATACACTTCCTCATACCTTCACAGAATACTCGCAGATCTGTGAGTCATGACTTGGTAAAAGCTGTGTTGATTATTCCTCAATAAATTGTATTTTTTTCCCCCATGTCTAGTAAATCTATTCTTTACCTAAGTTTCTGTGTGTTTGCTGGGTACAAAAGCCAGGTGTGACAGCCTTTATTTTCCCACATCTCTCCTGCAGTCCTGGTTTAAGAAAAAAAACAAACAAACAAAAACAAACAAACAAAAAATACCCCAAACAACAAAAAAGTGTGACACTTGTGGGCTTTCTTTTTTCTGATATCCCAAGCCTAATTTCTCAGAATAAGCCAAAGCCTCTAACTCCTTTACAGTTATTTGAAATTATTTATTGTTATTTATTGCTTTGTTCCATACCCTAGTCCACTGTTTTTTACCAGCTAAGACGGATGTTATCTGGATAGGTACCCCCTAAAGAACAGAAAAGTCTCAGGTCTCTCCTTCACTTCTCTGTGGAGAACATAGAGACAAAGAAATACAGTTACTACCTTTCCCAGAAGGAGCAAAGGATATGCTTCCCACCAGAAGCAGCTGCTGCTACTTCATGCCCTGCAGTACCAGAAGATGTGGTACCAGCTGTGCAGATACCTGTTTATGTCGGGGTTCATCCCCTCCAGCACTCATTCAATATTCTTGCACTGACCTGGTCTTCTCTGTGCGATGCTTTCATATCTTGTTCACTTCTGGACCTCACCAAGTATGGTAGATGTCCTACTTCTGATGCTTTTGAAGTTTTTGTTGTGAAGTTTCACACCTTTAGGAAATTGCTTCTCACAACCTCCTCTATTATTTTTTCTTGGATCGCCTTAACAGGGTTTTACATTTCACTTGCTAAAGTTTTTGCTGCTAGTTATGGAATTATCCATTTCTCTCTCTGGCTCAGGGCTTGTTTAATTATTTCATGCAATGAGACAGTGTGGAAAGGAGAGGCTGAAAGAGCCTCACATGAAGTGCCCTACAATCCCCTAGGAGCTAGAGACTCATGTTCCCTTGAAGTGTTGAAGGGATTTGATGTTGGGTGTCTTTCACTTCAGCCTGTGAGTAAATTCTGGTCTCATCTTCCCCTTTAATTCCACAAGAGCTTGCATCCTGCCCCCCCTGCTTGGTGTTCCTCAGGGGTGCAGGGCTGGCTTTCAGCACGGCATCAGTGTAACCCATGCCTCAGAGCCAGCTTGTCCCCCTCACTCCATGAGGATCCGAGGCACCTGACTCTGGAACCTGCTTTCTGCTCCTGGGAAGCCAGTCACTGCAAGAAGCTCAGTGTTCATATCAGAAGTATATGCTTCTATAGCTCAAGCCTTCAGGCTGTGTATATATGTTATCCTTCTCACAAAGTGCTGACAGTTTGAAATTAAAATATGTCAGTACTAATTAAGTCAAATACACAGTCTTATGATCATGACAAAGTAGTTTGGGTCAAGATTTGTCTTGTAATCTTTCTTAGTAGTGGCTTCTAAGGAAAAGTCCCTTTGATGCTGACCCCAGCATTAACCTTTCAGAATGGAATGTAGTCAGACAAGTTAGTCTGTTGTTTGTGCCCTGCTCTAAAACAAAATCGTTTCTAAAAGATACTTGTGTATGTATTCAATAATGAAAATCCCCATCCTGCTAACATATATTCAAAATTTACTGTTACCCTATTGCAATGACTTACAGTTTTGGAATGCTGTGAAATACAGAGGAAATTGCTTTTTCATGGTGTTTCAATGCTTCTGAAACACAGCTTCAGTGAAATTAAGCTAACTGATTAAATGAGCTAACTCAATCAATTAAATGAGGCCCACTCTCCCATAGGACTTAAAGGGAACACAGCTTCCCTCCAATATATCTATCATGGCCCTGGGGGTCTTTTAACTGGAGATTTGACTGAATCTAAACCCAAGTGATTGTTATCTTAAGTTTACCATCAAAGTTGCTTGAAGATACTATCGTTCTGGTCTTCTTAAAAACAGCAGCCTAATAGGTCTCTGAGTTTGCCAGTGTATGGTAATGAAAGAAGTAAATTTGAATTCTAATTGAAACTCAAAACTGATCTCCATAATATCTGCCTTTACAGGGTGCATTTAGATTATCTTGCCTTGAAATGAACAGACCAGAGTTTCTTCTAGTGCAGTGTTGGGATACCATCAAAGCTTGGGCAACTGGAGGAGTGGTAAAAATAACCTGATCCAGAGTCAGTACATCATCCTCTGATCATTTATTATGCCTTTGTATGGAAGGGAAATTGAATGAAGTTCCATGAAAACAAATAAAAAGAGGAAATGCTCATCAAGGAGATATGTGACATCTTCAGGAACACCTCTCTTGAGAGGCTATCTGTCTGCTTCTCTCCTGAGATGATTTGGAGGGACAATAACACGGTATATAGGCTCTACAGCCACAGAGGAAAGTAAACTCCTGCAAATTTTTAATCCAGACCTGCTCCCTTTTGTGTCCCTCCCCAGAGAAAGTAGCTTCTTGGACCAAAGCAGGAGGAAGCAGCACCTAGAGGGATGTGGCCCTCACTACTACCTTTCTCAGGATCTCAGGCTTTCTGGACGGACTGAGCATTTGGGACAGCGGATGTTTTGGCAATTCCTTTTCCAGGATTGGGTTCCTGAGCAAGCAGGGAGCAGGTATTTTCTTTAAGCAGATTTGTTGGGCAAGATGGTTTCCTCTTTTGTGTATGAATCTGATCTCTGTGGAGAAAGAGGCAGATTTCTGTCTAATCTTCAGCTCTAGAAAATTTAATGCTACAGCTTCCTCGAGGGAGTCTAAGCCACAGCAGTGCAGAACCACCTCCCTTCTCTCAGCTCAGGCTTTTTCCCACCTGCCCATCCAAAAGAGAGGGGAAACATCAGCAATAATAGGCAGCAGCTCCATCAGACCAGTGATGAGCCCTTACTGCCTATGGATACCAAGACTTAACTAACGCTTCCTGCTGAAGTTACGACATGGTGTGACAAGAACAAAGTGTTTAGGGGTCCAGAAAGTAAGCAAGCAACTAAAAACCTAGGACTGTGGCCTTAGTATTATATCACAGGGTCAGGCAAGTGGGTTTTGGGGTCCGATTTTATGACATTTTCTAGGTTCAATCACAGTACCGGGTACAGAAACCAGCTCATAGCCTTGTTCTCTTCACTGACCAAGAGGTGATGCCAGTCTGGAGGGAGAGAGGGAGCATGTGTCAGGACCTGTCTCCAGACTAGCACTTTCTTGTGAAAATGGATGTTGCTTTTTGCCAGCAGGGAACAGGAATACTGCATCTAAGAAATTGTTCAGCGTAAACACCAGCACATTCATTATTCATAGTAGTTTAATGAAAGTTTTATGTTAACAAATCTTTTTTTCAGTGGATGGCTCATAAACTGTTTGCTGCCTTTTCCTGTCTTTTTGCTTCTTCAATTCACTAGGTCACATTCATTGCAGGTGAAGTTTTCAAAAAAGAAAAAAAATAATGATCTGAAGTGAGTCAGTGTTTTTGAGCACTCACTAGCTACAAGATGCCTTGTGCTCTATCTGATTCAGCTCCATTATTCATTGCTTGAATTTTTTTAGAGGGAGAAGCATGTTTAAAATGTCACTTATGATACGAAAACTTGTTTTAATACAATTTAGTCTGAACATTTATGGTTCTCACAGTATTCCCATCTGTGCTTATGAACCTTTTCTTTCTACAAATAGGTGATGGAAACTGCATTTTGTTCAGCTCTTGTCTTCAGTGAGAGTCCCATGAGTTTTATTAAGTCTGTGTTTGCAGAGGTCATTGTGAATAACATTTTGTTGAAACAGCAGTCAGAGATAAGAGGTTTATATGTGGGATCCCAAAGTAAGGCCTGGCCATAATGATTTTCACTAGTTTCAGGATTTTACTCTGTATTTTCTGTGAGCTGACTCTTTGTCAGAATGACTTCTCCAGGCCTGACACTTTCTCTGCTTGGTCTTATTCTGGGAGCAGAGTACACACATCCACTGGAGGTGTGCTTCATCCACTTCCAATGCCTTCTTTCTTCCCACAACAGTATTGACAGCCACTCCATTCGAAAGCAAGCTGTATTATTGATTGTCAGAACTTTGTGGATGTCAAGGATCCATCTGCAAGCTTGAAATTAAGCACAGGAGGAAGTACTTGGGCCATTAACATTTTGTCAAGCTTCAGGCATGGGTAAATAGATACGGAAGCAATATGCTTCATATCAGTTAAGCCCTTCATTTACTTGAACACAGTAGTACAAATATTGAAAAGCCATAGTATAAGTGAGGAAAATCAGATTTGTTTTCTTCCAAAAAATGTAGTCCAACAGTTTCACCCTTACATTTAGAAAAAACACATTCCTATCCGTGATGTGCGCTGTATTTAATGTCTGTGAAGCCCAGCATAACAAACGACCGAGATAAATAACCAATACAGAAAGCCGCTGTTGAAAGGAGGTGGTGTAAGCACAGCTGGCTACGGCTCTGCAGCACTCTGCGGGCAGCCAGGAGGTCTGGAGGTACAGACCCAGGCTGTGTCCCAGCTGGCAGCTCTGCTGCACCACAGCGGAGACAAAGAGGGATGAGGAACCCAGCAGGGTCTTGCCTGCCCTTCATCCACTTCTATTTTCCTAGTGGCCCCGCTGGTTATGTCAGATTTGCATACTTTTTTACCTAGCTACCTAATGATTCTCATCATCAACATTATATTCATAAGCCCGGCACACAGAGAGGGATAAAAGGATGGTGACAGCGAGAGCACAAGGGGAGGGAGGGCTGTGACACCCGTGGTGTTTCTGTTAAAGTTTCAGCCGCCTACCCAAAGAGACAGGTTCAGTCTCCAAGCATCTTCGCTGATATTTCAGACAGAGCCAGATGGCCAAATGACGAATGGTCATCCCTTTCTGGAGAAGTCCCCCTTCATTCTTTGGTGCAGCACTGGTATGGGGTTGGGCTGCTGTCGCTTTCCCAGATGTGCAACCTGCTCAGTCTCTTCCTGCCAAGACCAAAGGCTCCATCACTTGCCCCAGTTCAGGCTGCTGGGCTAGAAGCCTCCAGCTGCCTGTCTGCAATCTGAGTCTGCTCTATTGATTTTAAATACTAGCAATAATTATTGCAGCAAACAGGGCACACATGCTGCTGTTACTGTCCAGAAGAGATCTAAACAGTCATGAACACCTTTTTGTCCAAGCCTTCTGCAGCTGTTGTTTTAGAGTGCCGGCTTCCCTGGGACATTTTCAGGCACAGTTAACTTTCCCAGATTATTTGAAAGTTATAAATGTTGTGTTTGCCTCCATTTCCTGAAAGAACTGATTTGTCGATGGCCCTCCTGCAGAATACTACAACTTAAGGCATGAGCTGAGCCTGGCTGGGTTCACTTGTTGATCCTCTCACCTCCTGTCTCTATTCCAATACAGGCCAACACCATCTCTGCTTGGGGATGCCAAGGCTGGACACTGCAAAGACTGGGATTACCACACAAATGCATCTTGGGCTACTGAAGAAGAGCTTGTCCACTTGAGCTCCACTGATTGATGACCTCAAAATGGGTGCTATGGCTGGGCCTCTGCAAAGGCTTGACAAGTTCACTGAGGTGCCAGTGGAAATGTAATAAATCAGATTTTCAGCAGCTGCACATATATATTTTTCTCACTGAACTGATGAGAGCTGCAATGTAACAGACACTCTGAACCTGGGCGTTTAAGCTCAGCAAGTGAGGGAAAATGCTGATATTATTCAGGAACTGCCTGGTGTCTGCCAATGCCTACCACCACTGGCTGTGTTTTGATGGAATAGCTGAGAAAACATGTTGAAAATGTAACAGCCATTGAACGCGTTCTTGATTGTTTCAAATTGGATAGTGTTAGCACAGATGGGGCACGTACGCTGGCTGGCAGGAGTAATGGTTGTGTTGCTTTGCTAGAAAGGGGTTTGTATCAACAGTTATCCAAAACATCATTTTATTGTTATCAGGAGTCTCTTTGTGCTAAAGACCTGGATTTCTCCAGAGCTCTAAACCTGATTGTTTCATCAACACAATACTCATGCATGCACTAAATCAACATTTCTTACAAACGTGAACAGGAGGAAATTAATGATCCTCTGCAACATTAGTTAGCTGGCACAGGAAAAGGCCCTTCAAAACTTTTGGAAATGAAAGAAACAAGTGGCTTTTGGAAGGCAAGAGTAAATTCATGAGTCACAGCAAGCTGGTTAAAGACCAGGATTAGACAGTGAACTGGCTTTCTTTGTCTCTACCACATCAGTGTGTCTACAGGGGAAAGACTGTCTGTTATGATGTTTAATGGCCTTTTTCATGATAAAACCAATAAAAAACTCTTGTCTCATAACTCTTGTCTCATGACCGCTTTCTTTTAGAGCAGTTAGGAGTTAATAATAGGGTCATAAATTAAGAGATCTATGCTGCAATGTCATCAATTCTGGGCTTATATGAGTGAAGTTTTGAAGAAATTATGGTAGAAAAAGACCACTGTGGCCATTTAGTAATCCTCTTGCTGAATTTATAATTGAAAACGTTGTAATTCAAAACTATGGCTGGGCTTCAGAAGAAACTGCAATTCATCCCTACTGATGAAGGCCAGTGTTGTCTTGAGCCAAGGGCCAGGTGGGAAGATGGCCTGACCAGGGCGTAGTGCAGCTGTATAACCAGAATAAATGGTGCAACATGAGAGAGATCTCCCTGCTCTGACCTAGACTAAAAAAGGAGCATTTTGCCCTCATCCTGGTGAAGTCATCTCTGCTGGAGTGCATAACTACCACTGAATTTTTAAACAGCTGTAACACATAATATTAATGCCTGATGAGAACAGTGAAAGAGCATTTCCAGGGAAACAAACCACCACATTTCCCTGCTCACTGCCACAATGGGCTGAGATGAAACTAAAGCTGGCTGTGAGCTAATGGGGTTTAGAAACCAGTCAAAACTGAGAAATACAACATTTTACAAACACACAGGATCATACAATGGAGTAAGCCTGTAGAGAAAGGCAAGAAGGAATATGAAGCTCTGTTTCCCACTTCATATTCCCAGCACATCTCCACCAGTTCATCGCCTTAGATCTGGTATGTGGGAGGAAGAAGCTGGAGCAGAGATAGTAGGAAGGCAAAAGGTGCCAGAGCTGGGGCAAGAAACGAAAGGACAGATGACAAAAATGACCCTGTGAGTCCAGTTTTGCACACACACATCAGAGACGTCCAGGTTTAAACACCTTACCCCTGTGGTGAGGTGCTCCAGTGATGGCACCTCTACTTAGAGAAGTTAATAGCAAGAAAGGGCAACAGAAAGCAGAGGCTGACCCAGCTGTGCCTCAGAGCTTTATTTATGAAGGTATTTGATGTCCCCATGTTGAACAGGTCCCCCCCTGCCACCTGTGGAGCAGTATGGGGTGCTCCTGTGCAGAGGCAAAGTTTTGTGCCAAACACTCAAGTGAGGGGAGAGACTGACTGCAATGCTACACTGCTCTGCAGACCCCGGTACAGGCAGTCTCCAGGCCACAGAGACCCTGCTAGAAATGCTAGTTTTTAACCAGTCCGTTGTGCTGAATCAGTAACTAGAAATTCATCCTTTCCTTAGTTCAGTTCTGGCTCAGGATCAATGAAGACCTCAGAACCCCACAGTTCAAGTTTAGTTCCAGTTCAGTTGAAGTGGGGCAGGGGGTGGGATGTCAGAGATGAAGCATTTCAGACTGGTGTTTGGTTCAGGCTTAGTACATCTCTTTGAACATTTTTGTCTGAAATTCATCTTATAATGCCTCTGGTGAAAAAAACAGAACCTGGATACTGCAACGTAATGACACACACATTGCAGCTGGATAGATCTTGATCCAAGACCAACTGATTTTAACTGCAGTGGAGAACTTTGGCCGGGGTAGTTTGATAAACTACACATTAGGATGGTGGGCAAGGTGATGGAGCTGTTAGCAGCAAGAGATGATAAATCTTTTTTTTTTTAAAATGGGAACTGACTGACAACTCTCTCTGTCTCTAGTGTATTACAGGTTATTTCATCTGCTTCTCCCTACAGACATGACTGAACAAAGATCAAGTCAAATAAATGACTAAAAGTTAGCTGCTACAAAGTGTGGCTTTTCACTGCCTGAAACCTGGGGTTGATTCCCCGGCCATGGCAGGTGTGCTCCCTGCAGCACGTGGGCAGGGTTGCACAAGGACAGCATTGCATGGTGTGGCAAAGGTTTGTGTAGCTCATTATTCTGTTTCCAGTGGTGACTGTAAGGGGATGGCTAAGGAAACACATACAGTCAGGCCAGGAACGTAGGTTCCTTCGCCCTAGCAGTTAACCAGAGAAACGTTCATTCTTTGGGGGCTCTAAAATCGCAGCCTTAGCATTGCTGGCATGTTGTTCCAGCCTCCAGAGGCAGGGATCTCAGGACCTGCATGCAAAATCTGAGTCACTTGCAAGGCAGGACATAATGGCTTGAGCACATTTGCATGTCAGTATGTCTAAATGGCATCACACACAAGTATTTGGCAGAGTTTGCGTGTCTAGGTCTCTGCATCTTAAATGTGTGCTCAGGATAGGAACCCAGAGAACCAGCATACTTTAATTCAAGTAATTGGATGTGGTCTTGGAAGCAGGGATAAGGCTTTCTCCTTTACAGGTACATGCCCGAGCCACTAGGGCGTAGATCCAGACCTGCCATGGCATTTTGTCTCCTGCATCCTCAGATGCTTTTTTTCCATGCACTGTCAGGATTTCAAGAATGGAGAACACAAAAACATGTCTCAATTTAGCCCACACCTGAAAGATGTGCAGCATCTGTCTAGGGCCACCTAGGGCACAAGAAGGACCTGAAATACATTCTTTCATTTCCTATGTAGATCAGTCTAACCTGTAAAATATTGCATAAAGCAGGGTTGGGAAATGACACTTTTCCTCTTTTCCATTTTACAGAAAAGAAACTGCTGTAGTAACCGGCAGGAAACCTGATATGGACAACATATGCCCCCGCTGGGCATCTTTGCCATTAGATCTTAAACACTGCAATGCCTAAATTCTGTGGTTTTATCAGGCTTGGGCATAAATAAGGTGTTAAAAGGTTTGGTGCTGTCAAGTTTGGTGCTGGTCTGTTTGGGGTCACACATGGCTGTAACTCTCTAGAACCTGAAGGTCTATGTGCAAACTGCTTCTAGCATTTATAAACCCACAATTTGAGTAAAGTTTTTTGTGTCTCACTTCTGGAGTCTGGCAGCTCTGACCCACCTAAGCCTTACTTCAAGCACCCTTAAAAATACTACTCCATCACTGAGCTTGTTCTGTACAAATTGTAACGCAGATAAAAATTGTTCACATAATGCATTTATGTAACAGTTGGAAACAGGTTTCCATTTTGACCACAGAATATGTCCCTAATTACACAGAAGAAAGTTACTCTACTTCTTTTTTTTTTTTTTTTTTTTTTTCACTCAGTACCTACAGCAAATTCAAAGCCAGCCACAGAAAGGTAGCCTTTGTTTGAACTGTGTTGAGATTGACTTTGCAATTATTTTTTTCTTTTCTTTCTTGGAAAGCATACATTTATTTCCATACCTTCCCTTTCCACCGAGCAGCAGCATACTTGAGGTGATGAGTATTTTGTAATGGCTTTATGAATCATAGCTCATGTATTAACGCTGTGCCCAACCCATGACTTAGGAGTGAAAGCCAGGAGATGGAGGCAGTCTGCATGGCCTTGTTAACTTGTTGTGCAGGAAAGAGACAGAAGAGTTACTGAGCTGTTAGCCTGTGACCTGAGGCTGCTTAAGCATAAATGACCTGTGCAGGCAGAGGAGAGGAGCCCTGTCTGCTCTCAGGCTGGTGAGACACACTACAAAGCTGGGCTTTGAAAAGAAGGATCAAGCAAAAAGGAGGACTTAATTTAATTTTTAAAAAAAGCAACTGGAGTTACGCTGACGACCAGACAGGACGTTTCTGAAAAAGGCTCTTGGGGTTTTGACATATGTCAGATCATTCTAGTCTTAAACCTCTTTAAAAAACATTTAAAAACTTGGATTATCTGAAGCTGGTGGAAGGAGGTTTGCTTAAGTGCCAAAATTCACAGGTTAACAACTATGCCCTTTTGGGGAGGATGACATTTTAAAAAATGCTAAGACAGTGACGGCCCTTTTTTTCCTGCTATGCACAGGTTGGGAAATCAGGGCATCTTTATGCTGTTCAAAGTCCTCAGACAGAAACTAAACCTTTCCGTATAGGCAGTTTCAGATAGTGGGGAAAAGTCGAACTCCTGAGCTTGTTGCTAAGGTTTAGAGGAGAAGGAGATATATGGAAATCCATTCCTAAACAGTTGCAGTGCTGGAGACCTTGGCAACTGAAACCTGGTAGATAAATGTGAGTAAAATGTACCAAGTAACATGTGGAGTAGAAAGCATTTACTATTATGTTCAAGTGCTTGCAGAATGTCTCTTTGTTGTTATATTTACATGGAGCACTTTGCATATAGAACATCAATCTCTTACAGAGCCAACACATTACTGTGATAGAAATAGTAAATTAGCAACAATACAGATCAGGTAGGGGGGCTTTTAGCAAAGGGAATTTACCTTTATCACATAAAATGAAAGAGGAAAACGTATTTTATACCTTTATGTCTTTGTCAGCCCACAGTTACCCCTGCTGCTAGATGCCTTTGACAACATTGTAAAAAGGCATGCATAACAGAACCAGCTACCACAGGGATTAAATAGCCTGCATGCTTTATTTACAGTGACTGCTGCATTCATTTCCCCTTTCTGCCCCTCCTATCCCAAAACCTGAGCAAGGAGCAAGTGGAAGGGCTAGAGGGCAGATGTGCTCCAGAGGTCAAGACATTGACACTATTTTGGACCAAGGTGACAGCATCCCTTTGGAGACTTCAGGGCGTGCTTTGCTTTGCATGCTTTTGCAGGCAGGTATTGTAGAAGTAGCAGGTGGGGAATGAAGAGAGGTCATAGACAGGCAAGTCAGAAATATTTCTGCATTTCAAGAGACAAAAATAAGCCACTCTGGCCTCCACTAGAAAAGTGGTGGGAGTGAAGGTAACCCAGTTGAAGCTCAAGCCAGAGAGGCCAGGGCACAGCTAGGCTTGCCAGTGTGTACCTTCAGTACACTTCCACACTCACACTTCCACAAGAACTTGCCTTATCTCCTGACTGCAAACAAATATTGAAGCTTCAGCTTTGAGTAATCTCCTCGGCTTCCAGATCTGAGCTCACACTGCCATTTCACATGGACTCAGCTGACATAAAACTTGCATTGGTACCAGTTGACCGGGATGGGTGCTCAGTGCTCACCTTTGGCTGCTCCATCGCCTGCAATGACTGGTACCGATGTCTGGCAGCACTCTTTGCAGAGCCAAAACCAATGTGTTAAACCTGTGGCAGTAGATATGAATGGAGGGGCCCAAAAGTATTCTAAAGCAGAGAATCACTGCTGAGACGACTACCACAACCTTTCTTTTGCAGATCTCCGTCCTGCTGTACCTGCAACAAAGACTATGCAGTTGAAACTCACTCTATACACTAAGATACACTGATTTAAGACCTGAACCTGCAACTGCTTCCATGGAGAGGAGCTAGAAGGAAGGCTCTGGTTTTTTTCTGTAAACTAGCTCTATCCACTTGTTTTGGGCTGAGTAGATTTCTTGTTCTTTTTAATAACAGACAGAGTTGTCTCTTAAACATTTGCTTGCATATCTTGCTGGTACCTAATCATTTTGAGAGACCAATAAAAGAAATACAAGAATGCCAGTTTTACTTTATTCTGATATCATTTAGGTTACGTATGTATATACTTCTGGACTAACACTAGAAGAGCAAAGTGTGGTCTAAATTAATCCCATATTTGGTCTTTCTAAAATTGCCTCTACAAGAAAATCCGGGCCCATGCTGAAGTTTTCTTCTTCTTGTGATACAGCTATCTTGTTTCACGTAGTACAGGGTTTTGCTGCTTAATTATGTCTGAGTATTTTCATTGCTTGACTAAGATGTAGAAGATTTTTTGCCATTTCAATACACTTCTGCAGGGAAGGGAGAAATAGTTACATAATCCATTACATGCTGTAGTTTGCTGAAGTTTGTAAAGACTGCAGACAGTACATTGTATTCAAGTTGTCCAGATGTTACTAATTTCCCCATTTCCAAAGACTTGCATGACTCCCATTTATTTTACCAGAGGCTAGGCAGTTAAAATCTCACACACAGGTTTGAAATTCTATAACAATGCAAGAACAGAGATAAATTCCTATTGTTGTACCAAGATTACAGTTCACAGGTCATAGAGGGTTACTAAGGAAGCAGAGTTTGAGCTTTGTGAGCAAGACAAAATGAGAATTTTCAGTTTGATTCTTCAGTTGTCTTGGTTGTCTGAAAAGAATTGGAATTGTTATTGTAATGAGCCTTAAAAATAATTAGCTGTGCTCTTTCTCGATTACTTTGAATACAGAGACAAAAAAGAAAGAGATGTGCCAATCCAGTCCCTGTGCTTAAGAAAGAGGACTGTTATGTATTCAACACGTGACCACAGCCAGGATTTCACAGTTATGCAGCTGAGCAAAATAGTATCTGATGCCCAGGCAGTCAGTCTGTCATCTGGCAGATTTTTTTTTTCCTTACCCCAGTGGCTTTGTGCTGCTAAGGCTCCTTGTGGAGAACCTGCAAATTGTGCTTCCATAAGCAGGTTTGGAAGCCAGTCAGCTGAAGAGGGAAGGAGAACATATGTGTGTAAGTGGTTGGTCTCATGCACATTGCTGATAGATGATGGCAAATGCATCCCTTGGTATGGAGTCCTCAGGCAGTGAATGCCACCCTGGAGGCAGGCACCCAAAACAGTTCATCCAGGGGCAGTATGTTAACAGTACAGTATCCTAAATCTGGGGTAAAATAATCGGCTATCAGAAACCAGGGCAGATATAATTTAGCCCAGAGTCTCTCTAATGTGGAGACTTTACACGTTTCACAAGTTGAAGTAAACCCAACATCTGCTTTCTAGACCTCATTAGCACCATTTAATGGTAAGGAATAAACATATCCTTTCTACAGTTTGACTATTGAGGTTGGAATCACTTTAGGCATGGATTATTATATTTATGTATGCCCATGTCTGTGGGCCTACCATTAGCACTGACTAGAGTACACTCATGAAATATGTTTTTGCAGAAGAATGATGTGCATTTTGAAAACGAAGTATTTTCCTGCTACATCCTCAAGGATGTTCTCATCCAGAAATTGAAGTTATGAAGTTAAGGACTGTCTGGTCATTTATAATCAGAAAAAGACTAAAATGGAAAGTTGACCATTTTAGAGAGAAAATGCACGATTTCACATAGTTTTGTTTTTCAAAACATTCAGAAGTTTTTGGTTTGTCCCAGCCTGATACAAAAGCAAAATTCAAAGCTTAAAATTAACTTTGAAGTTTAGCATTTAGTTCCATTTACCTCTACATATCCTTTTCTTCATTTCCATTGTTATAAAAATCTTCATAATAGCAAAGATGATGATTACAATAACACAAAATAACTATAAAAGCTGGGGGTTTTTCTGTTTCTGGATCAGAAGTATTCATTTGGATGTCTTACATTCTCTGTGAAAGTGATAGATAAAAAACTATCAAACTATATCAGAGTATTAAGAAAGCTGTCCTATTCGACAGCAATAAAGCTGTCAAGATCTGCTGTCTCACAGCTCACTTGGGAAAGCTTTAATATGAAGCTTTTTTACTCATTAACATGCAGATTATTGATGTTATAGCCTTGTTATAGCTCACTGCATGAGAGCATCTGCATCATGATTCCTCACTTGACCACCCACTAAGTTCTCTTCCATTCTGTCCAGGTTCTTCCAACAGATCCTTTGTGCCTGAGGTGCCCTCCAGCACCTCATTAAGCAACACATCTAACATCTGCACAGTTTTTTCTCTGTCTTCTCCCAAGGAGGACATCTAGGTGCAGAAGTGTTCTCTTATGGTGGGACTTCCTTGACATTTTTTAGATAAAAATTTATGACCATAGGTATGAAAAAAGAGAAGTGAATTGAAATGCATTACATGATCCACCAAAAAAAGCAGCTCAAGTTCAACTCCAGCTTCTTCTGAATTGTGTAGAAAATTTCCACAGCTATTATCATCCCTTTTTTCTGCTACTTAGAAGAAACAATCCCAAAGTTTTTCTTTTGTTTTAAACACAGATAAAACCTGTTGGGTAAGAGATTTGGGCTGATAATTCTCTTATTTTTTCACAATGTTCAGAAGAAACTTTTGCAGGACAAATGGGCACGCTTCCTGCCCCAAAGAATATGGACCAATATGAAAAAATAAGGTAATATTGTTCATTTTACATAACAGGGAGGGAAAATCATAAGCCTCTGAGTATAAAAGCCAGTTTTTTCTTGGGATAGTGATCTTTCCTTTGTCCACAGAACAAGGTGACACAGAGGAGACAGGAAGGAGTGTGGCTGTAGTCCTGCTCCAATTCCCATCCTTCCATAGCCTTGCCCAGGAGAACCACCAACTGTTGGGAGAAAAATGAACCCTGAACCATGTAGGAAGCCAAGGAGCAGCCTCTGAGGTCTGTGCAAGTTTGTAGATATGCTCTACACCTTTTCATGTGGAGACTGTTTCATGGCTATGCCCAGCTGGCTGTGCCTACATTCATTTTCCAGAGGATCAAACACTCTTAAAAGACAAGTTCCCCCTACTTAAAAATACCATCCTCTCCTTAAATAAGGTTGGGTGCCACAGAAGCATTGTGTCTAATTAGCTCCTTGTATGTTCTCCTGCAAAGGGAAGAGGCTTGAAGTGGGAGCAAGAGCAGACTGAAGGAAGGAAGTGTTTGTATTTTAAATTCCCAAGAAGCTAAAATATTAAAGGAAAAAAATATACAGTCACTCAAAGCAAAAAGAAAAGAGGAACAGGAGAGGATTAATTGAGGGAGAAAGTGGAAAGTCCTGAACCACATGGATTTAACCACTCAGTGCTAAATAGAAATACCAAAATTGTTGGAGGAAAATGCCAGATCAGTGCTACTGTAGGCTGTATACCTCAGCTTTTGTCCCCTGTATAGCCCCAGACCAGGACTGCAAGTGCGGTCAGTAAATAGATGCTAGACAATGAAAGTTTAATATTAGTAAGACTGTACCTGAAAGTTCAAAGAAGTTTCTAAGAACAGAAGACCCTAACCTCTAGGAGGCTGAGACAGTGGAGATTGTCTATTGTGATTACTCAGAACTGAGACGTGCAGAACCTGAAGCGATCATCCTTGAAAGAAAAAGTAAAATGGTGAAGTGGTCAAGATATAGAACAACTTGTGAAACCAACTGTCAAGATAGTGACTAATAAAAGACTTGTTTGAAACCAATAGATTAGGTAATGCTTTGTAGAGACTATAAATGTAGAGCTAAAAATCCTGTAACCCTGTCACTCTCTGTGGAGGTGACCCAAGGCTGCTGCACCGATTAAAACTGCAAACCTAGAGTAACCCGTAAGAGTTTGAGTCTCTTCTTTTACAAAAATATTTATGAAATACACTTGAAAGAGATTGAAAAGAACTCATACCACCATGAAAGTATGAAGCCAAATTACTTCTTTCAACACTCTCAAGAAGATCCTTTCTTCCCCGTCTCGACAGCTACCTCTCCTCCACACTCTAGACAACACAATATATTTGAAAAGACCACTGTTACCTGCAGCTACCAAAAAAATGGGCCTAAACAGCACCTTTTCTCCAATGTAATACTCCTTGATTTACTTTCAAAAGAAAAGTAATTCAAACTCTGAAGAAACTAGCTACATCTTTATAAACATAAGCATCCTGTGTAAGAAGAGCATCTCATCTTCTGCTGGGATCTGTTGGACGTGGGTGTGAAATGAACCAAACTGGCTTGAGGGTAGCCACTGTCGGCGAAAACCAAGAGAACCACACAATGGGCAACCTCACAGCTGAGTTTGCAGTGGGTAAGTAAGGGCTGGCCCAGATGAGTGCTCCTGCTGGGGTTTGTTATGGCCAGTTCTCACAGACTTCATCAGTTCTCCACACTTGTCTCCTGTTGCCTGATCAAATTCATTACACAGGCCATGGAAGCAGCAAGGCAGAGGCTGTCCTCACATGAATCTATTTGCAGGCTCAAGCAATCCTGTGTCCTAGACACACATAATCTAAAGAGCCTGGCACATTTTTTTTATTTTTTTTATTATTTTTAAGACATCGCAGAATTCATTTGGTCAAATGAAAACATCACTAAGGCACATGTTGATGTCTGAACTACCCTTTCTAGTCTTAGTGGTTTTAGTGGGGAGTGAGACTGCTCCTCACATGAAAATCATCTCATCGTAATGCAGATGTCTAAAACTGGTCAGAGGAATTACTCCATAAGATGCCTGTTTCCCTTCTTGGCTTACCGAGGCAGTTCAGGGTGCCTGACACCAGCAGAAACTCACACTGCAAAGGCTGAAATTTAGCTGCACCATCATAAGTAACCAAAACCATAAAAACCCACAAAAGGATACAAAAGCTCTGCAGAGCTTCAACAAAATACTACATAGCAGAATTAAAATTTAAAGTACACTTAATCATTTGGCTACATATTTAAAACTCGGGGTTTCTCATTCTCCATGTAACTTAGTGAGAAGCCTACCAGTGCTCTCTAAGGAAGCTGGGCCAGCCCATAATTAATTGCTGTCACTCCAAAAGACAGCAGTCAGTCATCCACCAAAGACAGGCTAGCTCAGCAAGAAATGATGGAGCAGCACTTAAAAGCATATTTTTTTCTCCAATGAACAAACTTGATATGATGATCTTTGTCCTTCCCCTCACATCACCTTGATAGATACCAATTTTTGTGGATATGATTAAAAATTGATTGAAAGTACCTCGTCAGAGTCTTCTTTCTTTATAATAGAGTAGAATTATTTACCCAGACAGGTGTTTTTCTGCTAGAGGTCAGATCTCCAATCACTGGCTTTCTGTGGCATAAAACCAATCAACATTTGTGCCATGGTGTGTCACTAGGATGTCTCGTCCACAGTTTTCAAGCAATAAAACAGTTTTGTAGCTTTACACTCTGATTCTCTTTGTCATGCTAAGTTATTCTCATGATGGGTCATAGCTTTACTGTCGGAAAGAATTGGCACCGTGTGATACTGGGTGATAAATTGTGATGCTCACACATTAATCTTCTGGCTATCATCTCTCCCCTCCCCTTCAGTTTGAAGGGTTAATAAATATGTTGTAAACATTTTGCCAGAATGAAATTTGTCATAGAACCTGCGGTGTGAGATATCTGTGTAAAAGAAATATGAAAACAGGGAAGTATCTAGTTTGAGACTGTTTTCCTCCCTAAATTTGAGTTAAATGATTAATGAGTTAATAATTTCTGCATAATTAATTGTTTCACCTGCCGAAATTTTAATCTCAGGGTGCAAAACAAAAGTACACCTGTGCATATGTTAGTGTTTCTAGGAGCTTATTACACTATACTAATATGTATGTATGCATATGTATGTGTGAATATATGTATATATATATACATATATGTTTAATTAGTATAATCTGTCAGGAATATAAAGTTTAAAATGGTTTGAAATCTGAAAAAGATTAATTTCTCAAAAATTCATGCCAAACTTGTCTACTGGTCATATAGGTTGCATTCACTTGGTCTTCCAAAGAGTTCCTGAAGTCTAGAAGAGCCATTACCAAGTCACTGAGTATCATTAAAGGCAAACTGTGGGTACTTGGCCCTTCAGCTATCTCAGCCTTGTGTGTACTGAGCAAACCCAATTTTGCAGCAACTCTCTCTGTGGATCACTGATTGGAGTAAAAGATTTTGCTGCCATGAAGTTCATGCCCAGCTGCTTTTCCTGTATGCATTTTCTTCCACTGAGGATATGGTTTTGGTTTCCCAAACAGGCCAGCTTTTCTCTGGTGGTGAACAATAAATATGAAAGTCTTTTATCATTTCTCTCTATACATTAAAGTGGATGCTATACTGCAGCTCCAAAGAAAAAACAAATGACTAAAGCAGTAGGCTGACAGACTTTGGGTTCTGAAAACCTTGAAGAACTCCTCTTTTTCCCAGTCTGTTTGCTCATTTAAATGAGATTTGCATTAACTCCAGATAAGAATAACCATTCTAGTCTGTAGGCTATTTGGAACATACATGTGAGACAGTTCTGTGGACTCCTGTACAGTCAATGACAAGATACAGGCACATTTAGGGAGAGATTAATCTGAATTATTTTAAACATACAGAATCACCCAAGGACTGTCTCGCTTCTTTTCCCTTAATGCCAGAAAAGTCTGAGGGGCTACCTCACCTATAAACATTTTATAAACTCTTAAAAACACAGTTCATACTGCATGTTAACAGCTTATGCTCTGAAAACACAAGTATCATTACGAAGCTGTGCAACAAACCTGACAAGAAAACCCAGCCACTCCTGCACCCTGAGGGAAAAGCAGCACCTTGCAGCCTGCTCCAGGGACCAACCCCAGAGCCCATGGCCCTCGTGAGAGACAGCCTCCAGACTGTCATCTGCCAACAACTCTTCTTTTATGCTGGCAAAACCTCCCTTCATGAGTCTTTGCTCTTTACTACCATAGCTGGCTATTGGTGGCAAGGTGATGGTTTCTTGTGTAAGTTGGTTGTAGGTCACTTTGGGATTTCTGATTTTGTACAAAAACCAGTTGCATGAGACAGGAGGAAGCATTAAAATTCAATTTTTCTGTATTTCACTGTCTTCTATCCACCATGGCCTTGTTTTATAGTGCATGAGGCAACACGTTATGAAAAGAAGGAAAAAAAGCATCTATCTGCCCAAAAGAACAAGAGTGTTCTTCACACCAAAAGCCACAGGACATAGGTTCTCCTTCAGTTCCCTGTTGTATGTGGGAGGAAAAAAATTGTGTGATCACACTCGGCCTTCAGGTTTAAAGGTTTTCTGACTCCCTGCGGTTTGCACTGTGACCCAAAACGCTCCAACAGATCCCAGCCTCAGGGTCTCGTCACAAGGTCCCAGTGGGCAGAGCGCCAGCTCCATGAGGTGTGAATGGTGACTGACTCACCTGCTCCTCTGACAGCTCCAAGCCATGGGAAGGACATTTCCCAGGTGGCCCTGTCTCCACAGGTGGGAGGCTTCACTCAGTTTGTGCGAAAGAAAAGACGTAAGCTAGAGAAGACTTAAGCACACCAGAAATACTGAGTGAAACCCCATTATTTGGGTGAGATACCACACACCCTAATATTATGGGCAACTATTTACTTTACTGTACGTAGAACAGATTTAATAGCTGTCAGGAAGAACAACTGTTCACTTAGAAAGTCGACTTAATTATTAATCTTCAGAAGTTCAGCAGCAGAAGTGGAACACATAGAGGCTTGTGGTCAGAGGCTGCTCCGAGGCGCACTAGTGTGCTGTCATTTATGTCAGTGCAGGAGCTATGGAAGAACTGGAAGCAGAAGGTGAGCCTTAAGACTTCTGAAGAACTGACTCTGCTCCTGAGATGAAGAGTTACCTTATCTCTAATGTTAGCACTGTAGGGGGAAGGAAAGCAAACAGGGAAGGAAAGTGCACCAAGCAGCAAATGTGGAAGAAATGCAAGCAGGTAAAACAGTGATGGATGCCAGCTTCCCTTCCCTTTACCTTCTTTCTCACATCAAAGTACAAGGTGTTAAAAGAATGACTGTGTCGACTGAGGCAGGCAGGGAAAACCCAGGAGGGCCACTGAAACAGAGAGCGTGTTTCACAGGCTGAACACAGAGCAAAGGTGGAGAGCGTTAGCGGCACAAGTCGTGCTGTAACTTGTGATAAGGGAGTGGAGCAGTCAGCTCCTACAGGACATGTTCAGTATCTGTTTTTCTTTCTGTTTTGGAGTATGTCAGTGACAACCGTGTAATTAAAGTGCTGCAATGCACCTCTCTCTTGAGCAGGCTTTGTGTGGATTTTCTCAAAATATCTTGTCTGAAAGACATCTTCCACCAATAGCTTCCTTAGCTCCAATGCTGAAACACTGAATACAGCCCAAAACCGGAGGGGAATCATGTTCACTGTTGAATCCACATCACTACTTCCTGCATTATTTTGGCTTCTGGAAAGAAGTTTCAGAGTCAGATATAAACTCGGCTCAGTTCAGCTTACTTCGTAAATCTGGTGAGGTCACAACTTGAGAAAGCCTGGCAGCTGGCTCCACTGCTAAACCACACGTGCTTATCTCAGGGATGAATTATTAAGCATCTGCTTTGGTGTGACATCCATCAGGGTAAGGCACTCACCATTTTATCCAAGCTACTGCACGGGGCGCAGTGCTCCCTGCACACATGCCAGTCACCTCTAAGCCCTGTTGATTGACTATTGTCTGCAAATCAAGCGCAGAGTACTGATTAACAGAAAGACTTTTAATTGCCACTTCTCTTGAAGTTCTTAGCAGCAAGGGCAGAGATGGAGGTTTCACAGTGACCCCTTTTCAGGGCCTTAATTGAAGGAGCCGATGGAGTGATGCCACATGAATGCACTGGATTGCTCCTATTCAATGACTTGAGGGCCTCCATAATAAAGCACTGGGCTTAACTCTCATTCTCGGCTGGAGATGTAGGAACAGAAAAGTAGGCCCGGTAGCTCTTACGTTTCTGTTAAACAGGCATTAGACTGTAACTCTTCGGGAACTTTCCATACCTTTCAACTTGAATCTGAATTTAGTGATGCTTTTTTCAGCGTTTTCAAGGTGGAAAGGAAGGTTTCAGCTATTACATTTCAAATTCAGATATGCATGTTCATGTAGCCTCAGGCCAGAGACTGAAAAGAATCTATAAAGTGGTGAATAGGAGATGGAATCTGTGCGCTCTGGTAAAACAGCTCTGTTTTCTTCTTTCTTTGTTTTTTATTTAACAAGGCATGAACGTTGCCTCGCACTGCAACTGCACGCTAGAGAGCAGGCTGCAGAGCTTTGAAACGTAAATGCCATTTCTTTCTACCCTCCCTGGAGTTCTCTCATTTCTATTTGTTTTCATTAGTAGACATGAAAACAAATTAAGGCATGCAACACTCAATAGAGTAGGACTACAGCAAGCACAACTGCTAGCACCTGGAGCATTTTATTACTCCAGTGGAGTTCCTACATTTGAACAAAGCCCAGCTGCCTCAGAACTGTTGAAGGCTGGAAATCCTTCTCCCCTCCCATTCATACAGTTGTATGAGGTTGTTGATCTCACAGCTCAGTTCCTCTTTTACCCACAAAGCCAATTCACCCCCCAGCCTCCCCCTGAAAGATCTGTTTGCTTGAATGCTCAGGGTCAGATTCTCAGCCAGTTCAACTGGCT
Organism: Falco peregrinus; assembly: GCF_023634155.1. Lineage (NCBI taxonomy): Eukaryota > Metazoa > Chordata > Aves > Falconiformes > Falconidae > Falco > Falco peregrinus. Next base: position 40,427,934 of record NC_073724.1, on the reverse strand, counting down.
TGCTCCATTTGCTGTATTAACTTTGGGTTTAGTATCCTCATTACGAATATGTCCAGATATATTTTAATAGTAATATCAGACTAGGAATATGATAAGCACTTTGTTTCCCTCCTGTGCAACCTTCACACTTATTAGTGCAACCATGTGCTAGTTCCTTAGTTTTGTTTTCTAACCAAGAAACTTGGTTGGAAAGTTTTCTTGCTGACACAGTTCAGTTTTTCACTTATTAAAAAGGTTCTGAAAACATGGGACATACTTTCTTTGGCTACACAAAGGGTCTTGGCCTTTCCACATGTCAGTCCACCTTTTGCTGCTGTTTTCTTCCATTTTTTTCTTAGATATGTTGCTTCTATTTTAGTAAGTCTTCTTAATTGCCTGGAGAAGAAACTTAAAGCGCAGCAATAACAAAGCCAAGTGTTCTGGGTCTTCACTGATAGAGTGACATGAGGGGAATTGTGCCTGAACTATGCTGGTCACAGAAAAAATGACCCCCTGAGAAGGGGAAAGGTTCACAAAAATGAACCCAAGCATTAAAATATGCGCCTACAAAAATACTGAGGTTTTTGGTAAATCATCTTTCTTATTCTTCCTGTTAGTAAGATGACAAAACTTGTAGATGAATAACTGAGAAAAGGTAACAGAATGTAGGAGGTCAGAATGAAAAGGATCGATATTTTTTATTCCAAACTCTTTTTTTCCCCAAGAAGAAATGCAGCCTCTTCTCAAAAATAAAACTGAGAGTATCTTGAAACTTCCAACAATTTAGAAAGAAAATCTGCTTTACTACTGAAAATTTAAATAACAGTAAAAAAATAATATCATATTCTAACATTTAATAATGTGAATAAGAAATAACAAACTTTTGCAAATACTGTTTAAAATATTTTTCAAAATATTGTTCACTTTGAAAACAAAAAATGACTGAAGAAGTTAATTTTTTTAAATTAAAAGGCTCTCCATCCTAGACTTTCAGCTGGTGTAAGCTATAGCTTCTCCCACTTTATAGTCTAACTGAAGCATATTTTCTTGCAAGGAACTAAACCCCACTGTGACACATTCCATAAGGTAATTAGTTTCACTGAGAGGTAAGACACCTGTGACATTTCTGTGGCTACCGTAAGCATCGCAGGGCAGAGAAGCAAGATAAAACTACAAGTGTATACCATTACCTCAGCACCAGCCACGCTGAGTATTTTATTGCTCGTTGGTGGGTCAAAGTCCCATGGTAACTCCAGCTGTGGCATGCTGCTAGATTGCTTAGGAAACTAGTGGGGTTTCATCCCCTCTGCAGAGGGCCCCATGGCAGCATGCAGATCATACACCTACATCTTTGCATCCTGCTAGCAGAGGAGCAAGCCTACAGTGGTATGGAGCAAACATTTTTCTAGATGCTTGCGTGTGCTACATAGCTACCACCTGCCAGTACGTACTAATGGACTGGGCACATGTGAGAATCCACTCCTGTGCTATGCCAAATTTAGGCACAGATATTTTTCAGAAGTAGAGGGAATTTTAAGGCATTGTGTGTAGTTCTGTATCTTTCCCCTTGCCACACTGCCAGTTTTCATCTTCGATTTTATTTTCTGTAGAGCTTCTTCCCAGTGCCTTCTCTTGTTAATTAGGGTGGCATCATGCCAAGTAAAGGGTTTTGGCGATTACTAGAGCTCCTGAGACAGCTTTTGTAGAAAGTTGATACAATTTCCTTCACCCCCTGGGAATGCGCAGCCTTAAAATTGGATTGAATCTTCATACTCCTGAATCAATGAGGTCAGCATATTCCTTGAATCATTTCCCTGCTTGCAAAATACACACAGGACACCAGATAGACTTACATTCAGTGAAGACATGATTATGTGCTGATCTGACTGCTTCTGTTCCCGGACGGAAAGAAATGCCTAGTCTTTGGCCTGACTCTGCAAAGCAGTAAGCAGTTTTGGTGGTCTAACTCTAACAGCTCTTCCTTTACCTTTCAGTTTCATTTTTACTATATTAGTGTTATTTTCTTCTGGAATTAAAGATTACAGCTCTGGCAGGACATTTTAGCTGTCTCCAGGTTAATAAGGGGGTACCTGGGTGAACATTCATTAATTCTGCATGCAAGCTTTTTAATAACAGAACGGGGTTTAGACACCAAGCTGTTTCCATTTCAGACTGGAACATTTACTGCTTGAAAAAGGGCATGGAATAATACTGGTCTGCTTACTTACCCACATTTTCTCAAGTGTCTGTAAGCTGTATTTTTGGTGGAAATTAATGCAGGTGAAAAAGCCACCTCCCACGTCTGACAAACGTAATCTGGAACCAAAGGGAGAGAGGAAAACTGTGTTGGTGCCACTCCCCCCATCCCTGGAAGGAAACTTTAAATTTCCTCTATTTTGGAATACAATGACATACAGAAGAAGAAAAAAAATGTCACCACCCCAATCAAAAAACTTGAATGAAACATTCAGAGATATTCTGTTGATTTAAAATTCTGCAGTGTGACTAGCACATGTTCTATAGAATACAGAAAAATGAAGAATGAAACAAGCTTAGTCTGAAACAGAAAAGTTGAAACATTCCATATTGAAGAAGTCAATCAGAATTGCCTGATTTCTTCAAAGTTTTCTCGTTACCCTTCAAAACAAATTTCTCTGAATTGACAAATCTTCATGAAGTGTGTCATTTCTGACAAACCAGTAATTTTGGACAGAATCATTCAGCTGCAACATTTCTAGTCCTGTGTGTAATCTTGTTCTGAAATGCTGTTTCTGATTAAGATAAGCAAATACTGATCAGCAGTGGCTGATGCATAAGGAGCTCCCAGCATCCTCAAGCATTTGGCTGCAGCACTGCTGCAGTTCCTCCCTTGCCACCTGATGCTGGCCAACACCACTCACACCCCCCAGGCACCACGCTGCCTTTTGCTGTCTGAAGCTGCTTCTGTTCTTCCGAGGATGCTTTTAACAAAAGGACACATACTAGGTAGGTTCCTTTGGTCTAACTCAACTATGTTATTTTTATCTGATCCTGTTTTATCCAAGTTAGTCCTTCCCACCCTCCCCATGATCCCTGGACAACTGGAAATGGATCATAGCTGGTTTATGCATTCACTGCACAGTTCCTGCTTTTGTTCTCTTAGCCACTGCACACAGGAACACGTGTTGTCTAACTTCAGAGCTCACCTTCTGACCTCTCGACTTCCCAAAGATGTTCCAGTTTTCCTCAAGTCCCAGATTTCATAAAGCACCAGTACTTCAGTAGGTGTTCCTGAAGCTGGTAGCCATCTCTACGTTTTGGAGGGGAGGTCATCGTAACTATGTAGATGCATACCCATCCAGAGGTGCTTAGTCTAGGTGACCACATGAGCTTAATGTGACAAAGACCTTTTAGAGAAGTATATTTTCCAGGTGTTACAAATCTGTCTTCATCTTGATCATGTGATAAACGCAGTCATGATTCATGTCAAAAATAGAATGTACTGTGGTAAGTGTAATTGTTGTACCCTGTGTAAATCTGGGACCTGTATCGCAGTTGTGGTGAGTGGGCGTGTGTTGTTCTCCTTTAAGACAACGTGATGGCTTCCCCTTCCCCTGAGGCAATTGCTGCCTGGAAAAGCCCGCCTAAGGAAAGCAAACCGTGCCAGAGAAGGCCCGCTGGAGGAGGCAAAGACCTTGAGATTTGAAAAAGCGCGCCAAAGGAAAGCCAATAGGAGGAGAAGGCGTACCCTAACGACCCAGTGGGGAAAGAGCGGGATGAACATCTGGCGAGAAGAGATTGGTCAAGATCTGGGCGTAAAAGATGCTGCTTTTAGGACTCGGGTGCGCGTGTGGTGGAACTAATTGAGTTCTCCGCGCACCCAGTGCTGTTTTTACTTACTGTTTCTCAACCTAAATTGATTGAACCCAAAATAAAGTTGTTTTAATTATTATCGTTTATAACAATTAGGAATAGATGGGGGGAAAACTTATTACATCAGTCACAAAAATGGACTTTTCTGTAAGCACCCGCACTTTCACACTTTGTTCTAAAATGAAATTTTGTTCACGCTTTGTTTCCTGAGCAATTGGATAAAACCCCCCTACAAACACTCCACAGTAGCAGTTTTCAGACTGCTCCATGCCGATGCCTGGGGCAAACGCATGATCCCATCAAGGGATACAAAAGAAGATCCTGAAGTGATAGCTACCACCCTTTTTGTTATGTCAGTGTTTTGCATCTTAACAATGAAGGCAGTAGGGTAGACTCTCCTTTCAAATTTTGTGAGTAAATTGCTTTCTTGTAAAAACTGGATTTTCCACTGACAGATGGCAGCTACAAGCTGTCAATCATTTTAAATTCAAAGGACAGATGAAGCGCAACAAATGTATTGTTATTGCCTGCTAGGCTGGAAATACGTCCAAGCTGGTGTATTGTTCCTTTGTGTTATGCTGGATTCATAGATTTCACAAGTATAATACTTCTGCCAGGCACTAACTGGAAGAAAAAAAAGGCCACATGCAATTTCTTATGGACTTCATCAAAAACACAAACATCATCAGACCCAGATCCATTCATAGGAAGAAAAAGAGTTCCCTCCTGTACAAACAGTCGTTTAAGCAGATAGACCTAAACAAGCAGAACTTTGGGGGGGGGGGGGGGGGGCAGGGAATGAAAAGGAAAAGAAAACTGTGCTTGCTTTGGAAAATTTGTGTGATCTCCAGAACTGGAGCTGCTGCCCTCCAGAATATATGAGCAATCAGCCCTGACCACCTCCATCCTCCCAATGCCACGAGTGCCTGTGCTGCTTCCCTCCTGTGCTCTGAGCCCCTGACGTTCAGAAAAACTCCATAGGTATTGCCCAACACATGCCCCACTCCCGTGCCTCACCAGGCTCTTTTTCATGGTGAAAACTCGCTGAAGGTGCAGCTGACTATTGGCCAGGCTGCCTCCAGCTTCCCCATGCAGGGCTGGCATGGCCACTCCAGCTAGTCCCATCCATCACCAGCTGCGGCCCCCAGCCACGCTGCCCTGCAGCCTTTGTTCCCAGCTAACGTGGTTTCTGCTGGCTGTTGCCACTTGCCAGGACAAATCTCAGCAGCCCCAAGATGCTTCAGCTGTTCAGAGAAGCTGTACAGAGCCACAAGGGATCACAGCCCCAGAAAAGACTGTCATCTGAAACATGATGGGTATCTTTTGCCTCCCTAAAACCAAACCAAAACAAACCTCAGAAAACCATTATCAACAAACCCGTCCAATCTTTGCTTGCTTAACGTTTCTTTATCCCAAGCCAGCTTTGGGTTTTATTGGTTCATCTGTGTACCCTGTGACAAGCTTATGAATGCCTGGTTTTCTCACCTCTATCATATGATGTCTAGCTTAGCAGAAATCTCTCTGTTTCAGAGTGTAGATGCAAATAAAAATCTGTTTAGACCTAATAATTTATCAGTTCTAGTCAACTCTTTCACCTCTAAAACAGGGACTAAGTATTTTTGCCCTTTCTGGAGCCTCCTGGAAAGGGCTGGGTTTCTCCCTGAAGCATTTGGGAGAATTTATTCTTGTAATTAGGCGAGAAAAACAGGAATAGCCAGATTGAAACCAGTATATCTGTAAGAGTAAAACAAGCAGGGATTAGTGCTGTAATTTAGGCTGAACTAACTCCTGGCTGACTCCACTTAAGACCATACATGTAGCTTCTGGTCTGGAAGCATGCGACAGAAGGACAGTAGGAAAGGGTGGAAAACCAACAATTGTAATGAAAGTTACATTCCATTAGTATCTTTATGGAAATGCTGACTAGTCTCAACCAGGGTAGTGGTCCTATTTTGGTGAGTTTGTGGAACAACTCTCAACAGCTCTTTCTCCCTGCTATCTTTTCAGGCAAAACCTGATCAGTTTTAAAGAAAAAAATGGGTTCTGTTTCTTCAAGTGAAGCTGAAAGCACTAAATGACAGTTTAAAATCACATTTTTATTGTCAATTTCATGCAGGCAAAAATAAATTAAATTAATAATAAATTTTTGACATCTGAGTTACAGAGCTAGGAAAGCAGCCCTTATGGCAGATAGGGTAACTATTGCTAAAGAAGACCAGGTAAGGAGACTTGATAAACATAGGGGGAATTGATATAACACTCCTCTCTTACCATAGGTCCTTCACAACACTGGTAGTATAGCAGAAAAGTTCTTTGAATTGTGTATTTTTTTTTACAAAAAATGATTATTGGTCTGTACAACTCCAGTGAATGGTGAAATTGGTTAAGACATTCTTAGCTGATGGCATTTGTACAGTACATTGTGTTAAAGATACTTCAGGCTGGGCAACAGGAAGGAAAGCTTCCTAGTTCTGGTGGCTTTACTATGGCTCTGTGGCAAGGTGCAAGCCCTGGATGAAGAGGAAGGAGCTTGTTCCTCACTCAAGAGCAGCTCCATGTGGAGCTCAGTCTCAGCAAGAGACTGATGAAGAACTGGGAAGGGCAGGCTCAGTGAAAAGCAGGAAGACAAACAGCTGAATAAGTGAAGTATGGGAGATTAAGTTGGAAAAAAAAAAAGGGGATCTTCTTTTGAAGTTCTTTTGTCAGATCTAGGTTCCTGTCATTACAAATCTAGAAAGCGATAAACACAGATAATCTTCCAGTTAATGTTTCTCAGTGTTACAAAGCCCAGGCCATACACACAAGATTTAAAAACAAAACAAAAAACAAAAAACAATTTTTTTTTCTTCCTTTGTTCAACAGCTTTATGGCCTGTTAACAGGTCACTGCAAGAACTTGTATTGGTGGTGCAGATCTAATTATGTAAAACATGAACAGACTCAAAGGCAGAGCAACAGAAGCCACACAGGCACATTTATTTGATGCCTGTAATTTTACACTCATTGTCTTCTGACACGGCCAAAATTAACATAGGTACACTTCATCCTTTAACTTCAAGAGCTTTTGCTGCCTTAACAGACTGGGAAACAAATATGCAATCTTCCTGTTGCAACAGGACAGATGTTCAGTGGCTCTCAGAGGGCAAATTCTAGCACAGATCTTCAAGGTGCATCAGGAGTTCCCCTTAATTTCTCAAATGGCACATCTGTGCCATCTTCTCAACTGGAGGTGCATGTCCTGGCTTCAGCAGATAGCCTATGTTACTTTTTTTTTATTTATTTCCTAGAAGGTCACAGTTCAGGATTTCAAGGCTTATGTGACAGTTTTCAATACATAACATCTCTGAATCAGTGGTTAAAACCCCTGAGTCAGGCCAACTGCTTGCAGACAAATTTAGACAAATTCAGACTGCTCTGAATGTCACAAAAGTTTCCTGCAACAGATGACATGTGGTTAGATGAGCATCAAAATGGAAATCGTGGCATACATGAAAGAAGCGAGGCACCCGTTTTGAGAATATTTCCTGTAAAACATTTGATTTTTTTCCCATTTCCTTATCTGCCAGGTACCTGAGCTGTGGAAGTCTGTCAATAATCTGATGGTGGCTTTGAATTACAGCCTGCATAAAAACCTTTGTTAGGCTTCGGACACAACAGACCATTGTCTCAATTTATCAAAGCAAACTATGTATTTTTTTTTAAATTATTCCTTTCTCTCTAATCTGTCTTTGTGAGATTGAATTTTCTGCCCTTCTAGCAGTGAAGACCAAGTACCATCAGCCACTGAAAACAGCTTGCAGCTGAAAGTTTTCCTCCCCCTTACTGAGACATTAGATGAAACAACAGGTACATCTATCACACTAGTGGACAAAGATTTCTTTTATCATTATTTTCACTAAACACCAATGGGAATTTAAGCCTAGTAATTAGAGCAGACGCACAGATCACTGCTGGAGCCATTTTCCGTGCCAATGATGATACTTTAAAGATATTTCTATTTCTGGCTAATCCTGTCCTTTGACTACTAAAGTGACCCAAAATGGTCACTTTCAGGCTTTGACAGTAAGAGACTCATGCAGCACTCACCACTAATAAGGACACTAACACAAGATGACAAAAGTAAATGGGCCCAAGTTTTTGCTCAGTTGCTCCATTTCATTATTGCTCTCAAAGTTTAATGCTGCTTAATGCCTTTCAGAATTAAATAACCTACTCACACTGATAAGCAAATGGCGTCCTAACTATATGACCGAATTTTTGGAAGGGTTCTGTAAGCATATTGCCATTCATGGGAAGGAAAAAGTGAGCAACAGTGCAGATAAGGCACTGAACTTTAAAGCAGACCAGTGAAGTCACTCTCCATATTGCAGCTCTGTGCCCTCACTCTGTGAACCAGTTCATCTGCAGTTACCTGTCACTGTCTCACGAGCACACTCTCAGCTTTAAAGTTCATGAGCAGAACTATAAGCAGTGCAAATGTGCTCGCCACCCTGTTAGCCAATAGCCCAACCACGCAGAGACTAATATACAAAAAAGCATTTGTTCCATCACAGGAAAATTATCTCAGGGCACTGCATTCTACAGATATCAGGGTTTATTACAATTCAGATAAGATAAAATATTCCCTCTTTGTATTTGCTGCTCTATGTGGAAATGAAATGATTCTCTCCAGTATTAAAGATTTTTTTCCACCCTCACTTGATTCTTATAAACCAGATGACATCTCCTGCAAACACCAGCCAACCCTATACATTGGCCTAGACTTGATTATTATGAAGCTATTATACAAGCAACAGTTCTATCATTTCTTTGTATTCTAGCCTCCAAGTAGTTCCTTTTTTTGTGGTGGGTTTTGTTGTTTGTTTGGTTGGGTTTTTTCCTTTCAGACTACTGAATACTTTTAGGCAGTTTCCTAGTCAGAAGAATCTCTGTATCACAAGGACATTAGATATAATTTTGACTGCAGTGAAAAGGATGTAATCCAGGAATAAATCTAGTGAATCCATAAAGTCACGCAAAAGAATTACCCACATGAGATCAGAAACAGACCCATAGTTGTGGCTAATTAAATTGGCTTCTATTCATATTGTCTTCTGCTTATAAAAGAGGTACTAGGCAAGATGCCCACTTGTGCCTTGATTTTTCACAACTGCCTTCCAGGGTTTCCACCAGCTCCTGTGGAAAGCATTAAGTAAGCACAATAAAGAAGTCAGAGGCTGCAAACAGAGGCAGGTTGGGCTGATGAAGTTTTATCACTTAAATTTGAATTAAAAAATTTCAATTCCAGCAGTGATTCATATTATAATTCAGATTGGTAAAGTATCAGGCTTTAAAATCAATTACACTGGATCAGAAGCCATATTTGCAGATAATGCGCATAGGGGCACTCTTACACAGCAATGACCTTTTAAGCTGGCACAAGAGAGTTTTTACTACTTGGCAAAGTATCCTCACACAATGCTAAGTCAATTGTATTAAACCTATTTCAGTCTGTTATTGAGTATATAACAGGAGAGGACCGCTGAGGGCAAATCCGCCTATCCTTCCTCAGAAAGGAAAACCACAACTGACCTGACAAAAACATCATTTATCCCGTGTCTATCCTGCACACCTCCTCTTGAAGGAAGAGAAACAGTAAAGAATCAGGAAACATTAATCCATTTTATATATCACCAAGCTTTCCTCAAAGCTTTAGTGTCATTAAATTACAACTCCACAGGTAAAAACAATAGTGTACTGTGTGATCATCAGCGTGTGTACAGGAGGGACCATTAGCAGATGATACTTAAGATAGCAAAACCTCAAAATTGCTAAGTACTATAATCTGTACAACCTTGTTTCATGAGAGATTATCTGATGATTCCTTGTTATTTGCACGGTACACAGGGATTTATAGCCCAGGCAGAGACTGAACACCACCCTAAGGAGTGTGATGTTCATGCTGACATGTGCAGAGCAGCAAGCACTGCTGAGAGAGGGAGAGAATATTCAGAAATACAGCAGTAAGATTAGATGTCATATGCTGTGCTCTGCTATATGCATATGGTTCAGCAATTTTACAGGGAGATTTTTTGCTGTTGTTAGGAATCAAATAATTTGTGCCAGAGACACTCACATCTCTAATGTGGATGTGGTAAAAGAGTTGAAATGTGGACCAAGGGGACTGAAACCAGAGCATGGGAGAGGTATGTCTTGAAAAGTAGGACTCACAATAAGACACTTACAGCTAATATATAGATCACAACAATAAATTGGATGAAAGACAGCAGTAGAGCTAATTTATCAATAACAGCAGTAATAGGAATAACACCTATTATTAAATATTCTAAAAGAAATTTTTGAAAAATGGTGTGCAAACAGGCCTGTAGTCCAGAAGCAGTATGGTGGAATGGCTTGTGGTACCATGGAGAACACCAGAACAAGGTCAGACCATCAGGCTGGGAAGGAATGGGGAAATTTTGCTCACCACCAGACTTTCCTAGGTTATATAGAGTTCCTGAAGGGCTTCCTGGACCAGAGGGCTGCTAAGGGGAGGAGTGCAGAGGCACACAGCAGCAAACAGAGCAGCAAGACCCAAGAGCTGCTGCATCCCAAAGATCATAGGGAGAAGCTGGCAATTTGCCATTCTCCATGTGTGGGGAAAACAGCTGTTGATAGATGTCTATGTTATTCCACCACACCTGCAAATGGCCACCCTTATGGCTGGCTGCCAGCACAGAAAGAGATGACGGCCTTCTTTGTAACCACACCTCTGTAAGTGCCTCACATACGTTGTTCTCGCTTGGCTCAGTGTAGCCTGTTGCACGAAACCCACAGAGAAAAATGAAGATTTTGTACACCAGCGATGGAGCCATAGGACAGCGGTAAAGGAGACAGATACAGTGCAGGAGAGACTTACTGAAGACACGCACAATCAATAAAGGGAATAGGAAAAGAAGCCAGCCTTAGCAGCCCAGCCACTAAACCCTACAGCTTCTCCTCTCAGCACCTTCACTTCTCAGTTTTTTTAGACAGAAAAACATGTTTACCTCTGTTGCTGGGATATCAGCAAGCAAGGAATATGTCTGTCTGGCTACAGATGTATTGTGCACCCTGAAGATGAGGCAGCTGGATGAATTGCTCCACTTTTGTCTCAGATCATACAGTTGGAGCAACTTGTTCACGTGTTTCTGCAAGGGCAGGGCTCAGTGAGTTTAAGGAAATATTTTTGCTTGATATCAAACATCAGTTTTGTTTAGACTGTAGGATAAAATCATCACAGTGTTGTTAATACTCTGTTTCTGCAGTCAGAGTTCTGCTGTTTGGGAGGCACTTTGAAAAGGGAAAACCAGACAAGAATCAATGTTTGGTGCTGCATCAGTAATCCTACATACAAAAAGCTATATGCAATAACTCTTAGCACAGCAAGTAAAACAGAGCTAGCTTTCTGGTGCCTCAGAGGCCACCTTGATGGCAATGCCAGTTCTCAAACCAAGTATTTTCCTCCCCGTGGGTGTCAACAGCCCTGCAAAGGTGTATTACTTAGCCATTGGCTTATTCATGAGCAAGCTGTAATGAAAGTGAAAAGCATGTTATCTCATACCACAGCTTTAAATCCATGCAGAATATGTTGTCCTAGAAAGAGTGGGAGAAGAACATAGGCAAAAAGGGGAAAGGGGGATGGGGGTGGGGAAGGGGAAGTCTCTCAGCAATATTTGAAAAAAATATTCCAGGAAAACCTGGGAAATAACAGAGAAAGAGAGCAAAAACTTTTTCATAAACAACTCAGACAACCATTCTATATAAGAAATAACCAAAGGTATGATGGAGGTATTAAAAGTTACATCCAACATAATGCTGGAGATGGTGCTTTCATTAAAAAAAAAAAAAATGGAGGCAACCTTCGTTTTCTCATAATAGCCAAGGCCTTTCAAACATTAGGATAGATCTGGGTCATCCCAGTGAGGGGACTGTTATACTTGTTCAGTCATCCAAGGCTTCCTTTGCTTTGTAGGTTCCCAGAACAGAGCTGAGGCATCATTGCAGTTCCCATACCTGTCTCCCAGCTGTAAGTAGAAGAGACATTGTCAGAGGAAAGCAGGCATGGCAGGGCATCCCTAGGACCAATTAATTTGAGTTTCTGACAACATAAATTAGCACAGTTTAAGTGAGAATGTGACCAGTCTGGATTTGTAGAGCAGATCAAGCAGCAATTGTCCTATGTAGTCAAAGTCAATGGAAGTGACAGATTAATAATTACGGCTTTATTCCATGCTTCAGTCATAAAGCAACCCACTAAATCTCACTGAATTATCTGATTATACAGAATATCATGTCACAGTTCACCATACGCTTTCTTTCATATTTTAATGGTGGTAGTACGTCTAACAGTATTCTCAGGTCCACTGATTTTGCCCTTACCCCTTATTCAAAGCTCAGTTTTCCTATCCTAGTTGTCTGATGCTTCCTCCTTTTTTTATTGTCTCAAGAAAAGCACTTAATGCTTATGACTGAATATCCCACTAAAAAACCTCATTAGGACTAGTACCCAACAGAGTAACTGAGTACAGTACATCATTTCACATGCTGAAACCATTTGACTAGAAATTGAACATGTCAGAAATTTTCTGTGCAGAAAAAGTAATTTCATCTAAACATACGTATTTTGTAAACTGTCAAACTATAACAGATATTTTTGTATGAACAGTAACTAACCAAACAACTTTAAGTCTTCCAGTTTAAAATGGATTTTGAGTTTTGAATGAGAAGATTGGGGTGGGGTGGTATTAGAACAAAATGGCTTTTATGCAAGTGAAAATGTTTTAACAGGCCTGACCATTTAGTACTTGTCCATAATTTTTTTTGGGGGGGTGGGGTGAGTGGGTGGGGTGGTGGTGAGGAGGGCAGGGAAAAAATAGAGCATCTGGCTCAGCTCTTCTCGAAGTGACATACTTATTACACAGGTATGGTATGTCATGTGCAGTTTGGGACACTTCTTCCCTTAGATAAACACACCGACATTGTTGGGTTTTATTGTGGCTTTGCATTAATGTAATTGCAAAGTCTTGGCCCTTCTGCTTTAACATCCTAATACGTAGGTCACAGAAAAGCATGCATGATTAGGGAGTTCAAGACTAAAGAAAACACAAATGCATTCTTAGGGACTATGTTGCCCACAGCATGCAATTCCAGGAGGATTCAGCAATGTGAAGTTACATTTTTTTTACCTCGCTAACACCAAAAGGCCACCCGTAGCTACTTAATGTTAGGTTCACAGACTCCAAAGCATCCCGCCACTGATTCCTGTGGAAACCCTTGCTGAGCTGCATTAATCAGATCAAAGTTGTTGTTAGGATGCTAAATGACTGCCTGGTAACACCACACAAGACCTGACAGTGTATTACTGGAGTTATTGTTTGCAGCTGCTAATACGACAGAGGAGCCATCCCTATGGGGCCTCTTGTGCAAGGGACCAATTACCTTGGTAGATGATCATTTAGGTCACACACACCCCAGCTGGCTCCTTGGCTTCCCAGATAAGGTTCTCCATGTACTAAGAAAATACTTCAAACAACATTGTTGGCAGGAGGTAAAGGAGAAGGCAGACAAAGCTGCCGGTTCACCCAGGGAATGAGTGAAGCACCATCCCTCCTAAGCAGGCTGTTAGCCATTAAGTTGGCAAACGTGATCCAAACGCTTTTTACACCCTGAATAATTCAGCAGATGAATTTACCACCAGAACCTCTGGCAGTAGATCAGTCTGGGATTACATCATCAGCAGAGAAAATTAAGTGTGTCGTCTTTCGGCAAGATAAAAACATCCATCTGTTTCTGTTCTTTATTAATTTTGCCTGTAAGTAGAATACAGAACTATACATTAATTAAATGCATATGACCGGTTAATAAATTTGTTACAAACTGCTCTCATGATGCCTGTATCTTCATCAAGCAGAGACTGAGAATGTGTGAAAGGAGGACTTTTTACAACAATCGTAGATAGATGACAACTAAGCCATCTAGAGTTTTCTCCATAGAAAATGTCAGGGGCAAGAGGAATTCCAGCAATACTTCAATTTTCTTATTTTTGCAATTGGGCCCCATGTGGCCCCACAGGAAGACAAAGGTCTTCCCCCTCCTTATTCTGCAAATATGATCAGTAGCAATTTTCTCCCCTTTGCTTACAAGTGCAGGGAGCTAATGCCAGTCAGGATTGCTACTAATATAATTCTGTGAATCAATGAGCAAAGAAGTGCTAAGAAAATGGGATAGCAAGCACACTTCCCACGTTGCCCTGCCCCTTGGGTCTGCATGCTTCCTCTGTGGCCATGCACCACCGAACCAGGACATGAGACCAAGGTAAGAAGATGTATAGAACAAGAGAGGGGGGACCTCCTGGGTCAGCCAAGCGAGCATGGCTCCTACCGCTAAAGACACCAGGGATGTGGCAGTCATGGAGTTTGTATGGTTTCTGCTATTGTTCAGGTGCATTAACTTGGAATGAAGGTGGAAGTAATCCTTAAAAGGTCAGCAGAGACTTGATAAAGGAAAAAACCCACACTCTTACATTACACAAGAATCTATTATTAAACAGAATCTGAATAAGATCCAATGCTTGCAATAATTTCATAAGAACCTTTCTAACCAGGTTAGGGGGGAAAGTGCCTTTTATGAGCACTCCTTCAAGTCATTATTACCTGTCAGTATCTAGCATTAAAGAAATTGGAAGACAAAGAGAAAAGCTTCTGCTGGTATTGCAGATGTTAGCGATAGCTTGGCTTTACTAATATACTCATTACAATAGTAACAACAATGAACTACTACAGACTACTTTTTGTGACAGTGTTTAAGCACATACCACCTCATTGCAAATAGGCAAAAGCCAAGGTTATTGCAAAGGAAAAAAAGCATATCTACAGAATATCTGGAAATGGAAAACACAAGGTAATATATTGCAACTGATACAGCTACATACATTTTTGATGGAACAGATTTAAAAGTTAGAATAGTTTCCCTGTCAGGAAAACTAAAGCTCAGCTAGGACCAAAATTGGCCAAGGATGCCAAGTACAACAAGAAAGGGATCTTCTGATACATGAGCAGTCAGCAGAAGCACAGGGAAGACATAGGCTCATTGTCAGGGCAGGGCAACAAGTCATAATGCTGACCAGGCAGATGGGTCAATACCTTCTTTGCCCCTGTCTTTACTGGTGTAGCTGGACTCCAGGATCAAGCGCGATCACCAGATCAAGTAGCTACAATGACACATGTGTCGACACACCAGTAGTGGAGAAAGGACTGGTCCACAGCCTCTTGCAAGGGCTCAAGCAACAGAAAACTATGGGTCCAGGGGGAAACTACCTCAGGGTGTTAAAAGAAGCAGCTGACGTTGTTGCAAGGCCATTACCTCACATTTGAAAGGTCATGAAGATCAGGACATGCCTCTGATGGCTGCAAGGGAGCAAATACCATACTTATCTACAAGCAGGGCCCAAAAGAGGACCCAGAAAACTACAGGCCCATTAGTCTTACTTCAGTCTCTGGGAAAGTAATAAATCAAGTCCTCGCAGAAACCATTACGAACCAAATAAAGCAGGTGACTGGGGAAAGCCAGCACAAGGGCAAATCATGCCATAGTAACCCAATCACTTTCTACAACATAACATCTGTCAGCATTGGGAGCACAGTGGATATTCTTTTCCCAGACTTCAGCAAAGCATTCAGTAATTTCCCATGGCCTCTTCTGGACAAGCTGGCAAGGTATGGATTGGATGGGTGGTCTGTGAGATGGGCAGGAGTCTGGCTAACAGGTTGCACTCAGTGGTGATCAATGGTTTCTACTCAGGCTTGCAGCCTGTCAGAAGTGGGGTTTCCCAGGAATCAATACTGGGCCCCATGGTGTTCCACATCTTCATAAATGATCTGAATGATGATACTGAAAGCACCCTCACCAAGTCTGCTGATGACACCAAACTGGGTGGTGAGCTGGACACAACAGAAGGGAGAGCCATCTTACAGAGAGACCTGGATAGGGTGAAAGAGCGGGCTAGAAAGACCAGTATGAAGTTTAACAAAGATGAGCATGAAGTCCTACACCTGGCACAACGTAACCAAAGAGCCCAGTATGGGCTAGGATATGCGTGGCTGGGGAGCAGCCTTGCTGAAAAGGATCCACGGTTCCTGATGGACAACAAGCTGAATATGAGTCAGTGCACCACTGCAGCAACAAAGGCAAATCAGGTCCTGGGCTGCATCCACAGCAGCATTACTAGCAGACAGAGGCATGGTCATCCCACTGTAGTCAGCACTTGTCAGGCCACGTCTGGAGTACTGTGTTCTGTTCTGGTCCCCACAACTCAGGAAAGACACAGACAGACTGGAGAGGGTCCAAAGGAGGACCACAAAGATAATTAAAGGGCTGGAGAACGTTCTCTGTGGGGTAAGAGTGAAGGAGTTAGGTCTTTTCTCGCTGGAGAAGAGAAGGCTCAGGGAAACCTCATTATTTCGCTACTTAAAGGGCAGCTACAGAGAGGATGGAGGCTCTCGCTTCACAAGGAGCCGCATGGAGAAGACAAGGGGCAACAGGTACAAGTTGCACCAGGAGAGGTTTCATCTTGACATCAGAAAAGTTTTTTTACAATGAGAACAATCATTCACTGGAACAACCTCCCTAGGGATGTTGGTTTAAACTGGAGGTTTAAAGATATGATTGGACAGGGTGCTAAATTATCTCATCTAGGCTCCTTTTCCAATGGAAGGTTGGACTGGATGATCTTTCAAAGCCCCTTCCAACCTTAGTTGTTCTACAGTTCTATGAGTCTAAAGTATGAGGGGGAAAAATGCTTCATTTCAAGCTGAATTGCCAATGTTTACTGTATCCCACACAGAATACTTCAGCTTGAAAAGAACAAAATACCTACCCACCCAAGCCCAGCACAGCCCCCCCCCCCCCAACTTTTCTGAATAATATTCATAAAATGATATTCCTCCTGCCATTTTTTGAATGTTTTGAGAAACAAAAGCTTTTGATATTTTGGCTTTTTATCCTTTTGGAAAAAGACTACTGAATGCTTTGTCCATGGTAAGTAAGCTCTCTCAAAGCCAAAGCCACCTACCTCTTCCTTAGAAAGTTCCTCTCAGACATTTAAATTAGAAATTCCAAGTGTTCTCAAAAGTAGTAACATGGTAGCACAGGAGTAAAACAGATGAGTAGAAGTAATTAAGCAAATTACACATTTTCTTGAGGAAAAAACCATAGCTTAATGGGAGTGCTCATCAGAGAACTAATATTTAGATAGCAAAATTTACAACTACAGAGAAGAGTAACAACTGAAAAGTAACTTCATAGCACAATAATTAGTTGCATTCTAGCAATTACTTAGGAATTCCTCAAGAGGTAGCATTGATTAAAGCTATTTTCTAAGTATATTAGTAGGAAGTCTTTAAAAAAAATTGTGTCACGTTTTTGTTGATGATTCAAGGGAACCAGAAAACTAGGGAAACTGCATTTCATTAAGAAATGAAGCAAGAAGGAAAAACATACAAAAGAGGTGAAAGGCATCAAACAAAGAAAATGAAGGAACAGGTTAAGGTAAATAGAATCCTATATCATGTAAGTAATACTAAAATATATTATTTTTTCTCTCCTGAAGAATGAATGAAAGCATATGTGGGAAATGCTGTTCTAGCAGCCCTAAAGCTACGTAGCAGAGCTAGCAGCAAAGGGTTTACTAGCACATACTTCTCTGTCCGGTCTCACCTGGGC
This sequence comes from Falco peregrinus, assembly GCF_023634155.1. Taxonomy (NCBI): domain Eukaryota; kingdom Metazoa; phylum Chordata; class Aves; order Falconiformes; family Falconidae; genus Falco; species Falco peregrinus. The sequence goes on along the minus strand of NC_073724.1, from coordinate 40,410,364 downwards.
ATCCTAGTCTTCACTTGGAAAGAAGAAATAGTTCAGGGTCCTTGCCCTAGTACTGTCCCATCCCACCTCATCCCAGCTACACAGACCACAAGAGCTCGGGCTCCTAAGGACATGCACATCTTTTCCAAGAGAAGAATAAATGGATGGATAGATGCCAACTCCAGAGAGTCTTTGAGCCTGCAGATGACAAAGCAGTAGAAACAGGGGGCAAAGAGGTATGCCCTTAATAGCTCTCACCTGAAAAAATTCAAGTCTCTGCCTGCTACTGATCCCAGGCTAATTTTGTTGAAGCCCATAAGGCTGCAACAGGGACCCATTTAGTTTTTCAGATACCCGATATCCATGGCAAACATGCTATTGTTTTCTCTGCCCTTTGAACAGGAAAATTACCACAATTCTCCCTGACTTGAAATCTCATCCTTTAGCACAAAGCAGCTGTTTAGCCTCTGGTTTGTGTTTGGGCTTACCCTGCTCCCCTCGCTGTCACACAGGTGACAGAAAGGTGCCACAGAAAGGTACAGGTCAGCACAAGGAAGTCTTTACATCTCCTGGACACCAGAACCTTCTCTGTCTGCATGCATCTGTGAGCTCCGCGCACAGGATGCTGCCTTGATGCCTACCCAGAAACGGCACAGTACCACCAGCCAGGGGCAGACCTGAGCAGCCAACAGCCTCTGAGGTATAGGACCTGGCCACCAAAGATAAATAGAAACCAGAGCAAAGCCAGGCTGGGGCATTTAGCTTTGGGGAACTGAAGGTGAGGATAAGCAGAGCGGCTGGTCCTGTCCACCCAGGCTGCTCTTTCCTCATCACCACTGGTAAAAAACTAAATCTGGTCATTTTCGTGCTGCTTCAACATAGGACTCATCCATCGGTCTAGTATCCTGGTCTCCTTCCACCTTGTTAAGATTTTGAAGAGTCCTGAAGTACCAATGGGGGAATGGTGTGGTAGTATCACCTGCTCCACTGCACCATGTTGCAGTGTGTGTATTTGTGATCTCAGATAACCACAGACACAGAACTGTCACCAAGGCTTAAGGAGCTCACTGCTGCCCAGGTACCCCCTGACTCCACACCTGGGCCAGTGCTCACATGCCCCAAACACACCCCCAGGTGAGTCAGTATAGGCAGTCAAGGAAATTGGCCTGAAAAACAGTCAGGAAGGAACAATACAAACACACCCTTGTGGGATCTGGGACAGTCCTTTGCAAAGTCCCATCCACAGCTACTCTGTCACCTCTGTCCTCCTCAAATCCCCATGCTTGCCAGCACTGAAAGGGGAGGACAAGTACAGAATGAATGGCACTGCTACAGGCTCCTCTAATTGCACAGTCCCTCCCTGCCAGCCCCCATAGACTTCCTCTGTGGAGGAGGCCTGCAGTAAATCCTGTCACTACGTTTTACTTCCTAGAGATTCAAGATCAGATTTTCCCCTCATTTACATACAAGTCTAAAGCCATTAACCTCCTGAAAGCAATTCCTTCATCTGCTGGTGCAAGGAAGAGTAGAATTAGGTCATATGGACCCAGTCAGTCCTTTCTTTTTTTTTTTTTTTTATATCAGCAAAGGCTGGCAAGAATATTTTACCGAAAATTTAAGCAGCAGTTCTCTATACCCCTCCTGCTCTTATTTAATCAAGTAGTCACATCAATGCCATACAGCCCTGCAGTATAACCTGCAGCAATATGTAAGCTTGTATTCATCACACTTTCTGTCTAAATGCTCTTGCTAGACACACAATTGTTTTTCCCTTGAACTATGAATGCTTATGGCTTTCAGGTTTATTTTGTTGTTGTTGTTGATTCCCTCCCCACCCCCACCCCCCCCGCATCCTCTTCTTCAAAAAATAAGTTACTTCCAGAAACACATTAGCATCCACACACTGCAACTTACAGCCATGAACCAGCCCCTACCTCTCATTCTGTCCATGTTTGCTGGTTATCTGGATTTGCTTCTTCAGATGGTAATCACATTTTTAAAGCACAAATGTTACTGCCTTTGTCTAGGAGTGTGCAGTATGGCAGCAATTAAGAGTCATGCACCTACTACCCCATTTCATTCCACTCCCCTCAGCACACTAAATTATCCAGCCCTGCTAACATTTGTTTCATCTAAATCCCCAGTTCTGCTTGTTTTTTAGAGGAGTAACACACATTGGTATGCCTCCGCTCAGAGACCCTGCTCTTTACTTTCAGTGGGAACACCCACTGGTGGTTTTGCCTGATGTTCCTTTGCTGCAGAGCACAAGATGCTGTGCTTTCAGGGCTCCACTTTGCTGCAGTTCTTAGCTGTCATACCACTTGATCTCTTAAGCACAGTCAAACAAATGCAGGCAAAATTTAAAACACTACAAGATGTAAAGTTATTCATGAAAGACTTTGAAACAAGACACAAATCCCCACATCTCTCTGTGAATCAGATCCTCTTACCTTTGCCAGCAAAAACCCTTCTCACACTAGTCCTTATACTAGCCAAAGATCATCTGGGTCCAGTATATAGCTTTTAAAAATCCACTGTAGTCATTCTGCTACCTAAAAGTTATCCCAAGCAAAGGAAATCCTTAGCTATCTAGCTTGTTTGGCAACCTGTTCTGTTCTCCAGTATAGGTGATAGACAGCTTCTTCTACCAGTCATCAAACAGCTTCACCTTTGAAAAGAAACTGTCAGGGTATGAAACATGCGGATGTCCAAGACAAATAGTCACTGCACACTTAGCACAGTACATACAGGAACGCCAGCTTTTTGCAGACACAGAGATGAGGTACATAGTGAACTCATCTCATGCAGTTTCTGGACTGCTGGCATAGACAAGTCTGGAAATACACCCTACAGAATAAGTAAAGAAAGGCCTGAAAGATTCAGGCTACTCAGTGAGGTCACCTGGAGACAGTAATTCCCATTTAACTATATTTTATTCAACTACCTCAACTACGCTAAGAACAAGACCCTGAAACCAAACAGGCTATCAACACTTCCTACAGCAGGTAACAAAAGTATTGCCTACTGTTCTTTTACCCTTCCTACCTCCTCTTAGTTGATTTCCTTTTTTTCCCTTTCTTTTTAATGCTCAACTTTCATTCTTGGCTGGTTGGAGCTAATGAGACCCACTTGACCTGGCAGCTTGTGTGAGTCAGCAGAATGATTTTCCACCTCCCAACAAGGTTCAAGAGCTACAAATCTGCTATAAGGATAGGAATACTTCACCTCTCAGGTGCTCTGGGGATTAATTAGCATTTCAAAATCATATTTTGAGATCCTCATGTGCAAAGTGCTAGAGAAGTGGCTATTATTATTCTTGCAAGCCATAATCCTGGATTAGTTAAAGCAACTAGTCAAACAATCAACAGAATTTGTCAATGATGAGGTAATGAGTTACAGCCAGTGACATTTCTAGGACAGAAAGAATGAATTTTATAAACAATCAGTATGTGCTGCATAGAGTGAATAATTTGTAATGAATAATGTATGCAGTTAATTTAGCCTCTTTGCCAGCTTGCAGAAAGTCCATGAACAGAAAGAGAATTTCATGACCTTATTTTGGGAATGTAAAAAGGAAAAATGTTTTTTACTCTATGGACATGTCCTCAGTAGGTCTCCATTTCTGCTTAAGGTGTACTGACACAGTGCAGAGACAGAGGTAGGTAAAAGGAAGGACATCTTTGTCCTATACGGAGTAGGAGCTAGGGGGATGACATGACCATAAAATCTCCCATGCCTACTGTATGCTTAGCCTGTCATGTGCAAATTATGGCAAAATATTTGCCCATGGGCTTTGTATGTTGTATACATCCACATACCTAGGCTGTAATGAGAGCTGTTTTAACAGTAGCAGAACTTACTGAAGCCATGTGTAGAAACAGTGTCACTGTTCTATGCATATTTTAGAAAAACTTATTTAGATAATTTCTTGGCTGACCATGTGGCTATTTCGTTACTTCACAAGTTCTGTCCTGGTCACCAACTGGGGTTGCAAAAGACAGAAACAGATATGTTATATACCACCACCACCACCACCTTACCTTTTCAGTTGTAGAATGGGAATTACAGTGGTGGCTTCTCCTTCTGCTAATCCTGAACGTCAGACCTCACTTGTTCATGATGATCTTGTCAGAGCTATAGTAAAGCTTGTGTTTGAAAGTCAGTAGTTAAGAAAAGTGCCCTCATGTGGAAAAATGTAGCAGAAGAAGGGATGTGAGATCAGGGGTTTCCTTATTTTCATCGATTTTTTGTAGGTTTCAAACCAGCAAACATGAGAAATTCTTAACTCTGGCTCACCAGGACCAGGCTGTGAAGATTCACATACAAGCTTGAGTTCTCCCATACAGTTCACACTGTTCACTACATGACCAGAAAAGTTACCACGCTTGGTGGGGACCATGCTGGCTGAGCAGGCTCCCTGCCACAGGTCAGCCACCGCTTCCCACCCATGCCTTTTCCCACGGCAGCTTCCCGAGGCAGACCAGGATTGCTCCCCACTGCTGTTGCAGAAGGGAGCATGTCAGGTAACCTTGTGGCTAAAATGAGGGTTGAATTGGTGAAAACAAATGCTGCTTTCTCATTTGTAGAATAGATTTGCCTCCCAGCATTAAAATACACAGAATATGAATATTAAACAATAAAGTTGCTGTTGAGCTGGCTCTCCCTGACTGTACAGGCTCAGCTTGCAAGGTCCAAGATGTGTCCTTTTCAGTGGGCTGAGGACATCTGCCCCTGTGTGCTGTACTTTAATTTCTCTCCAATGCACTTTTAAGCTGTCGTTTTTGCAAATTATTTTTTTCGAGGAAAACTGAAGTGGGTGCATGAGTAAATACCACAAAGCCAGATCCCTTAAATTATTTCAAAGGGGAAAACCAAGGCATTGCTTTAGGATAAGAAGAAATCAGCAAGGAGGGAAAAAAGGGGATTAAAAATATAGACTGCAAAAGGTGGATTTTGAAGGTGACTGGGAAAAGATGAGTAAAAAATGAAAGGTGTGTATTTGTGAATCAAATTAATGTATAAACATGTAAAATATGCCAACCTGACACAGAGATGAATGTATATTCTTCTCTAAAACTACAACTAGCTCATCACTTCACCCTAAAGAGCCATGCATTGAGTGCCAATTCACAAGAAATCCACTGTATGTGTGGGCTCTCCCTGACAAGTACAAACGTAACTCCCTGTGAACAATTGTCAGCACATGGAAAAGGATAAATTTAAGCATAATTTTAAGCAGACCCATCATTGCTCCCTCCATACACCTGGCACAGTTACCCAGAAGAATCTTAGCCAGCTTATCTGTGCCTTGGATAGTGCTGCAATGAATTTAGGAGTTCAAAACAAATACAGAGCCAGGATAATATAGACTAATGGGAAAGCTGTGGTGTATGTGTAACAGGAACAATTCTTAGCTTAGAGGAACATAATATTAATGCTTACACCTGCTGCAGCTTCCTAAAAGAGTTCATCACATCACCTTCCTAAAACTCGTGTCTATCTCCTTTCAATAAACTCCAGTTCTCTGCCACTACAAATTGAAGCCAAATTAGAAGCTGGGGCTCCATGGAAATGTTTTTGAGAAGTTTGCAGGTGGGAGGCGTTTTCATTGTTCTGTAGTTGAAGTTGATGGGAATTTTCCTTTTCCTCCCTCTGGCTTTTTTTTCCTTCTTTGTTTGGCACTCCAGTAATTTCATTAGTTTCTTTCTTAGTAAATTATCCCAGGTGGCAATGTATCAAGCAAAAGGCAAATATAGCTGTCATCCATAGCACTACAGGGTCAGATTTTTTTCCTTTCTGAGTGACTCTACACTGCCACTGTGCAGACTTTTCCTGGTTAAGCATGTAGAAATGCATAATTTATCTGAGTTAATTCTGGAAATTGAGGACAGAGCTACAGGCACTGAAGATGCAGGATGCAGCTGCATTTTGAGTCTTCACTCTGTAGGTCTCTGTTTGCAGTAACTGTACTGGGGCAGGAAAAGTTAATTTTTAAATTATTCTCTGTATCAGCTTGCTGGGGTAAATTACAAGAGCCTTAGGGTTGTTAAACTCACATTTCTGTAGAAAAGCCCATTGTTCACGGATGACAGTTCAAGAAAATGTGTATAAAATGGCCATTATGACTTTAAACAGCAAATTATACCTGCAGTGGACACCATTTGTCAGCATTAAAAAGCCACCAGACTCTTAGCTTCCTTTTCTTGGAAGCTGCTGTGGGCATGAGAGAGAAGGGCTGGGCTGGGGGTCAGGAGGACAGAGAAGCACAGCTGGGGGCTGCTTTTCGGCAGGAAACCTACTGAGCATCCCCCGAGGCCACAAGCAGGCTGCACATGAGCATGCTCCCCATTTTTTTGTGACTGTTGCTCCCATCCTGCAGGCAGGTTTCCTTCCTGCAGTCAGCGAGGCGTGGGGCTGGTGCAGTCCCACCCCTGCACCCACGGGGCCAGGGTGCACCCGTTCTTGGTAGATGCTTAGGCACAGCTGGCATCCAGCCATAACCCTTTCTCAATATCTGAACTGTGTAGCTTTTTGTATTCCCTGCACCACGGTGGCTTTCAGAAAGAGAGGGTAAGAAAGCAGGGAAGAGCCCATCCCAGCATTTTTCTAGCTGCCAGCAAAGTCAGTTGAGGGGAAAGGACATCCAGCTCAGGTGACCCACCTTCTGGAGAGGGTACAGTCCTTATTTTACCCATTCCCTTATTTTCAGAAACACCTTACAAATACCTTCCTGACTGATTGCAAGAAACCCTGTGCTGTCCTCAAATGCTAGCTCTCTTCTCCACTCAGGGACTATCAAAGTGCTTTTACTGTCCTTATTTCTGCACTTTGATTTTTCCAGATGTGCCTTGTCTGATAATCAGCGAAGTGCTTTTATTTCTTGTTAGCAGTCAGCAGCTCTGACTACTCCAGTTAAATCTTCCCTTTCATATACCTGCAAGCCCAGAAAGTTCTGTGCTGGTATCCAACACTTGTTTTCCACATTTTTTTTTGCGAGGAAAATATCTGTAGCCAGAGGTTTTACTAAGGAATCAAAAATCCAGGACTACATGCTGTCCAGCTGAACTAGCAATCAGTTGCTCGTTAACATCAGAAAGCAGTTACTTATTAAAATCATTGCATGTGTCATTGACATGAGGACCTTCAATGTCCCAGCTTGTCCTTGATTCTGGTGACTTCTGAGGAGTGTTGATCAGACAAGGTCCACAGCACCACCAAGACTCTTTTCTAGGGAGAAGTCCTGGCTTTACAGGCAGCATAGAAATTGCAATAGGCCACAAATATTCCATCATCACTATTTGCATTATTTTCTCTTCAGAGCTGATGAAGGTGGGGTCATCTTATCCTCAGTCTTCCAGTCTGCTTTCTCTTAATAAAAAGTTGATACTGATTTTGGGTGGGTTTATGTGTCTTGAGAGATGAGGCTGTCCTTCTCATGATTTCCTACATAATGTTGGGCACTTCTTCAGTGATAACAACGATACTAGGAGGAAAGAAAGTCCCAGATTATTCTAATGTATGCCACATCTTTTAAGCATGCCAGAATGCATTTTCTTAGTCCTATTTATGCTTGTCTTACACCACGGTCCAGCAAGCCCTGCAATACTTGAGGCACATAGCCTATTTATTTGGAACATTCACTGGCTTTACACTGACCAAACACCATTTATTACCTGGGTCAACTCAGATGACCTTCAGTGTAAACCCACAGCAATGTTGGATTAATAGTAAAATATCTTAAAGTGTCCTATGTGACTCAAAAGCTTGTTTCCTTTAGCTGTGATGTTATATTGGGAGGGGAGAGTGCTGCACCTATATTTCTGTAAGTGAAAGGCATTTTTTGTGTCCAGAGCTCCTCTGGGTTCACCCCACCCCATTCAGAGGTCTCCATTTTTTCTCATATTTTTATGGCTACATTTTTCCAAATTCTGTATTACCTTGGAAAATGGCGGAAGAGCTCTTCTATTTGCATTAATTAGTGGGGTGATAGTGCAGTATTAATTAGCAGAGGGTACTTACTATACAATCTCTATACTCTGGAGGCATAGTCTGATTCACACAGACATCCCTGTAGCAGAGTTTCTATTTTTCTATTGAATGGAACTGAGTATTTTCCTCAGAAATAGGCTATTTCTCAGCTGAGCACAGAGACGTACTCTCTTCATGAATTACAAGCTGTTAGGAATTCAGAGAGGTACCAAGCCCTGCATCACAGTTGTTGTTTTGTTGTTTTTTTTTCTCACAGCATTTTTAACTGCTTCTTTTCAATCAAAACTGTCAAAATGATGCTGTAGAGCCCACAGTCAACAAAAAGTGAGCGTGTGGGGCTTCTTTACTACAGTGTCATTGAACAGAAAGATCAATTTCTATTTTGGCAGCCAGTTTAGCTCTCAGTGAAGCCAGTGGAAAAGCGTCATTGCTTTCAGCATGGATTGGATCAGGTGAACTCTCTACATCTCATTATGCAGTTCATTTAAGCAACAGGCCTGGAGTAGCTTTCTATGGCTCTTTCACTTATTTTACACCACCAATATCTCCATTTTGATTTCTTGACAAATTGTCTGGCTATTCCCAGAATACAGATCACAAAGGGAGGGAAGTATGTCTCTTCCAGAGCTATAGGGAACTTAACTGTAAGGAATCATCTATTCTGTATTTATTGTACTTGTTGCCACCAGGTTTTTTAGCTGACTTGGGACAGAACCATATCTTCTTCCCAATTTAATGGTTGAAAACATCTGTGAGTCTAGACCCTTGTCCTAAATCAAAACTTTAGAGATGCCTTACCTGTTACATTTCTTCACAGCGTTCCATTTACTCCCCATCACATTAACCTGGAGTAACAGTTAATTGTGGAAGTAGGATCATCCACTCCTGAAATCTGAGTACTTAGTGCAGCCCAGAGCTTCAACATTTCTACAGAGAGCAGTGTAAATCAGAGGTCTTGAAAGAGGCAGAAGACATGAGACAGACAAGTGGCAGCTTTCAGTAAGGCTAAGATGCATGAAGACAAAGTAAAAAGGTCAGAATTGTTTCTTAGAGAGAAAACAAGGAGAATGTGCAACTGTGATGTATAAAATCATGTTGTATAATGAAGGTAAAAAAAGAGTATATGATTGCTAACAAGGGTCCAAAAGCCAGCAGAGTATTCTTTTCAAAGAAAGATATTTTATATAACATATCATTAGCTTGTAGAACTCATTGCCACAGATATCAGCCTTCTATAGCTCACAACAGTACCATCCAACTACAGTAGACAGATTTGAAAAGTAGATATAATGTATCTTTACCCCTTGTTGGTTTGGAGGTGAAGGGAAAGAGCAGATGAAGGGAAGTGAAACACTCTGGGTGTTGGTGACAAGAGACAGTTACCCTCTGTCCTAAACTGAAAAGGAGGAGCTGGCTGTTCTTCTACCTTGAAGCTAAGATTTAGTATCTTAAAATACAGAGATAAACAGGTTCAGTGAAGATTTCAAACCAAAATTTTCAGGCCTAAAGAGCCAGTTTTGACAATGGTCACAGAAGGAAGCATACAGAGAGGCTCAGAAAAGGACAGCCTGTCAGTGTGTAGCATCTTTTAGCAAATAAGTACACAGCATGACAAACTGGAGTTGGCAATAACTGCACTTGGAGGAAGAACTGAACCTTTGCCTGTACAAATGAAATAACTGTACAAGAATGTAGATTCACTGGACTGGTGCTCACAATAAGCCTAATACAGAGCCCTAGGCTGGCAGCCAGTGGCAATGTGTTTACATTTGTAGAGTATAGGCTTAATTTTCAGAGAAACTATCTTGAACTTCAGATGGACATGCCATTGGATCCAGGAAGCCTCCTAAAAACCACGGTGGTAACTTTTATTTCAAGATACTATCTATCTCAGCTCATGGCTGGAGATACTAGATTATGCATTGAATTTGTACAATTAGTGGGCAACAGGGACACTGCTTGATTCCTGACCTTAGGTCCCCATTGCCTGTGAAAGGTAACATTAACATCTCACTATACCAAAATGATATACACCCTTAGTGCTTTCCAGAAAGTAATTGTCAACTGCTATGGACTAGTGAGTAGCTCAGCCACTTTCATCCCTGGTAATTAATTCAAAAAGATCAAGAGTTGTTTAAGAGCTCTTAGGACTATTAGCTTCTATCATGGTTTTTTTTCTTTTGGTGGCTTTTTTTTTTTTTTTTTTTTTTTTTCCCCACCAGGAAAGGTCTTAAGTGAAAATTCAGTGACACTTCCTTACTTTCTGACAGTAATTGTGATTTCCATATTAAAAAAATGAATCATTGCCACTGTCAGTAGTCCAAGGCTGGAAACAGCACAAAAGCAGAGAGGTACCTGGGATGCTACGGATGTTTCAGTCTGCAGGGTTTCTGAAGGACTGTCTTCAAAGTGAAAAGCAATGTCCAGACTTGCTGCTGGCTGAACTGCCCAAGACGGGTAGGGAAAGCAACTTCAGTGTCTGCTGATTTCTCAGCTCCACTCCATACTCAGCACCTTCCCCTCCTTCCTTCCAGTCGCATGAGGTCCCCAGGTTCAGAGTCAGGTGAGCCCCTGGGAAAGTGGGGAGAACACAACTCAGGCTGCACACCGGTGCTTCTGCAGCCAGTGCATATCCATACACTTGACCCCGATGCCATGTAAGCATGGAC